>NC_133326.1:461058548-461366881 GCF_042186555.1 Aquarana catesbeiana | reverse complement strand
TAGGCCGCTGGTGCTTGCCAGTTCACCAGAAGTAATAGCGGCGCTAGTACTTCTCTGCTCCATACGAGGGACCTGTGGTTCTTGCACTTCAAGGACAGAAGAAGAAGAAGTTCGGGGTCTGGTACGCCTGACCTTAGCAGGGACCACAACTCCATCGTCAGAGCTATCTGTCATGGAGCCAACGTCCTCTACAGGATCGTATTCTGAGCCTGAATCTGACAGATGAGTGACTTCCTCTTCACTATCTGTCATGCTCAGAAATGTGTAGGCCTCTTCACTAGTGTACCTTCGATTTGCCATTTTGGGCTCTAAATTTAGGGGTACACTAGTGAGACTCACAAGCAAAAAAGCTCCTGACTGTCAGCAACTGTATCAAAACGCTACCAAAAAACTGTTAGCGATCGCAGGGATCAGGCCTGACTCTGCGAATGCTGCAGTTATGTGTGCTTAGTGTTTTGTAAGTGTCAGTGATTGATCGATACTGCACTTGGGTGGGCTGGGCTGAGCCGAGGGGCAAAACGCAGGTGCTAGCAGGTATCTGGGCTGATCCCGCTACCACTGCGTTTTTGAGGACCCTAAACTGCTGGGGATGCTAGTATAGATCTGATCGGATCAGATATTGATCCGTTCAGATACTATACCACTAAGGGAGGTGTATGCTGCGTGCGTGGGTTTTAGCGGTACTGGCGCTAACCTGACGCTGCCTGGGGCGACGCAGACCTTATCTGACCCTAAAAACTTAACTTATATCACCGCCGGGCGATCAGGGGGTTAAACCTTTATAAAGTAATAAACGGCGGGTGCCCTAAAACTATAATAAACTATAAAAAACAAACTAACTAACCAGCGTCACCCGTAACAATTATATGGTGATCACTGGTGAAAGGGTTAACTAGGGGGCAATCAGGGGGTTAAAACCTTTAGTAGGTAGTATATAGGGGTCCCTATCGCTATAAAACACTGACGGTGAACCTATATACTTACCTCCCTAACTAATGTCACCTCTGTCACTAATACAGCGATCAGAAAAACAATCGCTTAGTGACACTGGCGACGGGGGTGATCACGGGGTTAAAACTTTATTAGGGGGGGTTAGGGGGTACCCTAGACCTAAAGGGGGGTACCCCAGACCTAAAGGGGGCTAACCTTAACTGCCCTAACACTTATAACTGTCACAAACTGACACCAATGCAATAATCAGAAAAAAACTGCTTTTGGTGTCAGTGTGACAGGGGATACAGGGGGGTGATCAGGGGGTGACTGGGGGGTGATGGGGGGTGACAAGTGTACCTCCGTGTTCTACTGTTAGTGTAGTGTTGGTGCAAACTTACTTGGATGTCTTCTCTCCTCGGCGCCGGAACGAAAAGACCAGCTCGAGGAGAGATGACATCCAAGTAAGTTTGCACCAACACTACACTAACAGTAGAACACGCAGATACACTTCCTCCGCTTCTGTTTACATTACAGAAGCCGAGGAAGCATCTCATTCGCCAGGAGTGATCGCGAGGGAGGAGCCATGAATGAGTGGCCTCCCCCTCACCTTTGATCGCCCCTGACCTGAATCCGACCGCCGCAGCCACCAGCGGGCAGGCAAGGAAGTACCTGTAAGTCCTTTTGCCTGCCTGTGCCATTCTGCCGACGTACATCGTCGTGCGGCGGTCAGCAACTGGTTAAAGCACAAGAAGATGTTTAGTAATTGGATTGGTACGTTTTTTTGCGATCTGACGAGCGCAGCCATAAAATGTTAGTCAGAGACAATGGATCACAATCCACAGATTCTAACACTGCCCAAAGAGGGATTTCAGAGGTTGCATGGTATTTTGGCAATTGCACTAATTGAGCCGCATGATAATAGGTTGTAAAATTGGGTAATCCGAGTCCGCCTCTAAGTTTAAGGAGGTAGAGGGTGTGCTTTGGTATTCAGGGTTTTGAAGAGCCCAAGACAAAGGCAGTCATTTTGTGTTGTATTATTCTTAAAAATAATATGCCGGTACTGGAATGGGTAGGACTCGGAAAAGATAAAGGATTTTAGGTAGTATAGTCATCCTATTTAACATTAATCTTGCCTATCAAAGATAAAGGAAGGGAAGCTCACTGAGATAATAATTAGTTAATTTGGCATAGCATTGGGGGGAAATTAGCTGTAATTAGTTCAGAAAGGTTAGTTGTAAGTGTGATACCTAGTTAAGGAAGCTGAGTAGAAGACCAAGAAAAAGGGCAGGAAGTCTATGCTTGTTGTAATTCAGAAGGAGAGAGAGATATGTTTAATGCTGTAGATTTATGAGAGTTAATGGTTAGACCAGAAATATGAGCAAAACAGTCAAGTTTTCAAAATAAGGTTAGGGCTGAAATATGTGGGGAGGACAAGACCACCAGGATATCATCGGCAAATAGACAAGGTTTATGCTGGTAATCAGCAAGTTTAAGGCCCTTAAAAGAAAGATCAGAGCGTATCAATTGGGGAAGGGGTTCGATAAGTAAAGCGAACAATAATGGGGATAGGGGGCATCCTTGACGTGTGCCTCTGCATATTTCAAAAGGGTCAGATTTATTGGCTTATTATATAGTGACAAAATCCAACCAAAGAAGTGTGGGCCGAATCCCCAACGCTACAGAACATAGTGTAGGTAGGGCCACAATACCGTATCAAAGGGTTTTTTAATATCAAGGGATAAAAAGCAGAGGGGAATTTGTTGTGATCTACCTGCATGTGACAATAGAGTGGCCCTACGTATGTTATCCCCCGTTTGGCGTAATGGTATAAAACCGACTTGATCTTTATGAATTAAAGAACCTATTATTGTGTTCATTTGGGTTGCTAAAACTTTTGCCAAAAGTTTAATGTCAAGATTAATATGCCTGTAATTGGCCCAAGATGAATCATCAGTGTGGGTTTAGGGATCATTGAAATTATAACAGTTAAAGTCTCAGGTCGAAAAGCATGTCCATTAAGAAGAGAGTGCAAACTTTTTATTATATGGGGCTGAAAAGCCATCAGGACCTGGACGCTTATTTTGTTTGAGAGCTTTAATAGCCAATAAGATTTTGTTGTTGGTAATTGGGTTTTCAAGATAAGTCGGAGGTATAGCTGGTAATGTTATTTAACCACTTGCTGCCCGCCCACCATCATATGACGGCAGGACGGTGCAGCTGTTGTCCTGGGCCGCCGTCATATGACGGCGCTGCCTTCCAGGATCCCTAGGGGGCACGCATGCGCCCGCCGCGTCACTCGGGTCCCGGTGCGCATGCCCGGCAGCCGCAATGTCCGCCGGGCACCCGTGATTGCCCGGTAACCGAGCAGGACCGTGGATCTGTGTGTGTAAACACACAGATCCATGTCCTGTCAGATGGGAGGAGACCGATGGTGTGTTCCTTGTACAGAGGAACACCGATCGGTCTCCTCCCCTTGTGAATCCCCTCCCCCCACAGTTAGAATCACTCCTTAGGAACACATTTAACCCTACAGCGCCCCCTCCTGGTTTACCCCTTCATTGCCAGTCACATTTATACAGTAATCAATGCATTTTTATAGCACGGATCGCTGTATAAATGTGAATGGTCCCAAAAATGTGTCAAAATTGTCCAAAGTGTCCGCCGCAATATCGCAGTCATGATAAAAATCGCAGATCATTGCCATTACTAGTAAAAAAAAAAAATAATAATAAAAATGCTATAAATCTATCCCCTATTTTGTAGACGCTATAACTTTTGCGCAAACCAATAAATATACGCTTATTGCGATATGTTTTACCAAAAATATGTAGAAGAATATGTATCGGCCTAAACTGAGGAAAATATTTGTTTAAAAAAAAAAAAATTGGATATTTATTATAGCAAAAAGTAAAAATATAGTGTATTTTTCAAACTTGTCACTCTTGTTTTGTTTATAGCACAAGAAATAAAAACCACAGGGGTGATCACATACCACCATAAGAAAGCTCTATTAGTGGGGAAAAAATAATAACAATTTCATTTGGGTACAGTGTTTTATGACCGTGCAGTTGTTATTCAAAGTGTGACAGTGCTGAAAGCTGAAAATTGGTTTGGGCAGGAAGGGGGTGAAAATGCCTTGTATGGAAGTGGTTAAGAGAAAAAAAAGTTTTTGTTGTCTGGTCTAAAGACTCTTCCATTTTATATAGGGAAGCAAGGTGTTTTTGGAAAGTATGAAGAATCTTCACAGGGTTACTTGAATATGTGTCTCGGGATAACTTCAATCCTATTGGTTTAGAAGGGCGATGTAGATTTTCTAAGGGTACGCGCTAAGAGTGTATCAGGTTTATTAGGTTTATTAATATTAATTAGCTCTGAGATAAAAGGTGTGTCTTGATTTGCTTAAAATTTTATCAGCAGAATCTGATAAAAACAGATCAAGATCAAGTCGCGCTTTATCAAGTTGCAACCTAGCCCTGGGGGTAGGGTTTGATTGAAAAAGTGCGTGGGAAGAATTGAATGCTGCTTCCAGTTTTTGCTGTACCTAATGCCTTTCCTTTTTAAGAAAAGACGCTTGACAGATACAAGCTCCTCGGAGCACTGTCTTGTGGGCCTCCCAAAGTGTCAATGGGGAAATATCAGGAGTGGAGTTATTAGTCGAGTGAGTTGGATGAGATAGAATAGTATCATTGATGCACTATGTAGAGTCATGAGTCTTAAGGATCAGGGATGTTAAAGCAGTAAATAGGGCACTATGTTCAGTCCATGGGAATGGGATAATCAATGAAGAAAGAAGCTCAGGAGTCATACCTATTGTAATTAATATACGATCAATTCAAGAAAAAGATTTATGAGGATAAGAGTAAAAGGTGTAGTGATGTTTCGAGGGTTTTTTTCTCTCGCCATGAATATATCAAGGAACATTGTTGAAGAAGTTGTTGAAATAAATGCCTCTGTGGACTAAGGAGAATGGGGATGGGGGATGGGGGATTTATCCAGATACAGATAAAGGACTTGATTTGAATCTCCATATATTAGAACCGTACCTAATTTATGAGCTTCAACCACTTGAAGTAGATGTGTAAGGAAACAGGATAGGGTTTTGTTTGGGGCATAATATTAAACAACTGTAATTGGAGAAAATAAATATCCTGTGTGTATGAGATATCGCCCTTCAGGGTCTTTGATCTCTGCCAGGAGAGAGAAAGGAGGTGTATGGTGGAAAGCCACTAGTACTCCATGCTGTTTGGTCTTACCTGAGGGTATAATGAACTAAAATATTTAGGGGTCAATGTTACAGAAAAATGGAGACATATTATGTGTGCTTTCCTAGATGCCAAGGAATGAAAAGCTTTTTTTCTTTTTTGTAGAATGTTAAGAACCTGTACATTAAGAGTGAGCACATTTAAGGGTGCCATGGTAGGGTTAAATAAAAATAAAATAAATGCACTAAATGTGCTCAAGAGCTGTAAATTTGCACACACCCCGGGGAGGAGTAAAGGTACACAAGAAAGGAAAGGAAGGAGTAGTAAGAAAAGGGGAGACTATTAAAAATCGTATGAAATATCATAATATATCACAGTCTGTAAAAAAAAAAAAATGGGGGGGTGGGTACATGGTAAACATGCACCCAGAGGCCAAAGGGCTATTCAAGGAGGCCCTTCAAATAACAAGAGGAGGAGGGGTATCCAAGGATAGAAAAAAGGGGGGGTAGCAATGACAAATACCCGATGAAGCAACAGCCATTAGTTATGTGCATACAAAAGGTAATGAAACACAGAAGATCAACTGACAATTTATATTGAATGAGCACGGTGAAAAAAAGAAGTTGAAAAGGAAGGGGAGAGGGAGAAGGAAAAGGGAATATGAGCTTGGGAGAGAAGAAAGGGAGGGGGGATAAAGAAATAATATACAGTATCTCACAAAAGTGACTACACCCCTCACATTTTTGTAAATGTTTTGTTATATCTTTTCATGTGACAACACTGAAGAAATGACACTTTGCTACAACTATTTATATTATCTACACTACTACAAAAGGCTGATTTGACTCATATGTCCTCCAGACCTATTTGACTTCAGGTCCATTGGGGGGGGGGGGGTTGTTGTGTTTTTTGTTTCTTTCTCTCTCTCCCCAGTCGCTCTTATCGGAAGATATACACACACTTGTTACTAATGGTACTTGAGAACTATATCTCCTCTGACATAATCAACTCAAATCAGAATCTAGTATTTACATAGTTATTTTACTCAATTACTGATTCCCTAGTTTTGTTCATAAATATTGAACACAATTTAGAATATACAGTATCTCACAAAAGTGAGTACACCCTGAAGTAACACTGAAGAAATGAAACTTTGCTACAATGTAAAGTAGTGAGTGTACAGCTTGTATAACAGTGTAAATTTGCTGTCCCCTCAAAACAACTCAACACACAGCCAATAATGTCTAAACCGCTGGCAACTAAAGTGAGTACACCCCTAAGTGAAATGTCCAAATTGGGCCCATAGTGTCAATATTTTGTGTGGCCACCATTATTTTCCAGCATTGCCTTAACCCTCTAGGGCAAGAAGTTCACCAGAGCTTTACAGGTTGCCACTGGAGTCCTCTTCCACTCCTCCATGATGACATCACGGAGCTAGTGGATGTTAGAGATCTTGCGCTCCTCCACATTTCATTTGAGGATACCTGCCAGATGCTCAATAGGGTTTAGGTCTGGAGACATGCTTGGCCAGTCCATCACCTTTACCCTCAGCTTCTTTAGCAAGGCAGTGGTCTTGGAGGTGTGTTTGGGGTCGTTTTCATGTTAGAATACTGCCCTGTGGCCCAGTCTCCGAAGGGGAGGGGATCATGCTCTGCTTCAGTATGTCACAGTACATGCTGGCATTCATGGTTTCCTCAATGAACTGTAGCTCCCCAGTGCCGGCAGCACTCATGCAGACCCAGACCATGACACTCCCACATATATAACAAGTGTTTGGCGCAAAGGTTAAAAGCAATAATCCACATAAATGACAATATAATGCATATAAATGATGAACTAGAACAAGGGATAAGAAAAGATAATAGAAGTCCATGATGGTGTGCATAAAGTTGATGATGAGGTATAAAACCCACATTCACGGCAGCCTTCCAATGGGCATGGAAACCATATTCCCAAAAAGCACTGTAAGAAACAAAGAAAGGAGGCGCCTCTGGGTGCAGACTTAAAAACAATTTTAATAAAAAGAGCAGCAACAGAGATTGCACTCACATTTGTGTTGAGTTAAAAAGGCATATGAGAGTCCCAGATGTAACTGGAGGGGCCCGTGAGGTCGATGATCCCTGCCATGGATGTGTAATCAGACTGGTCTTTCAGATGCACTGTGTCCACCGGCTGGCAATGATGGAGGAATACCAGAATGAGACTTGGAAGGCAAACAGCAATCCAGGAGAGGGGCGATGACTTCACACACATGCAACGCGTTTCCTGAGTCAGCAAGCCGTGAATGGCATGACGGCTGCACTTCTTTGTCAAGCTAGTTACTATGGGACTAATGCAGAGAATATATGGATATATGGGAGGAAGTGAGGGGAGTGGGCATGAGAAGAAGCTGTATGGAGTAGGGGGAAGTGGTCATGAGAGGTATGGAGTAGTGTCAGCAATGAAGGATGTGTGAGAAGAAAAAATAAAAAAAGGCTAGTTACTATGGGACTAGTTGAGAGAATATATGGGAGGAAGTGAGGGGAGTGGTCATGAGAGGAAGCAGTATGGAGTAGGGGGGAGTGGTCATGAGAGGAAGCTGTATGGAGTAGTGTCAGCAATGAAGGACGTGTGAGAAAAAAAAAAAAGAATGTCATGGGATGTAAAGTATAATATATGGTATAGTCCAGAAAATTTCCATACCCCCCCATTTTTTGTTTCCCTCCTCCCCTCCCCTTTCTTTCTGTCCTTCCCCCCTCCCCCCTCCACCCCTTTCCCTCCCTCCTCCCCCCCTTTCCCTCCCTTTTCAAATGACTGTTCTCCCATATCCCATATATTACATCATTTTAGAGGGATAGTCACTATAGTCACTATAGTCTCTTTCTGGACTATACCATATATTATACTCTACATCCCATGACATTCTTCTTTTTTTTTTTTTCTCACACATCCTTCATTGCTGACACTACTCCATACAGCTTCCTCTCATAACCACTCCCCCCTACTCCATACAGCTTCCTCTCATGGCCACTCCCCTTACTTCCTCCCATATATTCTCTCAACTAGTCCCATAGTAACTAGCTTTTTTTTTTTTTTTTTTCTTACACGTCCTTCATTGCTGACCCTACTCCATACAGCTTCCTCTCATGACCACTCCCCCCTAATCCATACAGCTTCTTCTCATGACCACACCCCTCACTTCCTCCCATATATTTTCTCAACTAGTCCCATAGTAACTACCTTTTTTTTTTTTTCTCACACGTCCTTCATTGCTGACACTACTCCATACAGCTTCCTCTGATGACCACTTCCCCCTACTCCATACAGCTTCTTCTCATGCCCACTCCCCTCACTTCCTCCCATATATTCTCTGCATTAGTCCCATAGTAACTAGCTTGACAAAGGAGTGCAGCCGTCATGCCATTTACGGCTTGCTGACTCAGGAAACGCGTTGCATGTGTGTGATATCATCGCCCCTCACCTGGATTGCTGTTTGCCTTCCAAGTCTCATTCTGGTATTCCTCCATCATTGCTGGCCAGTGGACACAGTGCATCTGAAAGACCAGTCTGATTACACATCCATGGCAGGGATCATTGACTTCACGGACCCCTCCAGTTACATCTGGGACTCTCATATGCCTTTTTAACTCAACACAAATGTGAGTGCAATCTCTGTTGCTGCTCTTTTTATTAAAATTGCTTTTAAGTCTGCACCTAGAGGCGCCTCCTTTCTTTGTTTCTTACATGACAGTCCCACCACCATGCTTGACTGTAGGCAAGACATACTTGTCCTTGTACTCCTCACCTGGTTGCCACCACACACGCTTGACACCATCTTAACCAAATAAGTTTACCTTGGTCTCATCAGACCACAGGACATGGTTCCTGTAATCCATGTCCTTAGTCTGCTTGTCTTCAGCAAACTGTTTGCAGTCTTTCATGTACATCATCTTTAGAAGAGGCTTCCTTCTGGGAGGACAGCCATGCAGACCAATTTGATGCTATGTGCGGCGCATGGTCTGAGCACTAACAGGCTGACCCCCCACCTCTTCAACCTCTGCAGCAGTTCTGGCAGCACTCATGTGTCTATTTCCAAAAGACAACCTCTGGATATGACGCTGAGCATGTACACTCAACTTCTTTGGTCGACCATGGCAAGGCATGTTCTGAGTGGAACCTGTCCTGTTAAACTGCTGTATGGTCTTGGCCACCATGCTGCAGCTCAGTTTCAAGGTCTTGGCAATCTTCTAGCCTAGGCCATCTTTATGTAGAGCAACAATTCTTTTTTTCAGATCCTCAGAGAGTTTTTGCCATGAGATGCCATGTTGAACTACCAGTGACCAGTATGAGAGAGTAAAGCCCCGTACACACGGTCGGACATTGATCGGACATTCTGACAACAAAATCCATGGATGTTGGCTCAAACTTGTTTTGTCTACACACGATCTCACAAAGTTGTCGGAATTTCTGAACGCCAAGAACATGGTCACGTACGATGAGACTATAAAAGGGCAGTTCAGTACTAAGCACGGCACCCTTTGGGCTCCTTTTGCTAATCTTGTGTTAGTAAAAGTTTGGTGAGAGACGATTCGTGCTTTTTCAGACTCGTGGTTTTCAGATCATTTTCTGCTGTTCAGTTTGTGCTTGTTGGTTTGTATCTGGTCTTCAGTGCATGCAGTGAGTTACCCTTGACTTTGTCATTGTGTTCTTGTTCGTTCGTTACTGATTTTCAGGTCGCTCTTCATAGGCCTTGCTGTTCTTCAGTGCGTTCTATTACTTCGTTCTGACCAGCCGACCGTTTTCTAGCCATGTTGCATGTACATACTCATCGTAGAGTTCGTGCTGTGCGGGGGCTTGGTGTTGGGGTCCTTACTTTGACACAAGCCCAGTCCATGAACAAGGCGAGGAGGAGTTCATGGACCAAGAATTGGTTGCTCCAGCGTGACCTGTTCTGTCACATGCCTTTGCTCAGTGAGATCCGCGAGTATAATCCTGATGATTTCAGGAACTTTCTCAGGATGACAGACCCCGTTTTTCACCCTTTGTTGGCTTTGCTGACCCCCTATATCAGCAGGCAAGATACCTGCATGAGGCAAGCCATCACTCCGGAGCAGAGGCTAGTCGCCAACCTGCGGTACTTGGCGACGGGGAGAAGCCTGCAGGACCTCAATCCTCTATCTGCTGACTTTGCCAAACCCATACACACTATACCCACCTCTTTTGTGGTCAGATTTCTGGATGAATTCCCCAAAGCATGTAGTGCAAGGGCCTGTCTGACTACTTTCAAATGGTACTTTCTTAAGTTTCTGTATCCTATTATTATCTTGATAGTTAATATCAGAATGTAAAAATGTGCTAAAATGTGTACAGTGTGTATTTATATCTTTGTATTATGACACTTCTTACCTGTCCAGTGGGCTGCCAATAGTGTAAGTAAGGAGGGGCTGGCCAAAGTAATACACATTATTTAGGCATTCATCTCTCAATGAAGTGGAGAGGGTTACCTGTCCAAAACATCCCCCCCCATAAAATTTATAAAATGGCCCATGAGAGGGGGGGGGATCTGATAGGTGGACCTTATACCTTTGTCTTTAAATACTCCCTAAAATAAATGTTATACTGATGTTGGCCCAGTGTTTGTGTTACCGCCTGGGGGGGAGGGGCACAGAGAGTGTGGAGAACCCCGGAGGAGGAACAGAGGGGTACCATGTCTTATGGGTGCAAGAGAACTCTCCTGGACACAGAGCTGGGCTTCAACCTTTCTTTGACTTCATTGTTTCAATAAATGGCCTTAGACTGATGAAGAAGTGCTGCATGATGTCAGATAGTTGGTATTGAATCCTACGTGACTATGACTCCCAATGAGCTCTGCATCCGTCTATTGACTACTTGTTACATGATGACTGAAAACTCTTCCGCTGAGACTTGAGAAAAAGCCAGCATGCTGTCACAGCAAATAGGTAGCTAAGAAAGTGAAACATGTCTTTAGGCTGTGCTCCATTAACCGGCACAAAATGACGACCCTGACACCGGCATACCATGCTGAGAGCTACAGCCCGAATGATCACCTTTCCTGTATAATGCATCGTGGATGTGGCAGTTGCGCTGCATGGATGAACAGCGTGCAGCAGCCAGTGATGTCATCGTTACACAGCATACCCGTGGCTCGACCATTCAAGCTGCAGCACCCGCTAACCCGGAAGGAAGCCCGGTTGAAGATGGAACCCTCAGCGGCGACTGCGCACCAATGGAGGGCTTCGTTCTAAGGTATTTCATAATGTGCTAGTATGCCATGCATACTAACACATTATGTAATTGCCTTGCATCCGTTCCAGATGTGTTTCTGCATGCACGTTTTTTAACGTTTTAAATAGATAGGGGGCGCTAAAGGCTATACAATAATGATTAAGTGCAAAGAAAAAAGAGCGAAAAAAACTTTGCATTCAAAAGTGAAAAATAAATACACACTAACAATGACAATTCACATTTGAGTTACATATTTGTAGTGATAACAATATAAGTGATTAATTGTCCCCATAAAATAAGTGGTTGAAGTGATATCTTGCAATAGTGCCACAGTCTTGTTGCTGTTAGAAAAAATTCTGTCACCAGAAGAGAAAGAAAGGAATACACCTTGAAGTAATAGATATCTGCTTACCAGATACCAATGACTCCTTTAGTTAAAAAGGGAGTCACTAGCGCTTGTGCAGGATTGTGCCTGCTCACATGGACGGCTGGACTATGGATGGTAATTTAGGCATGGATCGTTCCCGTCACAATCGTTCAAGGTATGGATACATAGGAAACAAAAACAGTCTCCATAGCGTAAAACCATTTATTAAAAATATAAACAATAAAAATAGCCAAGTGGCCGCTTACATTGGTAGGTGCCTACCCGGCACTGGGGCTGCTCGTATGTCAGAGTAACTGTGAAGTCAAAAAAGACCCTTCATATCTCATCCTAGCCAGCGTGCGTTCCAGCCCGCACGGAGGGACAGCCAGAGGATCCGGATGTTGTAAGACAAAAGGACATGTGACCACGTCCCGCTCCGACGTACGTTTCGTTGTGAACGTCTTCAGGGAAGCGTACGTTGGTCACTATGGTGCTAGTTTATATTGAAAAGAAAGGGGGCGGATATTTAACGAGCGTAACAAGAGATTTGTGCTCGTAGCAATAAAGTTGGGTACTTAGTCCATACTCAGGAGCGAAACTCCATCTAGTGGTTGTTGACTATACTGGTCCAATTTCTCCCAACTAGGACAGATATTCATTAATACCAACGTCTCCTGGGAACATATGGTAGTCCCCCTACTAGTCAATAACAAGTAGGCGGATGGAACCCATATTGATAATAATAGAAAGTATGTTATAGATAATTAATACTGTAAAAATTGTTAGATAAATGATCAAATTATTGGAAAAAAACTAATTTTTCCCTGTATTCTATGCAGCCACAGTCTCGGTTTACATGACGAAAAATAATATTAAAAATTAATAACCTATGAGGCATTAATAGACGGCAGAGTCTGTGGGCTCTCCTAAATCAAATCAATAGTGAGTGATATGGTCCAATAGGAAGGGCTATGACTATGCCTTACCCACCCTGGTTTACAGAATTCCCCTCAAGACGTAAATTACAGTTAAAAATTATTATAGGTATAATCCGTTATAAAAATGTATCTCTATAAACCAAAAAAAATTTTAATACTGAAACCTGACTTACTCACATTAGTCGCTTGAAAATATTAATATGATTAATGGATAATCATAAACCTAATCATTCGTTAGAAAACAATTAAGGTCCAGATCTATATTCATCCCATATGGTTGCATACTCTGTAATTTATAAAGCCAGTACGTTTCATTTCTGGATACTGCCCTTTTCATATGAGTACCCCTCCAATCTCTTGTGATTTTGTCAATCCCATAAAATGTACGTAGTGATGGATCACTATCATGGTGAAGTTTGAAGTGTCTTGAGACACTATGATTAGGATAACCATTTTTGATGTTTGCTAGATGTTCATTAATTCTTACTTTCAATTGGCGTGTGGTTCTGCCCACGTATTGTAGGGAACACGGACATTCCAAAACATAAGTTACGTGGTCCGAATCGCATGTGATGAGAGGTTTAATGTTAAATTGTTGTTGGGTTACTACAGATTGGAATTGAGTCTTCTTTTTTTTGGAGCCAGGTTTCCTAGTTATTTTACAAGCATTGCATCTGGTACAATAATGGAAACCAGACCCATCTAGGAAAGTGGGGAGTTTCCTAGGGGGGTCAGGTACATTTGGGGCTAATCGGTTTCTGAGAGTGGGGGCCCTACAGTAAATGAATTTTGTTTTTTTTGGTAGGGAGGACTGGAGATTTTTATCTTTTAACAAAATGGGCCAAAATTTCTTAAAAATACCTTCTACTGTTCTGTATTGGCGATACAAGCCCGATATAAACGCACAATCACCTTTAAATTCTTTTTTTGGTTTGGGGACTAATAGGGACTGCCTGTCCATGTTTGACACCTGTACAACCAGTTTGTCCAATACATGTGCAGGGTAACCCTTCTCTCTAAATCTAGTGGTAAGAATCTCTGCTTGTGAAAAATAGTCCAAAACATTATCGCAATTCCGCCGTATGCGCATATATTGCCCTTTAGGTACAGCCCCTATCCATTGCGGATGGTGACAGCTGTGTGTAGGAACATAGGCTTTTCTATCTGTTTCTTTAAAAAAAGTTTTAGTACTGATGTGGTTACCTTGTTTGAAGAGTGTTAGATCTAAATAGTTCACTGTGTTTAAATTATAATCTGCTGTAAACTTTAGATTATATCTATTCAAATTCATACAGTCTAAGAACTTTAAAAAACTTTCCTTAGTTCCCTCCCACAAAATAATAACATCGTCTATGTATCTTTTGTATAACAAAAGTGATTGTGGTATGTTTTTAAAAATGGTTTCTGATTCACATTTGTTTAACATGATGTTTGCCACACTAGGGGCATAGCGGGCTCCCATGGCTACACCGCCAATTTGATTATAATAGTCGTTTAACGCCCAAAAATAATTGTTCCCCATGGCCATAGATAATCCTTCAATCAGGAATTTAATTTGCGATTTTTTTCAGAGTGGATTTATTAGTGAAGGCCCACTTCACTGCTTCTAGTACATCTGATTGCCGTAGATTGGTATAAAGAGACTCAATGTCTATTGTTACTAATAGGGTTTGATCCGTAGCAACAATAGATTGTAGCAGTGTAATTAATTCTCGACTATCTTTGAGATAGGATTGGCTCTGTGGAACTAGAGGCTGGAGGAAAGTATCAAGATATTCCCCCACCCTAGAGTACAGAGAGCCAATCCCACTCACTATTGGGTGGCCTGGTGGGTTTTCCTTGTTTTTGTGTATCTTTGGTACTATATAAAGTACCGGAATTCTGGGTGTAGTTAAGTTAAGATAGTCTGCTTCTTTCTGGGTTAATATTTTTTTGATGGTTCCTTGACTGATCCATTCTAGTAGTTTTTGTTTTAATTGTGGGGTAGGGTTACTTTTAAGCTTTTTGTATGTTGAGATGTCATTCAACTGTCTCCTTAGTTCTTTATTATAATTTTCCTTGGTTAATATTACCAGACCTCCCCCCTTATCTGCAGGTCTTACCACTATCTGTTTATTCTCTTCCAGTTTTTTAATTCCCTCCCATATTTTTTGGTTATTTTAGTGTTGTGATGTTCCTATCTGGCGTACTTCATCCTGAACCATATTTCTAAATACTTCTATATGGTGGTGTGAGCCCTTTTGAGGATTGAATACAGAATTATTTTTCAAACTACTGTCTACAAAGGGGTCGTTTGTCTCCTGAATCATAGGGTTACTGTTTTGGCCTGAAAAATGTTTCCTGATATTTAATTTTCTTATATATTTCTCAATGTCTACAAATAAATTGAACTTGTCTATATTTTTATTTGGCGCAAATTTCAATCCCTGAGCTAGAACTTCCAATTCTGCATCAGAGAATTCTATAGTGGTTAAGTTGAATAACCCTGATTTTAGTTGTTTCTCTTTCTTTTTCTTTCTCCCTCTGCCTCTTCTTCCTCTCTTTCTACTCTTTCCATATAGTTTTGTTGTGGATAGGTTGGAATTCTGTAGGGTTCTTTCCAATCCCTCCATTCCCCCCCTCCTTATTGTGGGTAGGGATTGTGTACCGGTCTACCTCTAAAATTACCTCTAAAATTTCCCCTTGGGGGTCTCGGTGGATAATGGTTACAGTTATTGGCATAATATCCATAATCAGGGGGTCTGTAATCTATAGGGGTGGGTCTATTGTGATTGAATCCCCTATAGGGTGAATTATAGGTTGGGGGATACGAATGTGAATTCATCTTGGGGTAATTATTTTGACTGTGAACTGCCCTGTTGTTTTTATGGGGTGTAATCGGGTCCCCTTTGTTTTTTGTTGCCATAGAGGCTACAGTATTATGTATTTCAACTTCCCTCTCTGCTGATGGTTCCTGGGATGGATTCAGCTGTAAATTTTGCTGCCATTTATATACCCTATTTTCTTCATAGTCCTTGGTGTCTCTAAAATATTTTTTAAGCTTTTTATCTTTAATTTCCCCCATTCATATTTGGCTAGATGGGTACTTAATTCCTTGGCCTTATCTGAATATTCTTTGGAGGACATTAGTAGTTCCATAGTTGTCTTGAGTTCTTTGATCTTAGATTCCAAGATAGCTTTTTTGGCTTCGCGCCTTCTGACCATCATTTGCATTAATTTTTGTTCACAGGCGTTGAAGAATTGGTACCACTCATTGAGTAGTCTCAAGTCCTCTACCCCATCATTAGGACTAATATCCCATCTTAAACTCCTGGGGGTTAGATTCTTACCTATATACATCTCCAGGGATACAATATCCCACCACAGCCTAATTTGTTTTTCAGTGTCATATTTAAGTTGTTTAAATCCCTTGTCCAGATCTACTTTGTTACTAGGTGTTTGCTGGAAAATCTCTTCTACATTAAATTGTCTGTTCTGCATGAAATTAAATACATCCATGGCTGCGATCAGTAGCAAGTTTAAAAAATCAAAATTTAAAACTCAAGCAATAGAAAACAGTTACCTCCGCGCCAGTGGTGTCAATTTTCAAGAAACCATAAGTGAATCACATATCAAAGAAACGTTCCCAGCAGTGAACATATAAATTAAAAAATAATAAATGTTTTACAACCTATATAAGCTGCTCCCCCAATTCTTTGAAAAATCAAAAGATTGAAATATTTTAAATAGATAGGGGGCGCTAAAGGCTATACAATAATGATTAAGTGCAAAGAAAAAAGAGTGAAAAAAACTTCGCATTCAAAAGTGAAAAATAAATACACACTAACAATGACAATTCACATTTGAGTTACATATTGTAGTGATTACAATATAAGTGATTAATTGTCCCCATAAAATAAGTGGTTGAAGTGATATCTTGCAATAGTGCCACAGTCTTGTTGCTGTTAGAAAAAATTCCGTCACCAGAAGAGAAAGAAAGAAATACACCTTGAAGTAATAGATATCTGCTTACCAGATACCAATGACTCCTTTAGTTAAAAAGGGAGTCACTAGCGCTTGTGCAGGATTGTGCCTGCTCACATGGACGGCTGGACTATGGATGGTAATTTAGGCATGGATCGTTCCCATCACAATCGTTCAAGGTATGGATACATAGGAAACAAAAACAGTCTCCATAGCGTTTTTTAACGTGTTTTTGATGCGTTTGTTTCCAGATGCATTCCAGGTGTGTTTGTTTTTTTGTTTCACTATACTGGGGTCCAGTGCATTTTTCATGCGTTTTCAGTTCATTTACACTGTTATACAAGCTGAACACTCACTACTTTACATTGTAGCAAAGTGTCATTTCTTCAGTGTTGTCACAAAAAGATATTAAAATATTTGCAAAAATGTGAAAAAAAAAAAAATACTGATGTTGGCCCAGAATGTTTGTGTCTAATCTGCTTTTCATGTTTATGTGCAAAATGATTAATTTTATTTTCTTGTTTGACTCCACAGCTTCCTTCCAACCCACAGGAATGGCAGACTGTGGCCTCCCACTTTGCCCAGTGGTGGGACTTTCCTAACTGCGGAGGGGTAATTGATGGGAAACATGTCCACATCGTCCCACCACCCAACTCTGGGTCATACTATTACAACTACAAGGGGTTCAATAGTATTGTGATGTTGGCGGTGGTGTCGGCTACTTACGAGTTCCTGTATGTGGACGTAGGGAAGAATGGCTGGATGTCAGATGGTGGAGTCATCGCCCACACTGAGTTCTACAGGCATCTCCAGAATGGCAGTTTGGGCTTGCCACCTCCAGAAGACAATGCGGAAGGACTCCCATTCGTCTTCATTGCGGGTGAAGCGTTTGCACTGGGGGACCATCTTATGTGGCCATTCCCTATGAGGACCCTCACCCCGGACCAGAAGGTTTTCAATTACCGGCTGGACAGAGCCAGAAGAGTGGTGGAGAACACGTTTGGAATAATGGCCAGCCGGTTCCGCCTATTTCTTACACCGATACACATGGCGGAATATAAACTCAATCACATCATCCTGGCTTGCTGTGTTCTCCACAACTTTTTAAGGAGAAATTCTGTGAACTATGCTGCCTCAGTTGGGCCTGAATCCAGAATTAATATAAATGAAGCTTGAAGCTGGCCGTCCTGGCTTGCCCCCCCTGAGTGCCTGCGAGGTCCGTATAAGATGCATGGAATACTTTGCAGGTAGGGGGGCCATCAATATGCCAGACAATGTCTGAGACCTTTTTAAAATAAAAAAAACATTTAACTTCAAAAATATTTGCTTACATTTACTGCTTGTGTTTCTTTTAGCTGACCCTGACTGAAATTTGGGGAGTCCTGAAAATGGCGTGATTGTGTAACATTATAAAGCACTGTTGGGTGTTATTTACTAAAGGTAAAGACACTTTGCACTACAAGTGCACTTGAGACTGCACAGAAACTGCACTTGTAGTGCAAAGTGTATTTGCCCTTAGGAAATAACCCTCATTGTCACACAAAACACCAATTTTACCACAAATAAGTTTAGGAGCATTGAAAGAAGAAGCCACACATTGTTGATTATCAATCTTTTTAATCCAAGCACAATCACATGTGCATTTATAAAAGGTTTTTAAAACAAACCAACATGTTTTTTGTACAAAATATTTATAGGTGACATTAATACAAGTAGAAATGTCCTTTTAAGGTAAAACAGGCATGTTTATAACCAACAAGAAATACACAAATCTGGAACTTACAAAGTTCAACTTTTGTAGAAATTGAAGTCAATATCAGACATGAGTATTTATAAACTGTGTTAGATATTGTGTTCAGCAGATGGGGTGAAGTCACCCCTGGAAAAGCCAAATTTTGAAGATGCACACAAATTGTCGAATGTCAACATGTGCTAGCTGGCATCATGGGGGATAAAGGGACGTGTTTTGTGGGTGCAACCCCTTGCTCTCAGCTACTTTATTATTAAGAAAGGGGTTGCACCCCCAAAACGCATACATTGATCTCCGGTAATGGCAGATAGCACATGTTGACACACTGTGTGCATCTTCAAAATTTGGCTTTTCGAGAATAGTGAAAAAAAGTGCAAAACATTTTGGGGAAAAAAAAACAACTAAAGGGGTTTTAAACTCTCCCTAAAACATCAATGATGTTCTTCATTTTGTTTTGAACATCATTGATGTTTTGCTTGATGTTTTCCAAGTCCCTATTACACCCCATGATCTGATGATCTGGGCACTTTCACTGGTAAAATGACCTTCATCCACAACATCACGATCACCTAAAAATATAGAAACAAAAACACACCATGTATTATAAATATGCCGGCATCCATCTCTTACCTGAAACTGTGGTCGCAGACACTCACCTGTTGTGGTGACTATTTCGATAATGTCTCCCTCCTCCTCCTCCTGTTGGCTTTGTGGCATTTCCACTTCTTCATGAGGTGGGGGGTCTGTGGTCTCCTCTGATGAGTGGTGTCCTCCGAGTCTTTTCTCTCCTATGTAAAAAAAATAGGTATACTTAGCACACAGATATTTGATGGCAGAAATAGGAATATGAAACATTGCTTGGAAGTGGTGTACAATTGTCTATTTTGGCAGAGTTACAAGATGAATAAATATTTTTTCACTTTGGCAAGCTTGAATACTTACCTGTTTTGTACAAGCTGGAGACACCCCTATAGTATACACTGGAGCACCTGTGTGGGGCCCCCTAATAAAAAGGGTGTTCTGGTGTGCCACACTAGTGCTCCAGCGTCCAGATGTGTAAACAGCTGCTGAGTATCCTCTCCTTACACAGAATATAGTTTACATTTCATTCTAGTTACAAACCCATCTAGACAACAAACTTATTTTAAGAGAAGTAGGCTAGCAAAAATGTATTGAAATGCATCCGGCCAAAACATGGTGTTTTCTAGGCCGAACAAACAATGTTTCCTACGAACAAATAATGTGTCCATGAACATGAAAGTTGCCATTTTAAACTACAACAGTAAAGAAAAGCACATGGAACAGCACGAACGTTCTAAAAATAACGAATAGGAACACAGCACAACTACTTACTTTTTTGCAGCACTCTCCTGATCCTTCTATACTGATCGTGCTCCCTTAATTTGAGGTCTGACCACCATTTCCGGAGTTGATCCTTGGATCGCCGTACCCCAAAATTCTTCTGCAGACTCTTCACAACTTTCGCCATGATCTTGGCCTTTCTGACATTGGGGTTGGGGTAAGGTCCATACTTCCCATCATAGTCGGCCCTCTTCAGTATGTCGACCATCTCCAACATCTCCGCAAAGGATATATTTGAGGCCTTAAATCGTCTCCACCGGGATCTGGACGTTTCTGGCTCTGGGCTTTCCTCCTCCTCCTCCTCCTCCTCGTTGCTGTAATTAGCACGCACCTGATCTGTCTCCACCGTGTGCTCTTCCCCACTGCACCAAACGAGAACGGGCGGGAAATAGACTAGAAAGAATGTCAAGGGCGGGCAGAGTTTCACACATGCGAAGTGTATATAAAGCGTAACACGCGTGCGTAGTACGTACGATCTGTGAGTGGAGGAAGGAGTATTGGAAGCACTGATCATGATAACGAAGGTAACATTTAAACTTGGGCCTATACTGCTTCTAGATTGAGGCCTATATTGGGACAAGATTAGGAGACTTTAGCCTGACATTAGGGTTTGTCTTGTGTATTGCAGATAAAATGGAAGGCTTCAATGATCACAACTTCCTCCCCCTGCTCATAGACAAATACAGGGAGCTGCCCTGTCTGTGGCAGGTCAAACACCCGTTTTATAATCATAAACAAAAGAGGCAGGCAGCGCTGGAGAAACTGCTGGAGTTGTGGTCCCCACAGCAACCCTCCCCTATTTAAAAGCCAAAATTGGTGGCCTGAGGAGCACTTATCTTAGGGAGCGCAAGAAGGTCCAGGATTCCCAGAGATCCGGAGCTGCAGCAGATGATGTTTATGTCCCCAGGCTGTGGTACTATGAGAGACTGCGATTTCTGTCAGACCAGACTGAAGTCAGGGAATCCCTCTCAACCCTTCCTTCCACTCTTCCTTCCACCTTATCTTCCACCCCAGCTGAGGCTTCCGATGTCCAACCTGGGACTTCCAGCCAGGAAGAAGTGGAGGAACCCAGCTGGAGCCAGGTATAGCATTGTTCTACAGATTTCTGGTCAAGAAATAAATGATGTTTCCTAGATGTTATTATTGATCACTAATTGCTGATTTAATAAAGTGTTTTACATATCAATAGACAGTAGTGGGCAAAAATAATTGGGACAAGAATGAAAAATGCTGGGCTCAGAATGATAGTCTGTTATATTTGTTAACATTCAATTGGCAACAGTCATGAGATGAAAATTGTGTGTGATTGATGAAGAAAAAAATAAAACTACGTCCCTTTTTCATACACAGGAGGACCTCAGCCAGGAGGAGGCTGTGGAATGTGGCACACAGGAGGAGGCGGGGGTTAGTGGCAGCCAGGAGGAGGCAGGGCTAAGTGGCAGCCAGGAGAAGGCCGGGCCCAGTAGGAGCCTGACAGAATCCCAGGTCCCTCCTCTCCACCTTCCAAACAAAAGACCCAGGAAGGGGAGTAATCTGGAGGATTCAGCACTCAGGCTGATTCAGGAGGCTTCTACGTCCCTCAGAGCCTTCCCCACTCATGAAGAGGCCTTTGCCTGCATGGCTGCCACAAAACTGAAGGACATCCAGGAGGGCCAACGCCTCATGTGTGAGGACATTCTTTATAAAACACTAACTAAGGGGGTGAGGGGTGAAATCACACCCAAAACACACTTGTGTGAGTTGGACCATCCTCCTCCTCCTCCTGCCACAACTCCACCACCACAGACACAGCGTGGAAGGAAGCGTGGAAGGAAGATCAGAGAGTGATGACCTGGGTTCAGTCTGGTCTGACAAAAGATGCAGGCTCTTGTATGACCACAGCCTGGGGACACAGATGTCATCTGCTGCTGTTCATGATCTCTTGGACTTCTGGACCAGATTGAACTCCCTTAGATAAGGACTCCTCAGGCCACCAATTTTGCCTGGAAATAATTGATGTGTGCCCTGGGGGCCAAAGGCTTCGCCAATTTCTGCTGTTTCTCCAGCGTTGCCTCCCTCTTTATTTGGTTAGGACCCCTTAATAAAGGAATTTTTTTCAATTATACTCGCCTATGTGTGTTTTCCTTCAAAAAGGAAAGTTTGTTTGTGAGGAGGCAGGTACATTTCAAAAATACAATGTGAAATTAACAAGAGACACCAACAACAATCAACCTCCTTGAGATTAATAAATAATACAAGATAATAATGGTGTTATGGTAACCTGACACACAAAACACACCCAAAAATATTCTGGAGTAAAAAAAAAAGATTAATAAAATACAAGATCAGGCTTTAAAAAATACTACAAACAAAAATTTAATATAAAAAGATCACAAAAAAAATATTTTTTAGGTAGCTGTGACAAATAAAAATATTATATTGATGAAATTAAGATAAATAATAAAGAAAGAAGTTTGTGAGAAGTCTGTGTGAATATGAGCAGCAAAACAACTTCAGTCTTCTAGCATTATAAAGAAGAAGAGTGTGCGCTGCATTAAACAATTTAAAACATTGCAGCATGGCGAAAGTGCTATATCCATTCCAAATGCTAATTTTACCAGACCGAGCAGTTCCATCTCGGAATTTCTTCTGAGCACTTTGTGCGTCTGAATTGTCCACACACGGTCAGAATTGACGCGATCGGATTTTGTTCTCGGAAAATTTTATAGCCTGCTCTCAAACTTTGAGTGTCGGAAAATCCGATGGAAAAAGTCCGATGGAGCCCACACACGGTTGGAATTTCCGACAACAAGCTCCTATCACACATTTTCAGTCGGAGAATCTGACTGTGTGTACAGGGCATAAGAGCGATAACACCAAAGTTAACACCCCTGCTTTGCATTCACACCTGAGACCTTGTAACACTAATGAGTCACATGACATGGGGGAGGGAAATGGCTAATTGGGCCCAATTTGGACATTTTCACTTAGGGGGTTCACTTTTGTTGCCAGCGATTTAGACATGAATGGCTGTGTGTTGAGTTATTTTGAGGGGACAGAAAATTTACACTGTTTTACAAGCTGTACACTCACTACTTTACATTGTAGCAAAGTTTCATTTCTTCAGTGTTACTTCAGGGTTTACTCACTTTTGTGAGATACTGTATATTCTAACTTGTGTTCAATATTTATGAACCAAACTAGGGAATTAGTAATTGAGTAAAATAACTAAATGCTGTATGTAAATACTAGATGCTGATTTGAGTTGATTATGTCAGAGGAGATATAGTTCTCAAGTACCATTAGTAACAAGTGTGTGTACATCTTCCAATAAGAGCAACTGGGGAGAGAGAGAAAAAAACAAAAAACACAACAACCCCCCCCCCCCCCCCCAATGGACATGAAGTCAAATAGGTCTGGAGGACATATGAGTCAAATCAGCCTTTTGTAGTAGTGTAGTAGATAATATAAATAGTTGTTTTCCTGTTTTTTCCCTTCTTTTTTTCTGCTCTTTTTCTTTAAAAATACAGTTTAGTTAAAGTATCACTAAACCCACTACCCAACATCCAGAATATCTGATCTCCTTCAGCACACATAAATGAAAACACAATCATTTCAGTAAACATAAAATTGCTGAATTGATAATCCCATCAAGAGCCAGGGCAGTCCCATAACTTCTAATAATGACCAACCAGGCATTGGTTACACCTATAAGAGGAACCCGTGACTGACCTATGGGACCGAAAGACCCCTGACTTTCTGTTTGTAGAGCATCAATTGGGCCTGCATAAATCATATGTACAAAACAAAACAAAAAAGTGTAAAAAAATTACATGCATCTCTCTCCTGCAGCACAGATCAAACTGAGCAGATGCAGCCAGACCCCCCCTGAAATGAGGAGGGGGAGTCAGAGATAAAGAAACCACGCAGCCTTTTTTCAAAATATGGGGAACTAACCCCTTAGGTTCTGTTGTGGGCACAAGAAACTTGATTCACTGCACACTCCTACCTATTTAACTGTTGTAGGCTCAGTAAAAGTTTAATTTTCCTGGATAACAACTGGTAAATATATTTGTATTAAGCTAAATATAACACTATAAATTAGATTAGGAAGGATAAGGCCTAGGGTCAAGCCCTATGCGTCTTAGCAGTAGACCAGTTAAGGGCTAGTAGAGGGTAGCAGTATTACCATGTACCCAGTGTCCAATGAGAGTCTGAGCATTCAAGGAGGAGATATCTCAATGTAGAAAGGATGACGATCATCAGTCCATAGCATCCGCATGATCAGTAGTAGGAGAGAGGAAATAACTTTGTTTAGAAGAACCTTGTCAACCACTGTCGCTCTTATTGGTGTAGGATTCTTGTGATACAAAGGATGCAGAAAATCGGCGACAGCCATCAGGGGTCCCCATTCTCTCCATTAAAAGTACATTTTGTAAAGTATTTTGCAATCAATCTAAAGAGCGGCAAGTGTATTTAGTATGCTGGTAAGTAAATTGCACTGAGAATGGAAAACCCCATTGATGGGATATTTGGTGCTGCTGAAGAGTTTGAAGAAGAGGTTTAAGTGAATGCCTTTTAGCGACTGTAATTGGGGAGAGAGCAACAAAAAGTTATAAATGTCCTTGAAAAGTAGGAGATTCTTTTTCCCATGCAGCAGCCAATAGTTGTTCTTTGGTAGGAAAGAAATGAAATTTTGCGATTTTATCGTGAGGTGGTCCTTCCGGCTTACATATTGTTAGAGCTCTGAACCCTGTCAACCTCTAGGCATTCAACAGGAATTGATGGTTACAGTTCTTGAAATAGAGCGGTCATAGTAGATTGAATCGGTAAATGTCTCAGGAATTCTGCATATGCGGAGATTAGAGCGACATGCTCTATTTTCAAAGTCCCCTAAGTGGTTTTGTAAAGTGAGATTTTCTTCTTTAAGATCCTCTAATTCATTAACACAGGACCCTGTGTTTATTTCTAAGTCATCCATCTTGCCTTCTAAGTCAGTAGTACGCTGGTCCAGCTCACAAATCTCTTTAATCAGGCTTTCAGTTATATGGTCAGATGTCTGTTTTAAAGCCTTTTGCAGCATTTTCTCAAATTGCTTAATGACATTAGGATGTAAAGAATCTGCATGTAAAACTGATGGAGTGGCATTAAAATCTGTTTCAGACTCACCACAGACTAACTGCAGTGGCTGTGCCTGCTTGGCAGTATGAGACATGTCTGAGGGAGAAGATGGAGGCAGAGCCATTTTGGAAACTGTTCTGACTAGAATATCTTTTCCTATTCCTATTTTCGGTTTTGTCTTCAGGCGGGCTCCACCATATACCATATTTGTTTCAGGGAGGACAGGTGGTGCCTTTTGAAGCAGCTCGGAGCTAGTTATCTGGCTGTGTTTCCCTGAGAATTGCAGAGCTTCAGTGAGACATTTCTGTCTCAGCCGACTCCGCCCCTGCTCCCTCTAATATTTTTTACTTTATGCTATAAAACATTTTTTGGCTCCAGCAGGATAATATTTAAGTTATTTTGCCTGCAATATAAGATTTGACCACAAGATGCAGGCAGTACTGTTTTGCAGAAACTAGAAACTGTTCACCTTTAACAAAAGTTCCCATCATACTTCAGTCTAATTAAGAGAAACAGGTGCATCCTGGGAACTCAGACTCCAACTTAGAGACTGAAAGAAGAAACCATCAGAGAACATGTTGGACTAAAACTTGCATCCGCTTGCACCCCTTAAAATGCAGTAACGCTGGTGAGAATTACTTACTGCCATCTACAGCCTAACTTATTCATTTTATTTTTGTATACTTCATATGATTATATGTATCTGTATTTGTTTTTTATCTCAATAGTTTCACTCCACCCTGTTTTGTTAATAAAGCTTCAAGATTACACTCAGTCTGGCTTATTGCAGAATAAGAGGGTTTAATTGCATGTCAATTTACACACAGGGGAATGTATAGGGAGGATAGAACAAAACACATCCAGTAAGAAAAAAAAAATCAAATTTCTTCATAAAGTTAGGCCAATATGTCCTGCTACATGTTTTTGGTAAAAAAATCCCAATAAGCGTATATTGATTGGTTTATGTGAATGTTAAAGTGTCTACAAACTATGGGATATATTTATGCAACTTTTATTTTTTACTCTTTTTGATCAGCGACTTATAGCGGGACATTCTTAAACTAACTGACACTTTTGATACTTTGCCTGGAACCAGTGACACTAAACCAGCGATCAGTGCTAAAAATATGCACTGTCACTGTACTAATGACATTGGCAAGGAAGGGGTTAACATCTAGGGCGATCAAGGGGTTAACTGTGTGCTTAGCCACCAGTGTCTGTGTGTTACCTGTGGGCTGCTTTTAGTAATGGATTCTAGTAGCTGCTTCCCCCCTGTCAGAACTGAGATACTGTATGCCTTGTTTACATAAGCAGATCTCAGTTCTCTGTGTATTGCCAAAGATCAGTGGGTGCCAGAGGATAGCCAGTTCCCAGAATAATCACAGCAGAAGTGGCCCGCCAGCAGCGCGCATTGGCCCCCTGCAGGCAGACGTCCGGAATCTCGTATACATACGTGATCAGGTGCACAGCTGCTGCCCTGTAGCAGTAAAACTGCTACGGGGTGGATGGCAAGTAGTGTTGGGCAAATAGTTCGGGCCGAGCAAAAGTTCAGCCCAAACATAGCTTTGTTCGCACATTGATTGCCCCACAATTCATTGCATGCTTCACCCTAATTGGGCCCTAATTGGATAAAGCCTTGTACCTGACTGCTGGTTAGGTGCAAGGCTTTACTAATTAGGGAACAGAGCACTGTCAGAGCCCCAATTGGACAAAGTGATGATGACTTTCTCCAATCACGGCTCAGTGCTCATAGTCCCACCCCACACTATAAAAGATTCCTTCCCATAGGAAGCTTTTGCAGTGTGTTGGTATGGAGATAAATAGAGCAGGGCTCAGTTTGCCACTAGCGAGTTAGCATGTGCACTTATTGTGACTCTGAGTGTAGAGTGTTAGTGTAGTGTTACTATAGTGTGTGAGTATAGTGAAGTGTCAGTGTAGTGTGTTAGTGTTGTGCAATGTTTAACACAGCAGCATTACATAAAATTTAGTGCTGTATACAGTGCTGTATACCTTTTTTTTGGTTGCTGCATGTTTTTTTTCCCATTGTCTGGCTGCCCCCTTTTTTTAAAATGTCAGCCACAGTTTTTCTGACTGCCCCACAGCGTATTGCCAAGTTGTCTCCAGTGATGATGAGGATGGAGGGTATGATGATAATGAAGTCACTGATGCGACTTGAGTGCTGGATAAAGCAGATCAGGAAAGTGAGGGGGAGGCACAATGCCAACGAGGCAGGATGTCCTCCAGAGGCAGCCAACATGGAAGAGTAGAGAGCAGCCACCCTATTCCATCAGATTGTACAGCTGGTATTTCCTGGTCCACTTTCCACAGCTCGGCTGTGTGGGCCTTTTTTAGAACATGTATAGCCGATCACACTGTTGCAATTTGCAATCTCTGAAGCAGGCAGATCAAGCGTGGCAAAAACACCAGCCATTTGGGTACCACATGCTTGACAAGGCATTTAACCTCCCACCACTCGTTGGGAGGAGCGCCTGAAGACCACACTCAAGGGACAAATTTCTTCTCCTCCTCACTCCCTACCTTTCATGTCTACACCCGCTATATCTCATGACCTCTCAGCAGCATCCACTGACAGGGATGATGGTATAGCAAAGGGTGTCAGGTCCTTGCAACACATCTGCCAGCAGCACATCACCAGCTGTAGAGTATAGTAGGCAAATTTCTCTGCCCAGCAGCTGCATCAAAAAAAAATACTTTTCCTGCCACTCACATGCCCAGTGTCTAAATTCTAGCTTGTCCAAATTGCTGGTTCTACAACTCCTGCTTTTCCATCTGGTGGATTCTGCCCCCTTCTGTAAATTTGCAGAAAGTGCTGTACCCCAATGGCAGGTTCCCAGTCACTATTTCTTTGAATGTAAAGCCATTCACGTGGAAGGCAATGTTGTGGCATTGTTGGACAAGGCAGTCAGCCGCAAGGTCCACACGTCCACTACTGCTGACACGTGGTCCAGCAATAGGGATGAGCCGAACACCCCCCGGTTCGGTTCGCACCAGAACCCGCGAACGGACCGAAAGTTCGCACGAACGTTAGAACCCCATTGACGTCTATGGGACTCGAACGTTCGAAATCAAAAGTGCTCATTTTAAAGGCTAATTTGCATGGTATTGTCCTAAAAAGGGTTTGGGGACCCGGGTCCTACCCCAGGGGACATGTATCAATGCAAAAAAAAACTTTTAAAAACGGCCGTTTTTTCGGGAGCAGTGATTTTAATGATGCTTAAAGTAAAAAAAAAAAAGTGAAATATTCCTTTAAATATCGTACCTGGGGGGTGTCTATAGTATGCCTGTAAAGTGACGCGTGTTTCCCATGTTTAGAACAGTCCCAAATGTCATTTTTAAAGGAAAAAATCTCATTTAAAACTGCTTGCGGGTTTAATGTCATGTCGGGTCATGGCAATATGGATGAAAATCAGTAGACAAACGGCATGGGTACCCCCCAGTCCATTACCAGGCCCTTTGGGTCTTGTATGGATATTAAGGGGAACCCCGCACCCAAATTAAAATAAGGAAAGGTGTGGGGCCACCAGGCCCTATATACTCTGAACAGCAGTATACAGGCGGTGCAAACAAGACAGGGACTGTAGGTTTGTTGTTAAGTAGAATCTGTTTGTAATTTTGAACATTTTTAACGTGTTTAGCTCCAGCCAAAAAATCTTTTCTAAGCTTTTTGGAAAACATAGGGAAGGGTTATCACCCCTGTGACATTTGTTTTGCTGTCTTTCCTCCTCTTCAGAAGATTTCACCTCACTTTTTTGTCCCAATGAAAAATGTTTTTTGAAAATTTGGGTTTTTTTGTGGAACAAGGATTGGAAAGCATCAGTGGAAAGGAGAAATTGTTTTCCCATATTAACTCTTACAGGAGAGAATTTCCCTTCCTAGGGGTAGATTTCATCTCACTTCCTGTTGTCTCCTTCCGTTTGCAAGTAGGAGTCGTTTGTAAGTTAGATGTTTGAAAGTAGGGTCCTGCCCTATATACTCAGCAGAAATTTGGGCCTTAGGTGTTGCTGTGGCCACAACACTGTAAGCCCTCACAGGGCCCTGCTGTGAAATATTAGATCAAGAATTGTAATTACATGCCCCTGTTGAACAGGAGCTGAAAAATTAGGCCTTAGGCACTGGTGCTGGTGCCACAACACTGCAACCCCTCACAGACACTCTAGTTGGAACGCAGGAACGAGCCCTGCTGCAAATTATTGCTTCAAAAATTGTAATTACATGCCCCTGTTAGACAGGGGCAGAAAAATTGGGCCTTAGGCACTGGTGCTGGTGCCACAACACTGCAACCCCTCACAGACACTCTAGTTGGAACGCAGGAACGAGCCCTGCTGCAAAGTATTGCATCAAAAATTGTAATTACACGCCCCTGTTAGACAGGAGCAGAAAAATTGGGCCTTAGGCACTGGTGCTGGTGCCACAACACTGCAACCCCTCACAGACACTCTAGTTGGAACGCAGGAACGAGCCCTGCTGCAAAGTATTGCATCAAAAATTGTAATTACACGCCCCTGTTAGACAGGGGCAGAAAAATTGGGCCCTAGGCACTGGTGCTGGTGCCACAACACTGCAACCCCTCACAGACACTCTAGTTGGAATGCAGGAACGAGCCCTGCTGCAAAGTATTACATCAAAAATTGTAATTACACGCCCCTGTTAAACAGGGGCTGAAAAATTGTGCCTTAGGCACTGGTGGTGGCGCCCAGAACCAAAAATGTTCTTACAAGCTATCAGCGTGATGATTGAGGAGGAAGAGGATAATTACTCAGGGATAGTCACTCAGCATCAGCATAGGCAGTCTTTGAAGGGATCTGAGATTTCAAAAAAAATTATTCGGTTACATCAGCATCAGGTGCTTGGTAGCTGGTGGTGATCCAAGACTCATTCATTTTTATGAAGGTCAGCCGATCGACCGAGTCGGTGGACAGACGCACCCTGTGATCGGTTACCACGCCTCCAGCAGCACTGAATGTGCGTTCCGAAAGAACGCTGGATGCAGGACAGGCCAGTAGCTCAATTGCATACTGTGCAAGCTCTGGCCAGTGATCCATCCTCAAGACCCAGTAACCCAGAGGATTTTCGGTGGGAAAGGTGTCCAAGTCTGATCTTGCCCCTAGGTATTCCTGCACCATGTAAAACAGACGCTGGCGATGGTTGCTGGAACCGATCATACCTTGGGGCTGCGGACCAAAAAATTGTCTGAACGCATCGGTCAGACGGCCACCTTCTCCACCGCTCCTTCTTTGACTGACCGAAGCCTCAGCAACACGTTGTCCAGAAACAGGAGTTTGTAACCTCCCAGTCTCTGGGAACGCGTTGCACAGACCTTTCTGCAAGGCCTCCCGAAGATGTTTCATCCTCTGCTCCCTCTGCGATGGCAAGATAAGGTCCGCAACCTTACCCTTGTAACGTGGATCAAGGAGGGTTGCCAGCCAGTATTGGTCCTTCTCCTTGATACCACGAATACGAGGATCCTTACGCAGGCTTTGCAGGATCAGGGAGGCCATGCAGCGTAGGTTTGCTGAGGCATTCGGTCCGGAGTCCTCTGGGTCACTAAGAACGACATGGTCCGCAGCCACCTCCTCCCAGCCACGTACAAGTCCATGTGTTTCTTGGGACTGATCCCTTAAAGACTGCTGCTGATGCTGAGTGCCAGGCTCCACCTCCATACTGACACAATCTTCCTCCTCCTCCTCTTCCTCCTCGTCCTCTTCCTGTGTGATCGGCGGGCACGCAGGAACACTGTCTGGATAAAGGGGGCCTTGAGAGCTAAGGAAGTCCTCCTCTTCCTGCCTCTGTTCTGCCTCAAGTGCCCTGTCCATTATTCCACGCAGCGTGTGCTCCAACAGGTGGACAAGGGGGACAGTGTCACTGATGCATGCACTGTCACTGCTCACCATCCTCGTGGCCTCCTCGAATGGTGACAGGACAGTGCATGCATCCCTGATCATGGCCCACTGGCGTGGGGAAAAAAAACCAAGCTCCCCTGACCCTGTCCTGGTGCCATAGTCGCACAGGTACTCATTGATGGCCCTCTGCTGCGTGTGCAGCCGCTGCAGCATGGCCAACGTTGCGTTCCACCTGGTGGGCATGTCACAGATTAGGCGGTTCTTGGGCAGGTTAAACTCCTTTTGGAGGTCCGTCAGCCGAGCACTGGCATTATATGACCGGCGGAAATGCACACAGACTTTCCTGGCCTGCCTCAGGACATCCTGTAAGCCCGGGTACCTGCCCAAGAACCGCTGCACCACCAAGTTAAGGACGTGAGCCAAACAGGGCACATGGGTCATTTGTCCCTGTCGGAGGGCAGAGAGGAGGTTGGTGCCATTGTCGCAAACCACCATTCCTGCCTTAAGTTGGCGTGGCGTCAACCACCTCTGAACCTGCCCCTGCAGAGCTGACAGAACCTCTGCCCCAGTGTGGCTCCTGTCCCCCAAGCACACCAGCTCAAGCACCGCATGGCATCTTTTGGCCTGCGTACTTGCGTAGCCCCTTGAACGCCTACGGAGCACCGCTGGTTCCGAGGAAGAGGCCATGGAGGAAGAAGAAGAGGAGGGGGTGGAGGAGAGAGGTGTGTCACAATCAGCATTTTGGAGGCGTGGTGGCGGAACAACCTCCAACACTACTGCACCTTGTCCTGCATCCTTCCCAGCTGCCAGCAGAGTCACCCAATGCGCCGTGAAACTTAGGTAACGTCCCTGTCCATGCCTGCTGGACCATGAGTCAGCGGTAATATGCACCTTACCGCTGACCGCCCTGTCCAGCGAGGCATGGACATTGCCTTCCACATGCCGGTAGAGAGCCGGAATCGCCTTCCGTGAGAAAAAGTGGCGTTTGGGTACCTGCCACTGAGGAACCGCACATTCCACAAACTCACGGAAGGGGGCAGAGTCTACCAACTGAAAAGGCAGCAGTTGAAGTGCTAGCAATTTTGCCAAGCTAGCATTCAACCGCTGGGCATGTGGATGGCTGGGAGCAAACTTCTTTCGGCGGTGCAGCAGCTGGGGCAGGGAAATTTGCCTGGTACAATCTGACGTCGGTGTACCAAAAGCAGATTGCCCACAAGTACTTGGCTGTGACACACCTAATTTTACACCTTCATTCCTCTCACTGCAGGTCTCAGAGAGGACTGAAGGTCTAGTGGGGTTGGAAATCTCAGCTGATGAGGAGCAAGGAGAGATCCTCTTTGTTCTTTGGTGTGGGTCTTTTAGATACGCTTGCCAACGAACTGCATGGCAGGTCAACATATGTCTGGTCAAGCATGTGGTACCCAAGCGGGAGATATTTTGGCCACGCGAGATACGCTTGAGACATATGTTGCAAATAGCAGCGGTGCGATCTGATGCACTCGTCTCAAAAAAGGCCCACACCAAAGAACTTTTTGAATAACGCGCAGAGACTGCAGCGCCCTGCACATGTGGAGCTTTGGGGTGTGATGCAGTCAATGTGCTGCCCTTAGGCTGGCCCCTGGAGGGCATCCTGCCTCGTTGGTGATGTGCTGCCGCCTCCTCCTCCTCCTCCTCCTCCTCCTCCTCCTCCTCTCTCCTATCAGGCCCCCACGTTGAGTCAGTGACCTCATCATCCCCTCCCTCCTCATCACTGGAGCAAACCTGGCAGTATGCTGCAGCAGGGGGAGCATGACTGCCAGATTGCTGTCCTTCTTGGGCACCCCCTCTGTCCGCGCTCATGTTACTGCCTTCATCGAGCTCAGTATCGTCATCAGAGCCTTCCAAACGCTGGGCATCCTCCTGGAGCATGTACCCAACACTGTGGTCAAACAGTTCGAGGGAATCCTCATGAGGACATGGTGGAGCTAGGGAAGGAGTCACTGATGACATTGAGCTGAGGGAAGAGGCCGCTGCTTTGCCAGACAAAGCACCCTGGGCATGGGTGAGAGAGGATGAGGAGGATGAGGACGGCTTGGTCATCCACTCGACCAAGTCTTCCGCATGTTGCGGCTCAACATGGCCAGCTGCCGAAAAAAAGGCCAAGCGTGTCCCATGGCCACGTGCTGATGAGGATGCACCGTCTCCACGACCAGCACTAGACACAGAGCCTGCTTGTCCTCTCTTATTGGCTTGTGACTGTCTGCCTCTCCTTCTTGGCCTTCCAGACATACTAATGGCCTGTAGCTGCACTAAGCTGGGATAGAACACCTGTAATTTTCTTCAAGTAGCTTTATATACTGTAACCAGACAAGCCTGCCTGTCAGTAGGAAGATAACAGGAACGGATCTAGCTGAACACTGTGAGCAGGACGCACTGTACTAAATGTAAATAGTCTAGCTGCCTGACCGTGGTACTAATAGGATCAAATAGAACACCTGTAATTTTCTTCAGGTAGCTTTATATACTGTAACCAGACAAGCCTGCCGGTCAGTAGGAATTTAACAGGAACGGATCTAGCTGAACACTGTGAGCAGGACGCACTGCACTAAATGTAAATAGCAGGAACGGATCTAGCTGAACACTGTGAGCAGGACGCACTGCACTAAATGTAAATAGTCTAGAAGATAACAGGAACGGATCTAGCTGAACACTGTGAGCAGGACGCACTGCACTAAATGTAAATAGTCTAGAAGATAACAGGAACGGATCTAGCTGAACACTGTGAGCAGGACGCACTGCACTAAATGTAAATAGCAGGAACGGATCTAGCTGAACACTGTGAGCAGGACGCACTGCACTAAATGTAAATAGTCTAGAAGATAACAGGAACGGATCTAGCTGAACACTGTGAGCAGGACGCACTGCACTAAATGTAAATAGCAGGAACGGCTCTAGCTGAACACTGTGCGCAGGACGCACTGCACTAAATGTAAATAGCAGGAACGGATCTAGCTGAACACTGTGAGCAGGACGCACTGCACTAAATGTAAATAGCAGGAACGGATCTAGCTGAACACTGTGAGCAGGACGCACTGCACTAAATGTAAATAGCAGGAACGGATCTAGCTGAACACTGTGAGCAGGACGCACTGCACTAAATGTAAATAGCAGGAACGGATCTAGCTGAACACTGTGAGCAGGACGCACTGCACTAAATGTAAATTGCAGGAACGGATCTAGCTGAACACTGTGAGCAGGACGCACTGCACTAAATGTAAATAGTCTAGAAGATAACAGGAACGGATCTAGCTGAACACTGTGAGCAGGACGCACTGCACTAAATGTAAATAGCAGGAACGGATCTAGCTGAACACTGTGAGCAGGACGCACTGCACTAAATGTAAATAGCAGGAACGGATCTAGCTGAACACTGTGAGCAGGACGCACTGCACTAAATGTAAATAGCAGGAACGGATCTAGCTGAACACTGTGAGCAGGACGCACTGCACTAAATGTAAATTGCAGGAACGGATCTAGCTGAACACTGTGAGCAGGACGCACTGCACTAAATGTAAATAGTCTAGAAGATAACAGGAACGGATCTAGCTGAACACTGTGAGCAGGACGCACTGCACTAAATGTAAATAGCAGGAACGGATCTAGCTGAACACTGTGAGCAGGACGCACTGCATTAAATGTAAATAGTCTAGATAGAAGATAACAGGAACGGATCTAGCTAAACTGAATACAGTGTATATATATATATGCAACACCTGGGATGCATATATATACACAATACACTGTAAGTGCAGCTAACTGACTGACTGTTCTGCCTAATCTATCTAACTCAAATCAAATGACACTCTCTCTCTCTCTCTCTATCTCTCAGCACACCGGAACACACACTACACAGGGCCGCCGTGCAGGCGGCCTTATATAGTGTGGGGTGTGTACTAAATCCCCTGAGCCATAATTGGCCAAAGCCACCCTGGCTTTGGCCAATTACAGCTCTCTCTACTGACGGCGCTGTGATTGGCCAAGCATGCGGGTCATAGTGCATGCTTGGCCAATCATCAGCCAGCAATGCACTGCGATGCCGCAGTGAATTATGGGCCGTGACGCGCCACACGAATTTAGCGCGAACGGCCCATAACGTTCGCAATTCGGCGAACGATCGAACAGCCGATGTTCGAGTCGAACATGGGTTCGACTCGAACACGAAGCTCATCCCTATCCAGCAAGCATTTTCAGGGACGATATATTTTGTTTATAGCATACTAGGTAACTCTGCTTGCAACAAGGAAGGATGCAGGACAGGATTCAGTGCTAGAGCTTGTTCTGCTTCCACATCTCCATACAGCTAGTGGTGATAATGTGAGATCTGTCAGCTCCACCTCCTCTTCTATACCCTCCTCTGCTGGATTGTCCTTTGAACCACCAGTACCCCCTAAGCATTCAAGGAACTATTCAATGAGTCAGGCTAAAAGATGCCATGCAGTGCTTCAGCTGGTCTGTCTAGGGGACAGGAGCCATGCTGGAGCAGAGATTCTTTCAGTTCTGCTGGGGCAGGCCCTGAGGTGGTTCATGCCATGGAAGCTTGAGCCAGATATGGTGGTGTGCAATAATGGCACTAACCTTCTGTCTGCCCTTCGACAGGGAAAGTTGACACATGTGCCATGCTTGGCACATGTCTTCAAATGGTGGTGCAGCATATAATTTTATTTGGTATAATTGGTAAAATTTTCATGGGCACAATTAACACCCAAGGACCAATTTTTCCGCACCTGTATGACATATTCATCAAATTTCAATTTTTTTACAGCAAGGCCAATTCTTGATTTCATCAAGAGTACCTCTAAAAGGTTACGATCTGAAGGCACCACCAACATCCAAAGCCCAATTTTTCTGCAACTGTTTGACAGGGGCAACAAATTAAATTTTTTTTTACATCAAGGTCAATTCTTGCTTTCATCAAGAATACTGCTAGAAGGTTATAGGGTGAAGGCACTACCCTCACCCAAGGACCAATTTTTCCATAACTGTGTGACAGGGGCATCAAATTTATTTTTTTTACAGCAAGGCCAATTCTTGCTTTCATTCATGAAGGAGTAGATAATCATTGTACCCTGGTACCCTGTGGGGGAAGGGCACAACGAATGGAGAAAGAGTTCTCTACATATAGAAGTAAATCCAGTAGATAATAACAGAGAATAACAATATAGAACTGGATGAATGTCATGGTTAAGCAGTAATGTTTGTCTGTCAGCTTACCTCTCCATGTGTTCAGATTAAGAGGCCAGCCACTCTCACCTGGCTGCTTAAGTAATCTCTCCTCAAAGCGTGGCCCCACCCCAGCCCCTATCAGGGAACTCTATATTAACCTATGCTCTGCAAGCCAGCTCTGCTGATCAACATTGTGTGTTTAGCTTTAGCTTTCTGTGTCTTCTACGTCTGATTCCAGTTACCGATCTTGGCTTGTTCTTGACAATCCTTACCTGCTTCTTACCCTGATCTTTGGCTATCTCCTGACTATCCTTTGTTGTTGTCTGCTGCTTCCACTTTACCTCCCTGTAGTCTACCGTGAGCATGAGCTGGGAGGCCCTAGGGGTCGCGACCTGGAGCCAGACTGCAACTAAATCCATTCCCACCACTAGGGACTTCTGGTGAACACCCGCTAGCTCTTAGACTCCGTGTCCTGGGAAATCTCATGCTTTAGCTCCCAGTGTCATCCGTGTAGGTACTACTGAGTACCTGCTCTCCTGTATATCCTCCACCCACAGCAGTCAGCTGTAGGGTCCACTACCTTGCAGTGCACTCCATACCCCAACGGGGTGCATCTGTCACCTGGACTCAGGTGACCTGACAGTTTGATCAGCCATGGACCCGGCTGATGTGTCGCTACCCGCAGAAGATCCGTTGCAGGGCATAGTCCGCAGACTTGAGACCCAGAAATCTAATCAGACCCAGGTGATGCGATTCCTTCAGGATTTAGCCTCCCATATTGAACAGGTGCAGGCCTCCTTGGGACCCCAGGTTCAACAACCTCAACCGCTATCTGCTGCACCTATTCCAGTCACATCCACAAATTATTTGCACTTACCTGCTCCGTTCCGTTACTCCGGGGACCCCAAGGCCTGCAGGGGGTTCCTTAGCCAGTGCACAATTCAGTTTGAACTCCAGCCCCAAAACTTCCTGTCCGATCGGGTGAAGGTAGCCTATATTATATCCCTCCTGTCCGGCGAGGCATTAGCCTGGGCTGCTCCTCTGTGTGAACTGAATGATCCAGTGGTTTCTAGCCTGTCTGCCTTCTTAAAACTTTTTCTGAATATCTTCGAGGAACCGGGTTATGTCTCTTCAGTGGCCAGCACCCTTTTATGTCTCCGTCAAGAGTCTGCTTCTGTGGGACAGTACGCTCTTCATTTTCGTACTTTGACTGCTGAGCTGAGATGGAATTCATGAGGCCTTAGTTGCAACCTTTTTACATGGCCTCTCTGACAGAGTGAAGGATGAATTAGCGGGAAGAACTATCCCTGCTGATCTGGACGGTGTCATCACCTTGTGTAACCAGATCGATATTCACTTTAGGGAGAGGGCCCTGGAAAAAAGACGCCAGCACTCCCTGGTCTTTAGGCAGCCTGAGCTACCTGTCCCCTCTTTTTGACCCGAGTAACACCTCCTGCCAGCTGAGGAACCTGTGCAGCTGGGCCAGACCAAGCTATCTACCAAAGAACGCGCTAGGCGCAGAACTCTGGGCCTGTGCCTCTATTGTGGGGCCAAAGGTAATTTTCGTGACGCTTGCTCTCTTCATCTGGAAAAACGCTCGGGGCTAATACATCTGCAAGGTGGAGTATTGGACCCTGAAATATCACCTTCACCTGCTCGTCTTCTTCTTTCTGTGTTCCTTCATGTCGGTGCTTCCTCTCATTAGGTCTCTGGATATCTGGATTCCAGAGCCACTGGCAATTTCATGGACTTGGGAACTGCATCTTCCATGAGACTTACCCTTTTGCCCCTCACCACGCCATTGGTGGTCTTGGCAATTGATGATACTGTTCTCCCGGGGGGCCCTATCCGCTTCCAGACCCTCCCTGTTAAGATGTGGGTGGGGAAACTCCACCAGGAGTGGATATCCTTCCTTATCTTACCTAAGGCTTCAACTCCTAATGTTTTGGGTCTTCCTTGGTTACGGCTCCATTCTCCACACATTGACTGGACTGCTGGACAGATCCTGGCTTGGGATTCCTCCTGTTCCTCATCCTACCTACTCAAGGTTGCTCCAAAAGAGAAACTTCCTGTTGCCACCATCCCAGTATCTTCTGCTCTTCCCGCTGCATATAACGATTTCTGAGATGTGTCCTGCAATAGTCGGGCTTATGCACTATTTAGGTCATGTGGCACTCTGGATGAGGAGCCCACCTGTGAACCTGAACTGATCATTCACTTCAGTTTGCATAATCATTTACCTTTGCCTGTCCCAAACTCCCTTGGACGTACAGCCAGGCTAACTTGTCTGGAAGTTCCACAGTTGCTACACCCTGCGATGCGATTGAGGTAGTCGCTACACTTGGTGATGCTATTCAGTCGGCCTCTGCACCAGTTATGCCAGTCCAGCCCATGCCCAGTGAGCTTCCTGCTTTTTCTTATTCAGGACATTCTGTAACCTGGCCTCACCCTACTACTACTACGTCCATTGAAATCTGTCTAAAAGGCTCAATCCATCCTTTGGATAGACTGCCTCATTCAGCCAGGTAGGGTTTTCAACAGTTTTTTCAGTGCCCTCTGCATTCTGCTTGTGTTTCAGCTATTAAGCTTGACTCCTGTGACACGTCATCTTCTTGCAAACCTGGCCTCAGGGATCCACTGACCTCTGCCCAATCTGATGGTCCTGTGCTGGATGTCCAGCTCATCTTTAAGGGTCTGGGGGACCCTGCTCAGACTCCTGATGGTCTTCTAATGCCCTTACCCATTCCTAAAAAGCCTTTAGTCCTCAATAAGTCCTCTTGCCTCTCCCTACCTCGGTTCGGATCTCTGAGAATAATCTAAATTACGAGGTTAGTCAAGTTCTGGATTCCCGGCTCCGTAGAGGCATTCTTCAGTACCTCGTACATTGGAACGGGTTTGGTCCTGAGGAGAGGTTTTGGATCACTGCATCTGAGGACTTTGCGCCGTCTGTTGAGGAGGTTTCATCTGAAGTTTCCCTCTAAGCCTGGGCCCAGGCGGGGGAGGCCTCGTAAGGGGGGGGGGGGTACTGTCATGGTTATGCAGTAATGTTTGTCTGTCAGCTTACCTCTCCATGTGTTCAGATTAGGAGGCCAGCCACTCTCACCTGGCTGCTTAAGTAATCTCTCCTCAAAGCATGGCTCCACCCCAGCCCCTATCAGGGAACTCTATATTAACCTGTGCACTGCATGTTAGCTCTGGTGATCAACATTGTATGTTTAGCTTTCATGTGCGACTTACTGTGTCTTCTACATCTAATTCCAGTTACCAATCTTGGCTTGTTCTTGACTATCCTTACCTGCTTGTTAACCCGATCTTTGGCTATCTCCTGACTATCCTTTCCTGCATGTTGCCCCGACCTTTGGCTATCTCCTGACTATCCTTTGTTGTTGTTGTCTGCTGCTTCCATTTTACCTCTGTGTAGTCTACCGTGAGCGTGAGCTGGGAGGCCCCAGGGGTCGTGACCTGGAGACAGACTTCAGCTAAATCCATTTCCACCACTAAGGGCTTCTGGTGAACACCCGATGGCTCTCTGCGCCCTGGGAAATCTCATGCTTTAGTGCCCAGTGTCATCCGTGTAGGTACTACTGAGTACCTGCTCTCCTGTATATCCTCCACCTGCAGCAGTCAGCCGTAGGGTCCACTAATTTGCGGTGCACTCCAGACCCCAATGGGGTGCATCTGTCACCTGGACTCGGGTGACCTGACAATGGATCTCCTTTTAAAGAATACTAAGCTATGAGGGGAAAACTAGGAAAGAAAGGAAAATAAAAGGAGGGGCTGCGACTAGTTTCCTTGGGTGTAGAAGTTGTATTAGATATTCAGGCAAAAGTGGAGAGTTGTTTGTTATATGTCGGACATTTGCGGGTTAGAAGTAAATGGTCCGGATCCAAACCCTTAACCCCAAGGCTTAAATAAGAAAGAATAGGAAAGAACTCAAAAAGTTTCATTGTTGTCATTGTGTGATTGGAGATCCTTGTAGTAGACGAAAGGGCTATAAAAAGTCTTGAGTGTCTCTGGATGTATTGTTGATTTAATGAAAGCCCACCAACTTGAGAAGAAGCGTTTGTTTGCGGCCAGGTGGTTAAAATTGGTATTGATTTTTTCTTTGTGGAGTTGCAGCAGTAGTTCTTGTTTAACCTGTGAGATTTAAGGACAAGATGGAGAGGTTCAATTTTTGAGAATTGCTCTCCGAGCTGCAAAAAGGCACATTAGGATCCAATCTTTATGTGGATGATTAGCATTAGAGTACCATATCAGGAGTTGCTTGTCCCAGTGTCCAAAGATTAGAAGCAGAAGGTCTTTAGCGAGATGCAGCAGGGTAATTCCCGCCAAACAGCGAACAATTTGGGGTGTTCGTGGCAAATTCGAAAGCCGCGGAACACCCTTTAAAAGTCTATGGAAAAAATCAAAAGTGCTAATTTTAAAGGCTTATATGCATGGTATTGTCATAAAAAGTGTTTGGGGACCTGGGTTCTGCCCCAGGGGACATGTATCAATGCAAAAAAAGTTTTTAAAAACGGCCAATTTTTCGGGAGCAGTGATTTTAATAATGCTTAAAGTGAAACAATAAAAGTGTAATATTCCTTTAAATTTCATACCTGGGGGGTGTCTATAGTATGCCTGTAAAGGGGTGCATGTTTCTCGTGTTTAGAACAGTCTGACAGCAAAATGACATTTTTAAAGGAAAAAAAGTCTTGTAAAACTACTATCGCTAGCGCCGGCAATACACATAAAAGTTCATTGTTAACCACTTCAGCCCCGGAAGGATTTACCCCCTTCCTGACCAGAGCACTTTTTACAATTTGGCACTGCGTCGCTTTAACTGCTAATTACGTGGGGGGCGTGTCCGGACGTTCAACAGGGAGGACGCGTGTTGCTCTAGCTCCGTCTAGGCTGCCTACATCCAACGCCATCCCTACCCCTTCTCAACACATTGGAGCACTTTTTAAGTCTCAGGAGCATCTGGACACACTTTGCTACGGCCCCTGGGGAATATTTTACCCACTTGGCACTTAGAAGCGGCTCGGGGCCTACAATTCAGTCCGAGCCTCGGACGCCCGCCGCCATCTTGGGGCCTATCTGAGACTCGGAGCCTCCTGCTTTCTTGCTGCTCCGTACCGGTGACCTCCGAGAGACTCCTGCACGGAACCCTGGCTGCGTGGCCGTCCGCACTCGAGATCCCCCCGCTCCAGTAACCAGTAACCACTACCCGGAGATCCCTCCTCTGACACGCCGACCTCCGGGGGTTTGACGCCATCCTGCTGCCTACCGCCCCGACCTATCATACCTTTTAAACAGCGGTGAGTACCGTGATTCCCTACCATTTATCACTCGGCCGACCTCCCATCAGTACAGAGACTGCTCTAACTAATTAAAATCTTGTAATTTGGCCCAAAAGAAGCCACCCGAGGCCTCCGTGCTATCGGTGCCCACCTGGCCGGCCTGGACCGTCAGGAAAGTCCGCGGCTCCGGCCTACCTCCGGGGGTCGGCGGCCATCTTTGTACTCCAACTGCTTCCTACCCACATCTGTGCCTCCACTTGCTCACTGCAGCCCAAGCATCTGTTCATCTAGACTCAGCCTCAGTCAGATCTCCCCTCTCTCTGTGGCTGAGGTGGGACTTTCAATAACCGCAACTTTCTTTTTTTCTTTTGTTTTTTGCGAAAGTCTCTACAAACTACCATATTGTGTTGGAAATATGACTGACACTGAGCAAATGTAAGTGAGAGGTGCCCCACATGACCACCGGCCTAATAGTTCCAGCTATGCCTTCCAAATCAACTAAATCACGCTCTGCAGCAGGTAAAAGATCTGGTAAGAGATCACTGTCTAATTCAATATCTGCAGGCTCTATTCAACAATATTTGGCTAACGCACGCGGCAATCAGGCCCGAACCTCGAGACTAAGCGCCTCTCCCTCATCTCACGTTGCCTCTGTGAGGGGAAGCTCTCCGGCCTCCTCATACTGCTCGGATCTCATGGATGACCCTGGTTCCCCCGCTGGCTCCGAAATGTCTACGCTGATGAGCGGTCTTAAAAAAGAACTTGCAGGTATGTTTCATAACTTGGAAAAGTCTATTAAAAAAGAGATAACTGCAGTTAGAACGGACATGTCTCACATCTTGGTCAGAGTAGAGGAGACGGAGCAACGGCAAGACTCACAAGCTCTAGCCATTAAAGAACTGCAGGGCACTGTTACCCAGCTAGCATTTGCTCATCGGGCCTCCTTATACAAGCTCGAAGACCTCGAGAACCGCAATCGTAGAAACAACATACGGGTCAGAGGCCTACCTGAGTCCACTAGAGATAGTGACCTAGAACCATCAATACGGGGCATTTTCAACACCATTATGGGTAATCCGGTCACCGCACCACTCCGCTTTGACCGGGTTCACCGGGCTCTGAGACCCCGCAGTGCTAACTCTGAACAACCTAGAGACGTTATCTGTCGCTTGCATTACTTTGAAGATAAAAATGCAATTATGATGAAGATGCGGGGCCTGCCAAGCATAGACTTCGACGGGGCAACCATCACCGTATTCCCAGACATCTCCAAAGATACCTTAGATCGTCGCAGAGCTCTAAAGCCGCTCCTTGACCTTTTGCGTACGGATGGGATCACATACAGATGGGGCTTCCCAGCCTGCCTGATTGCTACAAAAAATGGCCGATCCCACACATTAAGGTTCCCGGAGGAACTCAAAACCTTCTTGCAAGCTCTCGATCTTCCGCCCTTGGAACTCCCAGGTTGGCAGGACTCCATTCCTAAATTCTCAAATCTTGCAGATTCAGTTTGGAGAAAAACCCCTTCAAAAGCAAGTCGCTCCTCTCTCCCAGGCTCTGCACAAAAGGATGGTTGAATTGCGCAAACTTGTTCCTTTGTTTTTTTTTCATTCAACCACATTCCACCAGTACAGATGCTTACTTTCCTACAGAAAATTGGAGCCAAGTCAGATTTCAGATGCAAAATTTACGTACACTTACCTGACTATTTTTGGTAAACTCTGACTTATGACTAGTTAGACCACTGTTTTTTCTTTTATGTTTTTATTGTTGTTTTGTTGCCGCATTAGTAATGGTCTACAACTTATGCTGCCCAGTAGGAATTTCATTGTTTAAGTTGATTTCTGTTCCTGCCCACATAACTTCTTATTTTTATTTAGCTGGAACTAATTATTTATCTTTAATTACAAGTTGATTATCTATTACGGGCCGTGTGTTGTTGGGGCGCGTTTCTTATATTGCTCCTCCCCTACGACATAATCCGGTCCCCCCCCTCCTTCTGGGGTTGGCGAATGCGTGCGACCCTAAAAGTTATTTTATCCAATCCTTGCTTAAGGTTTCGGATGGTCACTCGTTCTCTCCTTCCCCAATGGGAACACTGCAGATTTCTGCGTGTTATTCATACGTTTCCCAAAAGTTCTTTAATTCATGTGTATGATTTCTTTATGTGTTCATTTTTTCCTTCTTCTCTTTTTTTCTATTCTTTACTTCGCTCTCTCTTCTTCCTCTTCCTTCCCCCCCTCCCTTTCCCCTGCTGGCATACATGGAAGCATAGGCTGAAAGATCCTACCTAGATGTAACAATGACTACATTGAAACTTCTATCATACAATGTTAGAGGTCTTAATGTCGCAGCCAAACGGCACCAAACAGTCCGTGAACTAAAACAAGCCGCATGTTCTATTGCTTTTCTTCAGGAAACACATCTAACCCATACAACAACGGTTAAACTGACCTCACCCCATTTTCCACAATGGTACTATAGCTTATCTGACACTAACAAAGCTAAGGGAGTGGCCATTGGGTTTAGCAGAAGCGTGCCCTTTCGTTTGTCTGACATGCTAGCTGATGACTCGGGCCGCTTCCTTTTTCTCCAGGGTTTCATCGGTAATACCCAATGTACCCTCGCAAACGTTTATTGCCCAAACCAAAATCAACCTACCTTTTTTTCAAAAATCCTAACCAAATTATCACATTTTGCCAAAGGTCTTACCATTTTAGCAGGTGATATCAACATGTCCCTAGACCCAATAATAGACACGTCCCAAGGAAGATCTAATATTTCCTTTAAACGCCTGAAATTTGTCAAAAAGAGACTTTTGGACCTCCAACTAATGGATGTCTGGCGCCTCCTTCATCCCAAAGAGAGAGATTTCTCACATTTCTCCACAACACATCACTCGTACTCCAGAATTGACAATATATTCCTGGATCATTTTCACCTCCCCCTTTTACAGTCTGCTCACATAGGTACCGCAACTATCTCAGACCATGCACCTGTCTCGATTACGCTGACTATGCCTTCCCTAGCACGCCGCGCTAATAACTGGAAACTCAACGACTCCCTTCTTACTAACGAAGCCGAGGTTTCCATAATGTCCTCTCATCTTTCACAATATTTCAAGGAAAACAAACCCTCCGATACCTCTCCATCCATTGTCTGGGAGGCTCATAAGGTCACTATTAGAGGACAGTTTATCGAACTTGGGGCTAGATTGAAAAGGGAGCATGGTCAGCGACTCGAGCGGGTCTTACAACAAATAGCGGTTCTAGACAAGCAACATAAACTCTCTCTCCATAGTGAGCACCTCCAATCCCTCACACTTAAACGTGAGGAATTGAGGTCTCTTCTTAATTTAGACACTAAGAGAAAATGCCAACGCCTATCACAGAAATACTATGAATGGGGAAACAAACCAAGTAGGGTATTGGCTAGGTCATTAAAAGCTAAACAAATGCAGTCCTTCATTCCCAAAATTAAACTATCATCAGGAGAGCTCGCTCATGCAACCCCAGACATTGCTAAGGCTTTCAAGGAGTTCTATGCAGATCTATACTGCGTCAAAAATGATTTGTCCTCTTTGTCTCAGAAAGAGAGACGTAGTCGCATGCTCTCCTATTTGAAAGAAGCTAAACTACCTAAATTACCTGCATCCATCTTTAAAGAATTGGAGGCAGACTTCTCGGTAGAGGAATTCCAAGCTGCTCTGAAGTCTACTCCCTCTGGAAAAGCACCCGAACCAGACGGGTTCACTATTCTATACTACAAGACATTTAGTGATATTCTGCTTCCCCGTCTCACAGCTTATGCAAATTCAGTTTCTCAGTCCTCAGGCTTACGCCCAGAATCCCTCTCCACTCACATTACTGTCATTCCCAAACCTGATAAAGACCCTACCCTCTGTAATAGTTATAGGCCAATTTCATTAATAAATACTGATATTAAATTATTTGCCAAAGTAATGGCAAATCGCTTACTCCCCCTACTGCCAAACTGGATTTCCAAAGACCAATCAGGTTTCATTCCCAATAGAGAAGCAAAAGACAATTCCCTCAGAGCGATTTCCCTAATTCAGTATGTTCAGAGAAGTGCCCAGCCCACCCTACTCCTTTCTACTGATGCTGAAAAAGCGTTTGATAGGGTGGATTGGGACTATCTTAGAATGACATTGAGACATTTCGGATTGGGTCCTAAGATGTTCTACCGTATTTTATCCCTATACTCTAACCCCACAGCACAAATCAGAATTAATGGGACGTTGAGCGACTCTTTTGCTTTACATAATGGTACAAGACAGGGATGCCCCCTGTCCCCCCTCCTTTTCGCTATTACCTTGGAACCTTTTTTAGCGACAATTAGGAACAATATTGATATTCGGGGCATTCGAGTTAAAAGCTCCCACAAATACGCAGCATATGCTGACGACATACTATTTTTTATTCAGCAACCCCGCATCTCAATACCTAACCTAATGTCGGCATTCTCCACCTTTCAGTCAATCTCTAACTTCAAAATTAACCTATCCAAGTCGGAAATTTTGAACATTAACTTCCCCCAATCCGAGGTGACTTCCCTGAAACCTCTCTTTCCCTTTAAATGGGAACCAAAACATATGAAATATCTAGGTATCTATCTCACCCCCAACCTCCATTCCCTTTTCCGGCATAACTACATCCCCCTGCTTAACAGGATTAGGGAAGATTTACGAAAATGGTCTAGTTTATCTCACACCTGGTTAGGTAAAGTAAATATTATTAAAATGAACATATTGCCCCGCATACTCTTTCTTTTCCAAATGCTCCCACTAGGGGTTCCAGCGGGGTTCTTTACTATTTTACAAACTATGATCTCCCGGTTTGTTTGGAGGAACAGTCACCCCAGGATATCTAGAGAAATATTATTTCGCCCCAAGGTATCCGGGGGATTGGCACTACCTAATTTTAAGGCATATTATCAGGCGGTTGTACTTTCTAGGGTGGCCGATTGGAAGTATGCCCTTGACTCAAAATTATGGGTTCAACTTGAATACCTTTTGAGCGGCGCTGATCTCTCAGTGGTCCCTTGGATACCCCGCTCCTACAGAAATCTTGACCGATCCACCTCAACACTCACTATATCCTCACTAGATATATGGGACGCCCTACATAAAAAATTCTCATGGGGGTATAACTCTCCTTTAACACCTCTCCTTAATCACAAATATTTTTTACCAGGCTTATTAGATACCGGTTTCCAATCTTGGAGACCGAGAGAACCTCTCTTACTACATCATGTCCTCCGTGGCAACACACTAAAACCATTACATTTGATTATTGACCCCAAACCTGCCTCGTTTCTCGACAAATGGAGATACCATCAATTGCAATGTTTCTTGAGCTCTCTCCCTCACCCACTTAGAAGTTTGCAAGACCTAAATCGAATAGAAGAAATATTCTACCCAAAAGACCCTCCCTTACATAGCATTTCTCTATTTTATAGAGCCATTATTGCCCTCCAAAACCCTGGGTTCCCACCCTTCCTGGCGAAATGGGAGGCTGATCTGGATTCTCCCATTTCAGACAATCTAAAGGATAGGATCTTACAACTGGCCCACACCTCCTCCCTTGCTTCTAAAATGGCAGAGGTCAATTATAAACTACTCACTAGGTGGCATTACACCCCCGTTAGACTTCACCAAATGTTCCCTGCCAGTTCCCCATTGTGCTGGAGGAACTGTGGGAACAAAGCCACTCATGCACATATCTGGTGGTTTTGCCCACTCATTCGCCCCTATTGGATAGCCATCTGCAATTTGATCTCACAGATTTCGGAGGTCAACCTACCCATGGACCCATGGACTATCCTTTTCCATGCCTCTAAAACTGCCATAGGCTCATATAAACGTTCACTCATTCCTCACCTTTTGAACACAGCCAAAGCCTTAATACCCGCCTTTTGGGGCCAAGCGACAATTCCGCCTATTAGGTCCTGGCTGCAGAGGGTTGATGAAGTTCAACTAATGGAGAGCATTACTCATAACATCAAAGGCACTTCAGAAAAACACTCAGCCACTTGGGCTCCTTGGATAATATTTCAGTCCACCCCCTTATATAAGGATATCATAGTGCAAATCTCATAAATTTATTATTTATATATTATCACCCAAAAATTTTGATAACTCAACATTTTGTACATGAATGCCAGCACTCCCCCCCCCCCCCCTTACCCTCTCCCTTCCCATCTTACTTTCTATTCTATTCACTATCCCCTTTCTCTCTTTTTATTTTCTCTTCTACTATCTAATTTTATGTATTCCATGTTTTCTGCTTGCTTTATCATTTTTTTTTTCTTTTCTAACTGAAGCAAGATTTTTCACCTTGATCTTATATCTTGAGTTCTATGTTTACATTGAAAGAAGCCTCTTTTCTACTCAACCACTACATTAATTCTCACCCTCCTGTGATAGGCAGTGAAGAGTGAAATCAAAAATTTACCCCCTTAGAAAGCCTGATGGCGGTGTTTGGTTTTCAGGGTCCCGTGCGCGGCTAGGCTCCCAAAATGTCTCACACATGTGGTATCCCCGTACTCAGGAGAAGCAACAGAATGTATTTTGGGGTGTAATTTCACATATTCCCATGGCATGTTTGAGCAATATATCATTTAGTGACAACTTTGTGCAAAAAAAAAAAAAAAAAAAAGAAATTGTCTCTTTCCCGCAACTTGTGTCACAATATAAAATATTCCATGGACTCGACATGCCTCTCAGCAAATAGCTTGGGGTGTCTACTTTCCAAAATGGGGTCATTTGGGGGGGTTTTGAACTGTCCTGGCATTTTATGCACAACATTTAGAAGCTTATGTCACACATCACCCACTCTTCTAACCACTTGAAGACAAAGCCCTTTCTGATACTTTTTGATTACATGAAAAAATTATTTTTTTTTTCAAGAAAATTACTTTGAACCCCCAAACATTATATGTTTTTTTAAAGCAAAACATTATTTATTTTTTTAAAGCAAAACAGTATTTGCGCAGCGATTTTTCAAACGCATTTTTTGGGGAAAAAACACACTAATTTTAATGCACTAAAACACACTATATTGCCCAAATGTTTGATGAAATAAAAAAGATGATCTTAGGCCGAGTACATGGATACCAAACATGACATGCTTTAAAATTGCGCACAAATGTGCAGTAGCGACAAACTAAATACATGTTTAAAAGCCTTTAAAAGCCTTTACAGGTTACCACTTTAGATTTACAGAGGAGGTTTACTGCTAAAATTACTGCCCTCGATCTGACCTTCGCGGTGATACCTCACATGCATGGTGCAATTGCTGTTTACATTTGACGCCAGACCGACGCTTGCGTTCTCCTTAGCGCAAGAGCAGGGGGGAAAGGGGTGCTTTTTTTTTTTTTTTTTTTTTCTTTATTATTTTTTTGCTTTTTTATCTTATTTTTAAACTGTTCCTTTCATTTTTTTTTTTTTTAATCATTTTTATTGTTATCTCAGGGAATTTAAATTTCCCCTATGATAGCAATAGGTAGTGACAGGTACTCTTTTTTGAAAAAATTGGGGTCTATTAGACCCTAGATTTCTCCTCTGCCCTCAAAGCATCTGACCACACCAAGATCGGTGTGATAAAATGCTTTCCCAATTTCCCAATGGCACTGTTTACATCCGGCGAAATCTAAGTCATAAAATGCTCGTAGCTTCCGGTTTCTTAGGCCATAGAGATGTTTGGAGCCACTCTGGTCTCTGATCAGCTCTATGGTCAGCTGGCTGAATCACCGGCTGCATTCTCAGGTTCCCTGTTGAGACAGGAGAGCCAGAGAAAAACACGGAAGACGGTGGGGGGCATTCCCTCCCACTGCTTGTAAAAGCAGTCTAGAGGCTAATTAGCTGCTAGGATTGCTTTTACATGAAAGCTGACCGCTGGCTGAAAAGAATGATACCAAGATGATACCTAAACCTGCAGGCATCATTCTGGTATAACCACTCAAAGTCGTGAATGGTGTACCTGAAGACCAAAAAATGGTTAACAATAAAGCACAGTAAACGGTAAAGTATAAAAAATTGCATACCTGAAAAGCAAACATGATAAAACATAATAACAATAAAACATTGCAGAATAGAATACAGTAAAAAAGAGCAGAACAATAGAGAGAATAGAGAGAGAGAGAACAATAAAACGACAACTATTTTTTTTTATTTTATATTTTTGTTTGTGGTTTTTTTTTTTTTTTTACACTTTTTTTTGTAAGTAACTTTTATAACTGTAACCGGTTCCAGGTTCGGGTCTCTCAAAATGTGATGGCATCTTAGGAGACCCTGTGAAAGTGTGTCCTAGTCTGTGCAGTGCTGTACCCTACGCTAATACTCAACTAGTGTATGGTAGCGTTCAAAACATTCACCAATGCAAAGACCAGGATTGTCAGGACAGGGGGGACAATAATAGCGGGTGTCACGCCTATATCCACGCTTGCTGCAGACACAACATCTTTTTTGGGGGGGTTCATTGGGTAGGGGTACTCGGGAGGACATAAAGAAAATGCCTCTCATGCAGCTGACTGCATTTGGTTGGGGATGTGAATGGGGGAAGTACGGGCGCTGCAGAAGTGGTGGGTTCCCAATTATTAGGATTGGCAAATGCAGCAGGAAGGGCACTATGGGCACGACGGGCTGTGTTTGTCTTCTTGGTGGCAGCGGGACACTACTTGTGCTTGCCACCTCACCAGCTTGAACTGCACTTATGGGACTCGCCACGTCACCAAGTGTTACTGCAGTGCTGGTTTGACCACGACCGGGGTGTACTAGGCCGCTGGTGCTTGCCAGTTCACCAAAACGCTACCAAAAAAACTGTTAGCGATTGCAGGGATCAGGCCCGACTCTGCGAACGCTGCAGTTATGCGTTTAGTGTTTTGTAAGTGACAGTGATCGATTGATACTGCACTTGGGTGGGCTGGGCCAGGCCAGGCGGAGGGGCAAAACGCAGGTGCCAGCAGGTATCTGGGCTGATCCCACTAACACTGCGTTTTTGGGAACCCTAAACTGCTGGGGACGCCAGTATAGATCTGATCGGATCAGATATTGATCTGTTCAGATACTATACCACTAAGGGAGGCGTATGCTGCGTGCGTGGGTGTTAGTGGTACTGGCGCTAACCTGACGCTGCCTGGGGCTGGTGCTTGCCAGTTCACCAAAACGCTACCAAAAAATTTGTTAGCGATCGCAGGGATCAGGCCTGACTCTGCGAACGCTGCAGTTATGCGTTTAGTGTTTTGTAAGTGACAGTGATCGATCGATACTGCACTTGGGTGGGCTGGGCCAGGCCAGGCGGAGGGGCAAAACGCAGGTGCTAGCAGGTATCTGGGCTGATCCCGCTAACACTGCGTTTTTGGGAACCCTAAACTGCTGGGGACGCCAGTATAGATCTGATCTGATCAGATATTGATCCGTTCAGATACTATACCACTAAGGGAGGCGTATGCTGCGTGCGTGGGTGTTAGCGGTACTGGCGCTAACCTGACGCTGCCTGGGGCTGGTGCTTGCCAGTTCAACAAAACGCTACCAAAAAAACTGTTAGCGATCGCAGGGATCAGGCCTGACTCTGCGAACGCTGCAGTTATGCGTTTAGTGTTTTGTAAGTGACAGTGATCGATCGATACTGCCCTTGGGTGGGCTGGGCTGGGCCGGGCAGAGGGGCAAAACGCAGGTGCTAGCAGGTATCTGGGCTGATCCCGCTAACACTGCGTTTTTGGGAACCCTAAACTGCTGGGGACGCTAGTATAGATCTGATTGGATCAGATATTGATCCGTACAGATACTATACCACTAAGGGAGGCGTATGCTGCGTGCGTGGGTGTTAGCAGTACTGGTGCTAATCTGACGCTGCCTGGGGCGACGCATATCACCGCCGGGGCGATCAGGGGGCTAAACCTTTATTTGGTAATAAACGGCGGGTGCCCTGACACTATAAAAAATAAACGAACTAACCAGCGTCACCCGTAACAGTATACGGTGATCAGTGGTGAAAGGGTTAACTAGGGGGCAATCAAGGGGTTAAAACCTTTATTAGATAGTATATGGGGGTCCCTGTCGCTATAAAACGCTGACGGCGAACCTAAATATTTACCTCCCTAACTAGCGTCACCAGCGACACTAATACAGCGATCAGAAAAATGATCGCTTAGCGACACTGGTGACGGGGGTGATCAAGGGGTTAAAACTTTATTAGGGGGGTGTCCTAGACCTACAGGGGGCTAACACTCGCTGACCTAACACTTCTAACTGTCACAAACTGACACCATGCAGTAATCAGAAAAAAAAAAAAAAAACACTGCTTGGTGTCAGTTTGACAGGGGGGGGAGGGATGATTGGGGGGGATCGGGGGGGCGATCGGGGGGGGGATCGGGGGTGTAAAGTATGCCTGGCATGTTCTACTGTGTGTGTGTGTATGTTTTGTGCACTCACATGTCTTCTCTCCTCGGCGCTGGAACGGAAACTGCCGAGCCGAGGAGAGATGACATCACATCCTTTGCCTGTGTGTACTATACAGAGGCAGAGGATGTTTCTCATTGGCTGGGAGCGATCGCGAGGGGGGGCCACGATCGGATGGCCTCCCCCTCATCACGGAACGCTCCCAGACAAAAGTCGACTGCCGCTGGCACCGGGGGGGTCCGATCGGACCCCCCGCCCGCGGGAAGGCAATCACGTACCAGGTACGTGATTTTGCCTGCCCGTGCCACTCTGTTCACGTATATATGCGTGAGGCGGTCGGCAAGTGGTTAAAAACGGCAGGGAATTTCCCCACAGGGGAACCCCAAACTAAAATTCAAAATTTAAAAAAAAAAAATGTGTGGGGGTCCCCCTAAATTCCATACCAGGCCCTTCAGATCTGGTATGGTTATTAAGGGGAACCCAGCGCCAAAATAAAAAAAAATGGTTTGGGGGTCCCCTTCAAAATCCATACCAGACCCTTATCCAAGCAAGCAACCTGGCAGGCTGCAGGAAAAGGGTTGTGGGGATAAGGCCCTTCTCCCTATTAACATGGGGAAAAGCACCTTGTCCCCATGTTAATGGGGAGAAGGACCTCATTCACACAACCCTTGCCCGGTGGTTGTGGGGGTCTGCAGGTGGGGGGCTTATCAGGATCTGGAAGCCCCCTTTAACAAGGGAACTCCAGATTCTGCCCCCCCTGTGTGAATTGGTAATGGGGTACCCCTACCATTTCACAAAAAAGTGTCAAAAAGGTTAAAAAACATGAGAGACGGTTTTTGACAAGTCCTTTATTAATTTCATCTTCTTCCATCTTCTTTCTTCTCCTCTTCCTTCGGTGTTCTTCTTCTTCCTCCATCTTCTTCTTCTCCATCTTCTTCTTCCTCTGCTCTTCTCATCCCGCATCTTCTTCCGGCTTCTTCTCCGCTTCGTCCACACGATCCGCCTCAGTGGGAGTCTTCCGCCGTGTGACGCTTCGGTTCTTCTGACACTTTTTATATAGCGGAGGGTGGGGGCCACTCGAACCCCGCCCTTTCTCTGACGCACGGGGACTTCACGGGGACTTCCCTGTGGCTTTCCCCATGTTGTCAGAGGGGGGTCACCCATTTCTCTTGTCCCCCCTCTTTTCCTGCGGCCTGCCAAGTTGCGTGCTTGGATAAGGGTCTGGTATGAATTTTTGGGGGGACCCCACGCCATTTTTAAAAAAAAATTTGGCGTGGGGTTCCCCTTAAAATCCTGAAGGGTCTGGTATGGATTTTGAGGGGGACCCCCATGCCATTTCTTTTTTAATTTTGCTGCGGGGTTTCCCTTAATATCCAAACCAGACCTGAAGGGCCTGGTATGGAATTTAAGGGGACCCCCACGCATTTTTTTTTTTAAATTTTGGTCCGGGGTTCCTCTGTGGCTAAATTCCATGCCGTTTTTATCAATGAACTTTTATGTGTATTGCCAGACCAACAATTCATTATAGCCAGCGATAGCGATAGTTTTACATTACTTTTTTTCCTTTAGAAATGTCATTTTGCTGTCAGACTGTTCTAAACATGGGAAACATGTGCCCCTTTACAGGCATACTATGGACACCCCCCAGGTACGAAATTTAAAGGAATATTACACCTTTATTGTTTCACTTTAAGCATTTTTAAAATTACTGCTCCCGAAAAATCGTCTGTTTTTAAAACTTCTTATTGCATTGATACATGTCCCCTATGGTAGGACCCCGGTCCCCAAACACTTTTTATGACAATAACTTGCATAAAAGCCTTTAAAATTAGCAATTTTGATTTCTCCCATAGACTTTTAAAGGGTGTTCCGCGGCTTTCGAATTTGCTGTGAACACCCCAAATTGTTCGCTGTTCGGCGAAATTGCGAACAGCTGATGTTCGAGTCGAACATGAGTTCGACTCGAACTCGAAGCTCATCCCTATTCCTAATATACTACAGGCAGGCAGTTCATTCAGTTACACAAGAAAACAACAAAGGCGCCTCTAAGTGCAGAAGATTAACAATTTTAATGCCCCAAAACGGGTTAAAAACACTTACAGAATGGAAGTGGTAATCAGGCACATCATAATTTAAGCTGCATTGGAAAGGGTGGCGGTCAGAGGAAGCCTTCAGATGGAATGGATGTGATCACTGAACACAGCGGTGTAGAACATAGGAAGCCGCTGTGAAGCCGGCGTCATCAGCTGAAAGGACGGTGAACCCGGAAGTGATGTCATCCACGGAGCGGCTCAATAACCAGCCTGAACCGCAAACAAACAGCCTGGGCGAGGATGTGATGTCATCAGAAAGGGACGCGTTTCGGAACCATCAATCGTTCCTTTTTCAACCTGTGGCCATACTGATGACTGAGAGAGATATATACACACCCTCTAGCAGTGGATTGGCCAGAGGGCGGGGGCAGCAGGGAAACATTTATTTAATTGGGATGAGTTCGTTTTATGCATATAAGTGAAAAGGAACAAGTGGATACCTGCAACAGCATTCTTAAAAACATTAAAAAACATTATAAAAACATTAAAAAACGGGATAAAAGATATAATATCTAGTATATAGTACAATATATCAGGCAGATCTATAAAGTTTTCTGGCAGTGACCAGGCATAGAGCCTGCAATATACATAACAGAATTGGGATGGTGAAAGCAGACGGGATGATGTCAATATTGAGCTACAGACCATAAAGGGAACATACATGACAATAATACTATCAATAATAAATCGTTGAAATTTATCGTTAAAATTTCGTGTGGGATGGGGAGGTTTCTTTTCTTTTCATGGGGATAATAATGGGGGTTGCCGGAGGAGCCTAAAATACTATCTACAGAAGGGAGGTATCATGTTAAAGTATGGCACTAACTTCAAAGTCCTCATTTAACCCTCCGGGAGCTAAAACATTTAGTAAAAATATCCAGTACATTTCTCTATGGCATAAGCGTCGGTAGCGTTCAGCAGCGGGAAGGTCTCTTGGCATTGCCTCAATAATCCATACTTTAAGGCCATTCGTGGACTTGTTATGGGTGTGAAGGTAATGTCTGGGGACACTGTGGTTATCTAGTCCACCTTCAATTAAGCGGCGATGTTCGCCAAACTGTTTCCGTAGTGGCCGGATAGTGCGCCCTACATAAAATAGGCCACAAGGGCATGTAAGACAGTATATGACATGGTCAGAGGAACATGTATGAAAACCCTTTATTGGGTATGTTTTGCCTTTAAAGTTCATTCAGTTAGCTGCAGTATTTTCAGTACTGTATCCTGTGCAGCTAGATCTCGCTGCAGACCGTCCCTGTTGTTCTCTTCCTAATATACTACAGGCAGGTTGTTCATTCAGTTAGCTGCAGTATATTCAGTACTGTATCCTGCGCAGCTAGATCTCGCTGCAGACCATTCCTGTTGTTTTCTTCCTAATATACTACAGGAAGGCAGTTCATTAAGTTAGCTGCAGTATATTCAGTACTGTATCCTGCGCAGCTAGATCTCGCTGCAGACCGTTCCTGTTGATCTTTACCTAATGTACTACATGCAGGCAGTTCATTTAGTTAGCTGCAGTATATTCAGTACTGTATCTTGTGCAGCTAGATCTCGCTGCAGATCGTTCCTGTTGTTCTCTTCCTAATATACTACAGGCAGTTCATTCAGTTAGCTGCAGTATATTCAGTACTGTATTCTGTGCAGCTAGATCTCACTGCAGACCATTCCTGTTGTTATCTTCCTAATATACTACAGGCAGGCAGTTGATTCAGATAGCTGCAGTATATTCAGTATATATATATATATATATATATATATATATATATATATATATATACTGAGGATATATATATATCCCAGCTTTGTGCAGCTACATCTCACTGCAGGCCATTCCTGGTGTACCTATTCAAATACATTACAAATACATCAAATACAGTATGTCTGGAAGGCCAACAAGGAGAGGCAGACACTCACAGGCAACTAAAAGAGGGCAAGCAGGCTCTGTGTCTACAGCCAACATTGCTGGTCATGGACATGGTGCATCCTCAGCATGTGGCTGTGGGGCACGATTGTCCTTTTTTTCGGAGGGAGCAGAGGATGAAACATCTATGGGAGGCCTTGCATAAAGGTTTGTGCAACGCGTTTCCAGAGCCTGGGAGGTTACAAGTTCCTGGTCCTGGACAACGTGTTGCTGAGGCTTCGGTCAGTCACAGAAGGAGCGGAGGAGAAGGTGGCCATCTGACGAATGCGTTCAGACAATTTTTTAGTCCACAGCCCCAAGGTATGATCAGTTCCAGCAACCATCACCAGCATCTGTTATACATGGTGCAGGAATATCTTGGGGCAAGATCAGACTTGGAGACCTTTCCAACCGAAAATCCACTGGGTTACTGGGTCTTGAGGATGGATCACTGGCCAGAGCTTGCACAGTATGCAATTGAGCTACTGGCCTGTCCTGCATCCAGCGTTCTTTCAGAACGCACATTCAGTGCCACTGGAGGCTTTGTAACCAATCACAGAGTGCGTCTGTCCACCGACTCGGTTGATCGGCTCATCTTCATAAAAATGAATCAGACTTGAATCACCACCTACCAAGCACCTGATGATGATGTAACAGACTAATTTTTTTAAGAATGTGAGATCCCTTGAAGACTGCCTATGCTGATGCTGAGTGACTATCCTGTTATGCTGAGTGACTATGCTATTCCTTCTCTAAGTTCATGTTGATAGCTTGTAAGAACATTTTTGGTTCTGGGCACCACCACCAGTGGCTAAGGCCCAATTTTTCTGCCCCTGTTCAACAGGGGCACGTAATTACAATTTTTGCTGCAATCTTTTGCAGCAGGGCTTGTTCCTGCGCTCAATTAAAGTATCTGTGAGGGGTTGCAGTGTTGTGGCACCACCACCACCATATTTTTTTTTTTTTTTACACTTTTTTTTGTAACTGTAACTTTTATAACTGTAACCGGTTCCAGGTTCGGGTCTCTCAAAATGCGATGTCATCTTGGGAGACCCTGTGAAAGTGTGCCTAGTCTGTGCAATGCTGTACCCTATGCTAATACTCAACTAGTGTATGGTGTACTAGGCCACTGGTGCTTGCCAGTTCACCAAAACGCTACCAAAACAACTGTTAGCGATCGCAGGGATCAGGCCTGACTCTGCGAATGCTGCAGTTATGTGTTTAGTGTTTTGTAAGTGACAGTGATCGATCGATACTGCACTTGGGTGGGCTGGGCTGGGCGGAGGGGCAAAACGCAGGTGCTAGCAGGTATCTGGGCTGATCCCGCTAACACTGCATTTTTGGTAGCCCTAAACTGCTGGGGACACTAGTATAAATCTGATCGGATCAGATATTGATCTGTTTAGATACTATACCACTAAGGGAGGTGTATGGTGTGTGCGTGGGTGTTATCGCTACTGGCACTAACCTGACGCTGCCTGGGGCTGGTGCCTGCCAGTTCACCAAAACGCTACCAAAAAAACTGTTAGCGATCGCAGGGATCAGGCCTGACTCTGCGAACGCTGCAGTTATGTGTTTAGTTTTTTGTAAGTGACAGTGATCGATCGATACCACACTTGGGTGGGCTGGGCTGGGCCAGGCGGAGGGGCAAAACGCAGGTGCTAGCAGGTATCTGGGCTGATCCTGCTAACACTGCATTTTTGGGGACCCTAAACTGCAGGGGACGCTAGTATAGATCTGATCAGATCAGATATTGATCCGTTCAGATACTATACCACTAAGGGAGGTGTATGCTGCATGTGTGGGTGTTAGCGGTACTGGCGCTAACCTGCTGCTGCCTGGAGCGACGCAGACCCTATCTGACCCTAAAACCTAACTTATATCACCGCCGGGCAATCAGGGGGCTAAACCTTTATTAGGTAATAAACGGCGGGTGCCCTGACACTATAAAAAAAAACTAACTAACCAGCGTCACCCGTAACACTTATAGGTGATCACTGGTGATAGGGTTAACTAGGGGGCAATTAAGGGGTAAAACCTTTATTAGGTAGTATATAGGGGTCCCGATGCTATAAAACGCTGACGGCGAACCTATATATTTACCTCCCTAACTAGCGTCACCAGAGACACTAATACAGCGATCGGAAAAAAGATCACTTAGTGACACTGGCGACTGGGGGTGATCAAGGGGTTAAAACTTAGGGGGGGTAGGGGGGTACCCTAGAGCTAAAGGGGGCTAACCCTAAGTGCCCTACCACAGTAACTGTCACAAACTGACACCAATGCAGTAATCAGAAAAAAAAAAAACTGCTTGGTGTCACTGTGACAGGGGGGGTGATTGGGGGGTGATCGGGGGGTGATGGGGGGTGTAAAGTGTGCCTGGTGTGTTTTACTGTGTGTGTAGTGTTGTGCACTCACATCGATGTCTTCTCTCCTCAAAGCCGGAATACCGAGCCGAGGAGAGATGACATCACTTCCTCTGCCGCTGTTTACTATACAGCAGCAGAGGAAGAATCTCATTTGTGGGGATCGATCGTGAGGGGGTGGCCATGAATGAGTGGTCTCCCCCTCAGCCTGGATCGCTCCCCTAACGAAGCCGACCGCCTCAGGCACCGTGGGAGGCAGATCACGTACCAGGTACATGATTTTGCCTGCCCGTGCCATTCTGCCGCAGTATATCTGCGTTAGGCATTCGGCAAGTGGTTAAGCATCATTAAAATCACTGCTCCCGAAAAAATGGCCATTTTTTAAACTTTTTTTTTGCATTGATACATGTCCCCTGGGGAAGGATCCGGGTCCCCAAACCCTTAAACAGAGAAAATTGCGTTGCGCTTAGGTATGTGTCAGTATATATATTCACCCTACTGATACCATGAGTACTTAGTAAAAAGTGCCATGTGCATGCGATTCGGATCTGAAATCAATTCTGTATGTATATATAGATCAATGTGCAAAAGAAGTGCAACTAAGTGCCATATATAATAAATCCAAAGTGCAATGTGCCAATAATAAATAAACTCTATGTATGTAAATAAATCATGCTTGTTAATCAATAAATATTGAAATCACCTCTGCAAATATAAATCAATGTGTCAGAGAAGTGCACCCAAGTGCCTTATGTAAAAAATCCAAAGTGCAATGTGCAAATAATAAACTCTGCATGTATAATGCACACACTTCAATCTATAATACTCAAAAATAAAAAATGAAAAACGTGCACTATAAATATGTTATCATATACATATCACATGCAAAAAACTCCAATGAATTCATATGAGTGACAGGTGATATATACAAATGACAGGTGATATATACAATCATATAAGTGATATGTGATGCTTAAGACAGTTATTGTCCTTATTGTAAAAGATCTTCCAATATAACATCACACAGCAAGGTGCAGTGAAAAGGTTCCAAAGGTAAAATAAGGTGCATAAAGTGCAAAAATCCAATTGCTGAATCACAGTGCCCAGATCATGCCGTGATGTGCCTCGGTGACCCCCAAAGTAGTTGCGCTCACCTTAGAGCGTGTGACACAGTATTCAGCTGTGTCAATACACGCTATGGAGCCACCCCTGGGCTCAGTGATAGGATAACAGATGCTCTCCAAACAGGCTCTTTATGGCTCCACATATATCATACCAAGAAAATAAAAGGGACTATATAGTGTAATACCGCCAGACACTTTATTAAAATTATAAAAATATCCAATCCCCACACTGGGATACTCACATTTAACAGGTGCTATTGTGCACCAAACATTACAGGCAAAAACAGCTCTAAACGGCGTGCTGCGGGGTGTAAGAAATCCTCAGCCCAGCTCTGTGCTGTTCGCTCCGTCCTGGCCCCTCCCCTACGCGTCTTCGACACAGGGAATCACGTGTCTTCATCAGGGACCTTTTTAGGACAACTTGCATATTAGCCTTTAAAATTTGCACTTTTGATTTCTCACATTCGCGTCCCATAGACTTTAACGGTGTTCGAAAGTTTGCGCAAACTTTCGGTCCATTCGCGTGTTATGGATTTGAACCGAACTGGGGGTGTTCGGCTCATCCCTAGTCAGGATCTTGGGCTTTGCTAAGGGCTAGTTTGTGGATGGTAAGAGAAAGTTCTGAGCCGGATATAGGCGCATTTAGGGTCTCTAATTGGGAAGGTGTAACTAATGTTAGGTTGAGTCTGTCAAGGAAGTTTTGGGCAATGCTGTGGTTTATGGGGTCTGGAGCATAAAGGGAGGAATAGAATGTTTGCATGACTCTATTGACCTCCTGTGGTGTCTTTTTGATAGTGCCTGAGGAGTCCCGCAGGGCAGTGATATGAATATTTCTGTATGGGCCTTTGTATAATCTCACCAGGAGCTTACCCGCTTTGTTACCGTATTTGTATAAATTGGCGTTAGCATGAGCTCGTTTAGTCAATTCTAAGCTATCTGCCCATGTATCGAACCCACATTTAGCTTTTCGCCATTCATCTCTATTTTTCGGAGAGACTTAGGCAGAGAGGGCTTGTTGAGTCAGCCTAAGGCAGGAGCTTGCTTTCCTATAACTAGATTTTTCCTATAAGAGGCAACATATGATATGATTCGACCCCTTATATAGGTCTTTCCTGCATCCCAGTAGAGATTGGGGTTGTCAGCATGGGAGGAGTTAGCAGTAAGTCTGAAAATCAGCATTAATTTGGAGATATGACAGAAAGCTCCACAAGCAAGGGTTAGACTGAAATACTGCATTGTTCAAAGAAATCGAAACTGGGGCATGACCTGATATGGCTAGCTATTTCATCGATCTCAGTATCTGAGATCATTGGGACCATGTTGTCAATGCAAAAGATGTAATCAATTCTAGTGAAAACCTTGTGAGAGGTAGAGTAGAAGGTGAATTCTCTGTCCATCGGGTGGAAAAGCCGCCACAAGTCAGTGAAGTGAAGAGATTCCATGGTGGAAGCGAGAAGGGTTTGCTCTGGGTTTACTACAGCTCTGAGCAGTCGTTTACAGGTGGATCTGTCATCTGTCATGTGTGATGTGGAGTTAAAATCCCCTCCTACAACATGGGGAATAAGAGGGAATTTAATAAGTCTGGTGGATAGGTCTCCGAAAAACTGTTTCTGGTAGTTGTTGGGTGCATAGATGTTTGAGATCACAAGATCCCTGTCGCCTAGTTGGACAAGTACTGTGAGAGAACAACCCTGGTGGTCCAAATCTATTGAAATAACTTCACATGGAAGATTTTTATGAATCAGGATGATCACCCCAGCTTTGCGGCTGAACGTGTCAGATCCTAGCACAGTTCCCACCCATAGTTTTTTCATGCAATAAAAATCAGGGTGTGTCAGATGGGTTTCCTGTAACAGAGCGATGCCATTTTTCAGTCTCTTAAGGTGCCTTAGTATCTTGAGTCTCTTAATAGGGGACCTAAGACCCTTTACATTCCATGAGGTAATTCTCATGGGGGGGTTTGTGGAGTGTGGAGGTGTGCAGGTATTATGGTCACGTGAGTGAATTCTAAAGATAGGGAGACTATTACGCAAGGGGTTGGTTGGGTATGTTCCCTAGGTGTATTGTTGATTGCCTGAAGCTTATGCAGGTTATCAAAAATAGGGGGAGTAGGTGGAGCGAGAGGGAAAAGACATTGAGGGAGGATAACAAAAATAGAACAGTGAATAAAACTAACATAGGGGTACTTTGTCGCAGTAAGTGGGCTTAGCACTATATGACCATATATATATATATATATATATATATATATATATATATATATATATATATATATATGACCATATAGTGTGACCAAACTCCCGTATTTTTTGAATATGTTCATGTGTTTTTAACTAGCCTTGCAGGAAATGTCATTCTTGTATGTGTGCGCTGTAAAATATTTTGTACTGTTTGTAGGTCTTATAGCAGCACCATCTTGAATTTAAACGCATTGTAGGGTGTGCCCCCCAAATACGTACTTGTATATTGGAATAGACCCTGACCAGGTTTTTTTGGGCTGGAGCACCCCTCCCCCTCCTCATTACCTCTAATTTAGTGGCCACCAGTGTATAGGATGTACCACCTTCAGTTCTCCCACATAGAGGAGTTTAGCTCCGGATCTTCTATTCTATTACTAGAGTAGGACCCACTAATTCGGGGTACTTTGTCGCAGTAAGTGGGCTTAGCACTATATGACCATATAGTGTGATCAAACCCCCGTATTTTTTGAATATGTTCAGGTGTTTTTAACTAGCCTTGCAGGAAATGTCATTTTTGTATGTGTGCGCTGTAAAATATTTTGTACTGTTTGTAGGTCTTATAGCAGCACCATCTTGAATTTAAATGCATTGTAGGACCCTGACCAGGTTTTTTTGGGCTGGAGCACCCCTCCCCCTCCTCATTACCTCTAATTTAGTGGCCACCAGTGTATAGCATGTATCCCCTTCAGTTCTCCCACATAGGGGAGTTTAGCTCCCATGGTTGAGACAAAGGATCTTCCATTCTATTACTAGAGTAGGACCCACTAATTCGGGGTACTTTGTCGCAGTAAGTGGGCTTAGCACTATATGACCATATAGTGTGACCAAACATCGTATTTTTTTAATATGTTCAGGCGTTTTTAACTAGCCTTGCAGGAAATGTCATTCTTGTATGTGTGTGCTGTAAAATATTTTGTACATTTTGCAAAACTAACATAGGACTTTGCTTTTTTCCACATGGGTACACAGTAAAATCCAGCTCCCAACAACTGACTCTGTAGGTAGTATACATGGTTGCCTATTTGGTGTGGAGATGCAGTGGGGCAGACATGAGTCATCGATGAGGGAGGCTTAACAACGGCTATTACTGAGGCCCATAGGAAAAGATAGTAAGCGAAGCTTAGTGAGTAAGTATAGGACGTTCGGCTAAGAGGGTACATTAGAATGAATGTGACAGGTGACACAAATCAGTACCAAAGTCAGAACAATCCTAATATTACCCAGAAGTATGAATGGAGAGTTCCATATCCAAGGAGTCAGCGAGGGTTAGAGCGATTATTTGAGCCAAAGGACTTAAGGCGTTTAGATGAGTCCTGGTGTGGACTACATAGGCCCAGCGGTCTGGGAATCAAGGTTTCCCTGGATTGAAGGTTGGGTTGGGTATCTGAGTGAAGAGAACGCATGAACCTTTCTGCTTCCAATGAATCTTGGAAGGTGAGTTGGTCCCTGTTAGGAGCTTTGAGGCTAATGGGCCGTACACATGATAGGATTTTCCGCCAACAAATGTTGGATGTGAGCTTGTTGTTGGAAAGTCCGACCATGTGTATGCTTCATAGAACATTTGTTGTCGGAATTTCCACCAACTAATGTTTGAGAGCAGGTTCTCAAATTTTCCGACAACAAAACGGAAATTACGAGCGTGTGTACACAATTCCGATGCACAAAAGTCCACGCATGCTCTGAATCAAGCAGAAGAGCCACACTGGCTATTGAACTTCATTTTTCTCGGCTCGTCGTACGTGTTGTGTGTCACCGCGTTCTTGACATTCGGAATTTCCGACAACATTTGCGTGACCGTGTGTATGCAAGACAAGTTTGAGCCAACATCCTTCGGAAAAAAATCCACGGTTTTGTTGTCAGAAAATCCTATCGTGTGTACATAGCATGCAGGGAATGCCAATGTGAATTTTATCTGTTGCTGGTGAAGCACCGTGCAGATGTGCTGGAAGGCTTTACTTTTCTTGGAGACTTCTATTGAATAGTCGGCGAAGATCAGAATTTTAATTCCATCAATTTGCAGGGATCTGGCTTGCCTGTATTTTTGCAAGATGGCTGCTTTATCTACATAATTCAGATACTTAGCAATAATCGTATGTGAGGATGTGTATTTGGAGGAGTATACCCCTATGCAATGTGCCCGCTCAACCGTACATGGTCCAGGCAGACCTATTGCTTCAGGAATGCGGCGGGTACAAAAATCTGATATGGCAGAAGATTGCAGTGATTCTGGTACTCCAACGAATCGCAGGTTGTTGCGTCTCGATCTGTTCTCTAAATCTTCTAGTTTCTGAATTACATATTGGGCTTATCCTGGGCTTGCTCTGTAGCCTGTGCCTGGTAAAGTTCTTCCTCAATGCTTGAAATTTTGTTTTCAGCCTCATTGAAGCGAGAAGCTTGTTTCCCAGCTCTCTTTTTATTTGCAGCATTCCAGCATTGACTGCTTTCTCCACTAAGGCTGCTATGGTGGAGGCTAAGATCTCTGCCACAGCTTGGGCAATTTGTTTAGTATTGTCTGCCTGCTGTTGTGAGGGAGGGGAGGGCCTGCCATTCACCTCCATGTCAGGTGCATCCACCGTGCTGGGAGACAAGGCTGCATCCCTGGTCTGAAAACACAGCCGAGAGAGTCCGGATATGTTGACCAAGGCACAGGCACAGAAGATCTGATCCATGCAGTTTAAATAGCAGAGCTAGCTGACAAGAATGAAAGTAAATTGCTGAGCCCAGCCCTGACAATACGGTACATAATGTGTCACTTTACAGGCAGACTAAGGGGACCCCCCCCCAGGCACTGTATTTAAAGGATTTTTTCATTTTCGTTTCACTGTTTTTTTATTGTGCAGTGAAAAAGTACAAACGTTTAAAAAGCACAATTCTTAATATGAATGCCTAATATGTGTAAAAATATATTTAACAGTAATGGGGTAGGAACAGTAACACTGTTTCTCTGGTGAATGAGTGTGCCTTAATGCAAAAATACAAATGCACAAATATAATTGCAGAGGAGGGAAGGGATGGCGGGTAGTGGGGTAGGGGGAAGGAGAGAGGAATGTACGGGGAAAGGAAGGGTGGCAAGGGGGGAGGTTGATAGGAGAGGTAGGCGTGTTGCTCCATTTGGTGGTAGTAAATTTGCGCCATGTTCGTACAGCTGCAAGGATAGTTGGAGGAAGTCTCATTTTGGACTGTAAGCTGCAAAGCCAGTTTTTTAGGTATTTGCCAGGGATGATGTTGCTTTCTATTTCTCCCCAACGAGTGGAGGGTTTTGGAAGGAACCACTCTTTTAGTTGGGTTAGTATGCATGCTGTGTAGTAGTCTGCTATTTCCGTCAAGCCGGACCCCCCTACTAGTCTGTGTTTAATAAGTCTCTTTTTGGACACTCGTGGTTACTTTCCTGCCCAGATGAAGTTATTTAGGGAGGATTTTTTTCATTTTTATTGTTTCACTTTAAGCATCATTAAAATCACTGCTCCTTTTATAGCATTGGTATATTTATTTTTTTATAGCCAATAACTTGCCTTTAAAATGGGGACTTTTGATTGTTCAAGTTCGGGTCCCATAGACTTCAATGGGGTTTGGTGTTCGGGTCCAAACTTTTGTGATGTTTGAGAGTTCTGGCGCGAACCGGCGGGGGGGGGGGGGGGTCGGTTGTTTGGCCCATCTCTAATGGCAAGAGGTTAAACAATGAAATTAGATACAACCATTTGTATGCAACACTGGCAATGAAGAGGGGGAGGATAGACATACTAGTCAGTCGATCGGTGCACCAAAGAGCATACATGTGTATATATATATATATATATATATATATATATATATATATATATATATGTGTGTATATATATATATGTGTGTGTATATAGATAGATAGATAGATAGATAGATAGATAGATAGATAGATAGATAGATAGATAGATAGATAGATAGATAGATAGATAGATAGGAGACAGCATCACGATATCCCATCCAGAGGAGTGACGATCACTAAATAGGAAAAGCGAGGGATCCCCCCAGTGGCGGTGGCGGTAATTGCATGCTATTACTAATCTCAAGTGGTTCGTGTCACTAAATAGGAAAAGTGAGGAATCCCCCCAGTGGTGACGGCGGTAATTGCATGCTATTACTAATCTCAAGGTAAGAGTCCTGAGAGACCAGATACACAAAGGAGCCACAGCAGGAATATTTGGAACGATCATTCCACCTGATTTTACACTTACAAAACTATATTATCCTCTACCTATTTTAATATTTTTTGGACTCCCTCTAGATTGCTCCATACCATTTTTATAGAGACATTCAAAGCACAATTCATCAATTCTAGATTCAATATAGTTCATTTATATATATCTCATAGATTGGGAAATTTTTATTTTTATTTTTTTATCTGTTTAATATTGACACTATTTTATGTTTAACACTGAGGATTCTCATAAGGACATTATTATTGTTATACAGATTATTTATTGAATATTTTTTATTAGAGTTATAACATTTGTGTGTATATATAATTTTTAGTTTTTTTATTTATATCACGTGGTTATATTTATTATGGAAATTATTTAGATGCTCTCCTGAAATATTCGCATTTATTGATTTGGCACTATTTTAATATTTGCGCAAAATCACCTTATTATTTGGTTTATCTGATCAGTGGTTCGTGTCACACTAATAGATTTTGCAGCATTTATTTATACACTTTCACTTTTAAATTGTTTATAAACATTTTTGCACTCATCCATAGTAGCGCAAAGGCATTTTCCCCATTAATAAACATTACTTTGATTCCAAAGCCTGTGTCCTGCGATCTTGCTGGTTCCCCAAACTTTAAAACTGGTGGAGAATTCGGGCAGGACAGAGTAACAGACATTTTCCTTGTCAAAAGAAGTTTATTGAGTATACAATGTTATAAAGATACATAAAGTAAGTTTACAAGGATCTATAAAGTAAGCTCATTGTTTTACAGTAGGGTTTATATAGGTAAATATCATGAAATTTCAAATATTAAATATTGGGTTCACGTAAACCTAAATTAAAGATATATATCATTTCCTTAGTTACTTTTGTAGGTATTTAAATGATTTATACCTACTATACATATTGTTTACAAGTAGAGTGTATATAGGTCAAATAAATTCTGATAATGAGCTTTAATCGTAAGGTGGAGAAAAGGAAAGAGAAAGAAGAAAAAGGGTTGAAAGGTAGAGGTATGGTCCACAAGGTTGTCCCGCTCGTCAGTTTATTATTCTTTTTAGTTCTCTTTGAAGCCTTAGAATGGGTGTCTCTGTAAGTCATTTAATCTGTTACCATGGCAACAGGACAGAGTCATTGAAATTTGACAGGAACTGTTGTTTTATCCAAGGGTGCCAAAGTTTTTCAAATTTTGGAATTTGATTTTGATCGATGGCTACCATCTTAGCATGGGACATTGTATTATTCATTCTGTGAATTGTTTCTGCTAGTACCAATGTAGGAGATTTCCATGCCTTGGCCACTGTTTGTTTTGCAGCCGTTATTAGTTGGATCATAAGTTTGAATTGAGAGAGTGTTAACCATTCCGGTTTTAGATTAAGTAAAGTTAAATATGGATCTGGTTGTATTATCTTTTTAAATATTTTAGATGCAATCACGAAAACTTCCTTCCAGAAGGTTTGGATTACTGGGCACGTCCACCATATGTGTAAATATGTGCCTATTTCTGGGCATCCTCGAAAACAAAGAGCTGAGGTATTAGGTGAATATTTTGCCACTCTAGCGGGTACAAGGTACCAGCGAGTTAGGACTTTATAATTTGTCTCCAGTGCTAAGATGTTGGGTGAAGATGACTTAGATGTGAGCCATATGTTAGACCAGTCCGTGTCTTCTAAAGTTCGTCCCAGGTCCTCCTCCCACCTCTGAACGTAAGAGGGTCTATTAAGATTTGCTACTCCATATAATTGATTATAAAGTGATGAAATTGTACCTTTAGCAAGTGGATCTTTTGTACAGATTGATTCAAAAATGGATGATTGGGATAATGGTGTATCCCCCTTTAGGAATGGTGTATAGAAATTTTTGATTTGGAGATATCTAAATATCTCAGAGTTTGGTAGATCATATTTTTCTCTAAGCGATGAGAATGAAAGGAATGATTTAGATGCTATGAAGTCATTTAGTGTCTGAATGCCTGATGTTGTCCAAGCTTTAAAAGAATTTGGGTAGATCCATGCCGGATAAAAGGCCGGATTTCTGATAAAAGAAAGGAGAGGATTGTGTGGAGATTGTAACTGATATTTGGTTTTTAGTTTATCCCAGAGAGATAAGAAGTGTTTAGTTATGGGATTATGAATTTTAAAGCGGTCTTTAGGATCAAGCCATAATAAATTTGATATTAATAGAGGGTCATTTTCTGAAGCCTCTATAAATACCCATAATGGGATTTCCTGTTTTGCATGGTATTTGGACAGACTGGCCAAATGTGCTGCTCTGTAGTAGTTAGTAAAATTAGGGTATCCCAGGCCTCCTTTATTTTTGGGAAGATGTAGTGTGTGTATAGGTATACGTGGTTTAGAAGAGCCCCATATAAACGAAGTTGCTCTTTTTTGTACTATTCTCAAAAAATAGGAAGGAATTGGAATAGGGAGGACTCTGAATAGATAAAGCAATTTGGGTAGAATAGTCATTTTGATTGCATTAATTTTCCCTATCCATGATAAAGGAAGTTGCGACCATTGTTTTATTAGATTTGTGATCTGTCTTAATACAGGAGGATAATTGGTTGAGAATAAGTCAGAATGAGATGCTGTTAAATGAATTCCAAGATATGGGATTGATTTTTCTGCCCATGTGAATGGGAGTGCAGCCTTAGCCGGGATCAATTCCATGTTTGTGAGTGAAATATTAAGCACTAGGCATTTCTTAGGATTAATCATAAGGCCGGATAGGGCTGCAAATCCATCAAGAGCTGGTATTAAGTTAGGACCAGAGACCTGTGGTGATGATAGAAAAAGTAATATATCGTCTGCAAATATACATAATTTGTGTGTAATACCTCCTACTTCAATGCCAGTTATAGTTTGGTTTGTTCTGATGTATTGGGCCATGGGTTCGAGTATAAGGGCAAATAATAAGGGAGATAATGGGCAACCCTGTCGGGTACCTCTTTCGATATTAAAGGCTTCAGATTTGTATCCAGCATATTTTATATAGGCTTTGGGTTTATTATATAATGCTTTGATCCATGTTAAAAAGTGGGGTCCAAAACCCCATTTTTGTAATGAATATTGCATATATTGCCAGGATACTGTGTCAAATGCCCTCTTAATATCGAGAGATAGAAAACATAAAGGGATTTTCCGTTTTTTAGCAATATGTGCCAATAACACTGCCCTGCGTATATTATCGCCTGCCTGTCTATTTGGCATGAAGCCTACTTGATCTCTATGTATTAATTTTCCTATAATGCTATTGAGGCGTTTTGCTATTATTTTTGCTAATAATTTAATATCGAGGTTTAACAGAGAGATAGGCCGATAATTCACACAGGAAGTATCATCAGAAAGGGGTTTTGGGATCATACAAACAATTGCCATTAGTGTTTCTTGCCGAAAAGAATGTCCATCTAGAAGTTTGTTAAAAGTTTCAGTGAGAATGGGAGAGAGTATTTCTGAGAATGTTTTATAGTATAAAGCCGAGTAGCCGTCTGGGCCTGGTCTTTTGTTAAGTTTTAGGTCTTTTATGGCGTTAGCAACTTCATCTATAGTTATAGGCTCATCCAAACTGCTTTTTTGATTCTGAGATAACTCAGGTAAGTTTATTTTTGAGAAGAAGGATTCAGCTTCTGTAGGATTAAATTCATTGTTTGTCTTGTATAAAGTTGCGAGATGTGAGTGAAATTTATGGACTATTTTAACTGGATTACAAGTGTAAACATTTTTTGATAATTTCAAACGTATTGGTTTGAAAGATTTGTTAGTTGAATTTAATGCCCGAGCCAAATATGTACCAGGTTTGTTTGTATTCATGTAGAAATTGTGTTTGGAGCGTTTGAGGGATTTATCAACTGACTCAGTGAGAAATAGATCGTATTCCAATCTAGATTTTTCCAGATGAGATTTTGTACTCTGAGATGGATTATCTTGAAATGATATGTAGGCTGCATTAAAATTGAGTTCTAGCTTTTTTGCTAGATTTTTGCGTTCCCGTTTAAATAGTGCCATTTGTCTTTGTATTGTACCACGCAAGACAGGCTTATGAGCTTCCCACAGTGTTATTGGGGAGATGTCTGTTGTATTATTAATTGATATGTATTCCTTTAAAGCTTGTTCAATGGCCATCTGATGTAGTGGGTGTTTGAGCATTATGTCCGGTAAGTACCACGTTGGGTCATGCGCTTTTGGTATGGCTGAGGCTATAGTAGTGTATACTGCATTATGGTCAGACCACGGAATCGGAATTATATCTGATGCAATAATTTCTGGTATCATTCCTATTGTTAGAAAAATATGATCTATTCTGGTGAAGGTTTGATGAGGGTGCGAGAAATAAGTGAATTTCTTTTTCATTGGGTTACTTTCTCTCCATGAATCTACCAGATTGTATTTGGAAAGAAGTTGAGAAAAAGGTAATCTAGAGGTTATTTTGGATGGTGTAAAAGGTGATTTATCTAGAAATGGGAGGAGGACCTGGTTCGAATCCCCACACATTATCACTGTTCCTATTTTGTGTGTATTAATCACTTGTAATATATGTGAGAGGAATGGTGTAGGTTGTTTGTTAGGAGCGTAGTAGGAAATCACAGTGATTGCTGTATCCATTATATAACCCATGAGTATCAGGTATCTACCTTCTGGGTCTTTAATTTCTGATGATAAGGTGAATGGTGTGGATCGGTGAAATGCAATTAGAGTTCCCCTTTGCTTGGTACAGGCAGAAGCCGTGTAAATTTGTTGATAAAAAGGAGAAATATATTTTGGAGTAGAATCTTTGGTGAAGTGTGTTTCTTGGAGGCATACTATGTGAGCCTTCTTGTTATGGAAAGTACGGAAGGCTTTGGTCCTTTTTTGAGGGACATTTATTCCCTGAACATTCAGGGAAAGTATATTCAGTGGTGCCATGGCAATAGATCAAATAGTTTTGACTTACTTTTTGTTATGCAGAGCTGACTGCGCAGATCAACCTGTGTGGACTGAAGAGATGAATAGATAGAAAAGAAACCAGTGAATTCTGGAGTAAAGAGTAAACAAAAAACATATGAGATTAAATGATACATTGTATAAATTATTTTTTGCAAGTAATCACAATTTACCCGTGAAAGAGAGTAAATATCTCTCTCAGGGGAATAAGTGCCTTCGTCACACTCCCACATAATATGATTGGGAGAATGAGGAGGGCTAATGGGGGTACACGGATCTTCCGCTTACAGGAGAGAAGTGCTATGTCAAAAGACATCAAAATGATGTTTCATTAATTGGAGTGCAGAATATAGTTTTTGTTGAAATTATTTATTCCAGGGTGGTTGTATATGGTTAGTCTTGCCCTAGGCTAAATAATTCAGTTAGAAAGGTACTGTTAATAACTTTGGTATTGATGAAGATAGTTTGAATTATTTTGGGATTTTAACCATTTAAGAGTAAACAATTACATATTTTATTCATATGCAACTGTTTAGATATGTTAACTCATAAAATTGAGGTTGTATTGCTTCAGATTAGAATAAACAAAAACATAATTCTAGGAACTAGTTAGATAATAATATATTTGTTTTAAGAAAAGAAAGAAAAAGCTTCCATTACTTCTGGATTATTGAACATATTTGTCCTAAAAAGTAATAAATCTATTATTACCTGATAATATATAACTGAACAAGAATTTCCTTATTTCACTTATATATTCTAAGGCTATATGAATCAGAAGTAATAAGAAATATAACTGGAATGTAACATGATCCCACACAGTGTGTGACTATCAGAATGCAGTTACATTCAGTTATAAATACAGGTTTTTTATAGAGAACCATCTCTTAGTATAATAAATGAAGAGATATCAGGAATTAGGATGTCAGTCCATTGAATCTTCTTGGTCCATGGATGATGTGGCATAACGGCCTCTTTTGTGAGAATGATGATTCCCATTTTGTTCTGAAATTTTCTGGGTGCTGCCTGAAGGTGAAGATGACGCCATTCTTCTGCGTGTGGGAGAGTTGCTGCTTGTGGGTTCTGTCAGATTTAATTTTAAAAGGGTTTGTTGTAGTTCATCTGCTGATCTGCTTCTGTAAATTGTACCTTGGTAGTTAAATCTGACTGAAAAGGGGAAGCCCCATTGATACATAATGTTGTGGCGTTGCAGTTCCATTAGTTGGGGTTTCATGGATCGTCTTTTAGTAATAGTAAGTTGGGATAGGTCAGCAAAAATTTGATAATTGTGTCCTTGAAAATTAAGTTCCTTTTTTTCTCTTGCAGCAATTAGTATTTGTTCTTTCGTTCTGTAATAATGAAATTTTGTGATTATATCACGTGGGGGTCCATCTTTCTTTTTGGCTGTGAGGGCTCTGTGTACTCTGTCCAGTTCTAAACGTTCAATAGGGATATCTGGCTTTAGTTCTTGTAATAGAGCAGTAATAGTAGATTGCAGGTCTGTCACAGTTTCAGGTATTCCCCTTATGCGCAAGTTTGAACGTCTGGCTCTATTTTCGTAATCTTCGAGCTTAGTTTGAAGTATTAAATTCTCTTTTTTTAATTGTTCCAATTCTGTTATATTTTCTTGGGTTGTAATTTCAATTTCATCCATTTTTATTTCTAAGGCTGCGGTGCGGTTTCCCAGCTCTCTTATTTCTTTGGTTAGGCTTTTTGTTATTTGGTCTGAGGTTTGTTTTAAAGCCTTATGAAGCATCTTTTCAAATTGTAATAATATTTCTGGGGATACTGAGGAGGCTTGTGGAGAAGTTTGTGAGAGGATTTGTTCTGTATCTGACTCAAATGGAGAGTCTTGCTGTGACATTTTCTGCCTGTGAGAGCGCCCTGATGCTGTATCTTGTGAGGTGACTGGAGCTGCTTCAGCTGCAGTGAGTGCCTGTGAGCTCTTTGTGAGGTGATTTTTATTTCTGCCACGGTTTCCTCCCAGTACCATATTTCCTGCCCAAACTTTCACAGTTTGTTTCCTGGGGCAAAAAGGTTCAAATGGATACCTTTTGAGCCTGCAGGCTCCGCTTTGTCCTTCTCTTCTCTCCTCAGCGGTGTGGAGCTCTAACAATGCATGTCTGCTCTGCTAGGCTCCGCCTCCTGCCCCTCGAGTAACAGGCATTTTCATTGGACTTAAAAACTGACATTTAAAGGGACAGTACATTGGATTTATGTCCTTGGTTAAAGCTGCAAAAACCCAGAAAGCTGAACCAATGGAGGAACTAATTAAACAGCTATCCCTGGCTAATATCCAAGTGCAGACTTACCACAAAGGAAGCTAATCAGCGATTAGCAACCCAGCTAGAGGTACAACAAACTCACCATAAAGAGGCACTGGCTCTGCAGTCAGAAAGTACTCGCCTGTTGGTGGCCCAGCTGGCAGCCCAGCAGGCGACCCAGCAAGGGGTTATGTAGGCTTAGGTGACTGCCTTACAAGAAGCAGTGCAGTAGCTTTCTCAGGGACCTGAGCAAGCGGCTGTTGCCCCTGGCAACCAAGTGACCATCGAGGGTGAGCCATTTTCTGCAGAAGTTGTCCCCGGGTGATGATGTAGAGGCATTTCCTGCTACATTTGAGAGAAGGGTGACCCCAGGACCAGTGGGCCGGCCTCATTGCTCCTTTCCTCACCTCAGCCTACTTCGACCTGCAGCTGATGACGCTAAAGATTATCAAAAGCTAAAGGCAGAAATTCTGGCTTATCTGGGGTAACTAGGGCCGTTCAGGCCCAACAAGTGCACCAATGGAAGTATTGTCCAGATTGGCCACCCAGGTCTCAAATGCATGACCTGGTGCAGCTGGTAAAAAAATGGCTGCAACCGAGGTGTTGTCTGGTCCCCAAATTGTGGAGCGGGTTGTGCTGGACCAATACCTGAGATCCCTGCCATATGACCTTCAATGGTGGGTCAGCCATGGAGACCCCAAAACAGTGAACATCCTTGTCAAGGTGGTGGAAAGATATACAGTGGTGGAGGATCTACTCGGCCCTACCAAGCACCAAGGGCCCAGTCTACCACGGCCTATTTGATCAACTGCAGCCCTTCAGAAGGATGTCCCAAGGAGCACTGGAACAAACATCCCAGAAGGCCAAGAGTCACTCTCCGTACCTCCTCAGTAGTCTGTTCCTGTTTGGAAAAGGGGGATGTACAATGTTGGCGGTGTCATTCCTGGGGCCATACCCAGGCACACTGCCCACTGCAAGAGGAGCCCATGGAATGGGGGAGGTATTTTTATGCCCATAAAGCATGCACATCAAATCTTGACCTTGGTGAGGGAAAATTTGAGTGTGAAGTTCGAGTGAACCACCTCCCTGTCAGGGCTTTGTTGGACTCCGGAAGCATGGAAACCCTGGTTCATCCCAGAGTAATTGGGATGATCGGCCCCGTAAGCAAAACTTTATGGGTTGTGTGCATTCACTGGGACACTAGAGAGTACCCTCTCATCTCGGTGTCCATCTTTACAACATGTGGCACTGGTACTCAAGAAGTGGGGGTGGTGAAGAACTTGGTGCATAATGTTATAATAATAAGAGACTGTCCATTATTTGCAAAACTGTGGGAACAAGGAGAACTGCATGAACGGTCCAGATACTGCGAATAAACTAGTCCCTCTGTTCCTGCTGTTGGGAGGAATCATCCTGAACTGCCAAATGTTATTAATGTTGATGCAGTTGATGAAAATGCTAATTGTCAGGAAAACGCTTCACCCGAGATTAGTCACAACTCTGAGTATTATGAAAGTAAGATGATTTATTTCAGATGTACCGGTACAAATGGGTGATCCTTTACATGCTGAGAAGAAAAGCAGAAGTCACACCCAGACACAGGATGTGTGACCTTTTTATAAGATCAACAAACAGAATCTTATTGGCTAAAATTTCACTGGTGGCTCATGAAGCATAACAGCTTTATTGCCAATCGCAGCGTCTTTTTACAATCTATTTCCTTTATAGCAAAGCTTGTGGTTTTCCGGCCTTAAGCAGTTAGCAATCACTTTATTACTAAAAACAAGTTAAAGCAACGTGTCCTTAGAAGCCATTTTAAAAATCAGTCTTCATTTTAGATGCAACAATCACACAATAAACATTAAAACTTTTCCAACATTCCCTCCTCTTGTGTGGCTATTTTATCTCAACATTTCGATGATAGTCCCTGTGTTTTATGCACTTTCAGACTGTATGTCATTAAGTTGAGCTTCAATGTCCACACAGGTCTCCCAAGAGGCAGGAAGGGCTTGATACATTGTTCTTGTGACTGTGGTTTCAATCAATTTTTTTGTGAAAGTCCTCGAATACAGGGAATGCAGCAGCATCCACAAGTCTCCAAGATGGCTAAAGCAAAGGAGAAGCAATAGAGATCAAACATGATGTGATAAGTCCAGTCTATTTCCCGAACCAACCTTCAAGCCAGTTGTGAATGGGTCATTGATGCCTGAATTTTCTGCCAGTTCATTCCATAGGGCTGTTAGTCCTTCCAGAACTCTGGTTAAGGTCCTTCCAGGAGCTGTATTGTTGGGAATAAAAGTACGGCACAGACTACCATTTTGCATACCCCTCCTCTTTCAGCTAGGACCATGTCTAAAGCCATTCTATTTTGCGATGCCATTAGTGACGTAAGGGCTAATTGTTCAGCTAAGCCTTTTACTGCACCTCTAGTGTAATTCACAAATTGCTGTTGGTTATAATAAATGTAATTAATACAGTCAACATTTTTATTTACAGTAACCCACCAGAAATACAGAGACTCGAACCCCGCTCCCACTTGGTTCCTGGCCTTAACCTCATTCGGCACCCCTCGTGGAACTCCGATCTCGTCTATGTATACCTGGGAGTCAAATGATCCGTTAGGGGAGGTGAACCCTTCAGTATTGTCTGTGATTTTTGCTCCATGGGTGTTCTAACAGGATTCTCAGGGGCATAGCTAGCTGGACCACAGTGCAATCCCCTTGGGCATTGGCTGGGATCTTATCTCGCAGATTCTTATCCCCGCACATCCACCAGACATCAGCTCTCTGAATGTCATGCTCAACCCAATCACCATTGCTCTTGTTAATCCTCTCCATACAGTAATCATCTGGCAATGACCCCAAGTCTATCCCGCTCTGGTAGTGCAAAATAAGTAAAGTGACCGCTGGAGGTATCTGAGGTCTCTGCACCTGGGGGAACAACAAATTCAATGTGTGACAGGTAGAATTTGCTTGCGGTTTATAAATCTTATTATACAACCATGACAAACACTTCAAACCTTCTGGATCTGTGTTATTATCTAGAGGAAAAGGGACCGTTGCTAAATGTGGTCTGGCTCTGGCACAAACGAATCAGTTTTCCTTTTTTAGAGTTTTAACCGTGTATCTCAAGCATTCTAACCATTCGTAAGGTTACTTCAGTAATAAGGTTGGTGAATCAGACAATTTCTCCTAGCTGTTCTATCTTTAGATTACCCTCTTCTCTCTTTTTAATTTCCTCAAGTCTATTTCTGTCCTCATGAGTGTAATTTTTTTTACTACTTCCAAGAAGAATTTACCCATAGGGTCTGTACCCGATATCCAGGCATCGATAGCATACAGCCTCTGGTCCGTTGGCCTGGGTTCCACCACAGTAATCAATAGTTGATTGGAATTTTTTTAATGAGTACAGGGGGAATTCGCTGCTTTCGTTATAATCAGTCTTTCTTTTAGGCCCCCTATGTGTGGAAGATTATACCCCCAATCTTGATGGGCCGTGGTCCACAGAACCTAGATGAGCACACAGTTCTCCCTGGGAGATAACAAACATATGTGTCTACTCATAAGAGTTTACTAGCTTCGGTTATGTCTCCACAGTCCACAACCTGGCAGAAATCAAATAAAATGGTACTGGTTACTCCCTCTATGAATGTTAGGGTCAAAGCCTTTCCAGTACTTGCCCACTCTAGAGGTCCTTCCACTTTCCAGTTTCTGCCCCCTCGTATAGATGTCTCCCCTAGAGTCACCAGTATTCCCAAGATAATCACTATCCTTTTCATCCTAACTAGCTACGGAACTCCAGGGGACAGGGTGAGGGAGTTTTCCCCAGTTTGAGATAGATCCCACCTTGTGTGAGACCTCCCTTTGTAGCTGGACTTACTGGGGTTTTGTCGCCTGCTGACCCTGTTCTGCCTGTAGGACCTTTTTACAATGGGACTGGTGAATCCAGGTAGACCTTTCTGCAACCCTTACTGCCGTTACTCCCACCTTGGGGAATGCAAATGCTTTTTCTTTATGACTTTTATTAAAAGCCAATCTCCCACGTGCACTTTCTCTTCTTCTTGAATTGGACCTTCTGGAACAGAACAGACACCCTTATTATGTTTTTGTTTCAATAATCTAGATATACAGTATCTCACAATATTGAGTATACCCCTCACATTTTTGTAAATATTTTCTTTTATCTTTTCATGTGACAACACTGAAGAAATGATACTTTGCTACAATGTAAAGTAGTGAGTGTACAGCTTGTATAACAGTGTAAATTTTCTGTCCCCTCAAAATAACTCAACACACAGCCATTAATGTCTAAACTGCTGGAAACAAAAGTGAGTACACCCCTAAGTGAAAATGTACAAATTGGACCCAATTGGCCATTTTCCCTCCCCAGTGTCATGTGACTCGTTAGTGTTACAAGGTCTCAGGTGTGAATGGGGAGCAGGTGTGTTAAGTTTGGTGTTATCGCTCTCACTCTCATACTAGTCACTGGAAGTTCAACATGGCACCTCATGGCAAAGAACTCTCTGAGGATCCGAAAAAAAGAATTGTTGCTCTATATAAAAATGGCCTAGGCTATAAGAATATTGCCAAGAATAGGGATGAGCCGAACACCCCCCGGTTCGGTTCGCACCAGAACCTGCGAACGGACCGAAAGTTCGCACGAACGTTAGAACCCCATTGACGTCTATGGGACTCGAACGTTCGAAATCAAAAGTGCTCATTTTAAAGGCTAATTTGCATGGTATTGTCCTAAAAAGGGTTTGGGGACCCGGGTCCTACCCCAGGGGACATGTATCAATGCAAAAAAAACTTTTAAAAACGGCCGTTTTTTCGGGAGCAGTGATTTTAATGATGCTTAAAGTAAAAAAAAAAAAAGTGAAATATTCCTTTAAATATCGTACCTGAGGGGTGTCTATAGTATGCCTGTAAAGTGACGCGTGTTTCCCGTGTTTAGAACAGTCCCTGCACCAAATGTCATTTTTAAAGGAAAAAATCTCATTTAAAACTGCTTGCGGGTTTAATGTAATGTCGGGTCCTGGCAATATGGATGAAAATCAGTGAGACAAACGGCATGGGTACCCCCCAGTCCATTACCAGGCCCTTTGGGTCTTGTATGGATATTAAGGGGAACCCCGCACCCAAATTAAAATAAGGAAAGGTGTGGGGCCACCAGGCCCTATATACTCTGAACAGCAGTATACAGGCTGTAGGTTTGTTGTTAAGTAGAATCTCTTTGTAATTTTGAACGGGTACATTTTTAACGTGTTTAGCTCCAGCCAAAAAAATCTTTTTTAAGCTTTTTGGAAAACATAGGGAAGGGTTATCACCCCTGTGACATTTGTTTTGCTGTCTTTCCTCCTCTTCAGAAGATTTCACCTCACTTTTTGTCCCAATGGATTGGAAAGCATCAGTGGAAAGGAGAAATGTTTTTCCCATATTAACTCCTACAGGAGAGAATTTCCCTTCCTAGGGGTAGATTTATTCTCACTTCCTGTTGTCTCCTTCCGTTTGCAAGTAGGAGTCGTTTGTAAGTTAGTTGTTTGAAAGTAGGGTCCTGCCCTATATACTCAGCAGAAATTTGGGCCTTAGGTGTTGCTGTGGCCACAACACTGTAAGCCCTCACAGGGCTCTGCTGTGAAATATTAGATCAAGAATTGTAATTACATGCCCCTGTTGAACAGGAGCTGAAAAATTAGGCCTTAGGCACTGGTGCTGGTGCCACAACACTGCAACCCCTCACAGACACTCTAGTTGGAATGCAGGAACGAGCCCTGCTGCAAAGTATTGCATCAAAAATTGTAATTACACGCCCCTGTTAAACAAGGGCTGAAAAATTGGGCCTTAGGCACTGGTGCTGGTGCCACAACACTGCAACCCCTCACAGACACTCTAGTTGGAATGCAGGAACGAGCCCTGCTGCAAAGTATTACATCAAAAATCGTAATTACACGCCCCTGTTAAACAGGGGCTGAAAAATTGTGCCTTAGGCACTGGTGGTGGCGCCCAGAACCAAAAATGCTCTTACAAGCTATCAGCGTGATGATTGAGGAGGAAGAGGATAATTACTCAGGAATAGTCACTCAGCATCAGCATAGGCAGTCTTTGAAGGGATCTGAGATTTCAAAAAAAAATATTCAGTTACATCAGCATCAGGTGCTTGGTAGCTGGTGGTGATCCAAGACTCATTCATTTTTATGAAGGTCAGTCGATCGACCGAGTCAGTGGACAGACGCACCCTGTGATCGGTTACCACGCCTCCAGCAGCACTGAATGTGCGTTCCGAAAGAACGCTGGATGCAGGACAGTCCAGTAGCTCAATTGCATACTGTGCAAGCTCTGGCCAGTGATCCATCCTCAAGACCCAGTAACCCAGAGGATTTTCGGTGGGAAAGGTGTCCAAGTCTGATCTTGCCCCTAGGTATTCCTGCACCATGTAAAACAGACGCTGGTGATGGTTGCTGGAACCGATCATACCTTGGGGCTGCGGACCAAAAAATTGTCTGAACGCATCGGTCAGACGGCCACCTTCTCCACCGCTCCTTCTTTGACTGACCGAAGCCTCAGCAACACGTTGTCCAGAAACAGGAGTTTGTAACCTCCCAGTCTCTGGGAACGCGTTGCACAGACCTTTCTGCAAGGCCTCCCGAAGATGTTTCATCCTCTGCTCCCTCTGCGATGGCAAGATAAGGTCCGCAACCTTACCCTTGTAACGTGGATCAAGGAGGGTTGCCAGCCAGTATTGGTCCTTCTCCTTGATACCACGAATACGAGGATCCTTACGCAGGCTTTGCAGGATCAGGGAGGCCATGCAGCGTAGGTTTGCTGAGGCATTCGGTCCGGAGTCCTCTGGGTCACTAAGGACGACATGGTCCGCAGCCACCTCCTCCCAGCCACGTACAAGTCCATGTGTTTCTTGGGACTGATCCCTTAAAGACTGCTGCTGATTCTGAGTGCCAGGCTCCACCTCCATACTGACACAATCTTCCTCCTCCTCCTCCTCCTCCTCTTCCTCCTCGTCCTCTTCCTGTGTGATCGGCGGGCACGCAGGAACACTGTCTGGATAAAGGGGGCCTTGAGAGCTAAGGAAGTCCTCCTCTTCCTGCCTCTGTTCTGCCTCAAGTGCCCTGTCCATTATTCCACGCAGCGTGTGCTCCAACAGGTGGACAAGGGGGACAGTGTCACTGATGCATGCACTGTCACTGCTCACCATCCTCGTGGCCTCCTCAAATGGTGACAGGACAGTGCATGCATCCCTGATCATGGCCCACTGGCGTGGGGAAAAAAAACCAAGCTCCCCTGACCCTGTCCTGGTGCCATAGTCGCACAGGTACTCATTGATGGCCCTCTGCTGCGTGTGCAGCCGCTGCAGCATGGCCAACGTTGAGTTCCACCTGGTGGGCATGTCACAGATTAGGCGGTTCTTGGGCAGGTTAAACTCCTTTTGGAGGTCCGTCAGCCGAGCACTGGCATTATATGACCGGCGGAAATGCACACAGATTTTCCTGGCCTCCCTCAGGACATCCTGTAAGCCCGGGTACCTGCCCAAGAACCGCTGCACCACCTAGTTAAGGACGTGAGCCAAACAGGGCACATGGGTCATTTGTCCCTGTCGGAGGGCAGAGAGGAGGTTGGTGCCATTGTCGCAAACCACCATTCCTGCCTTAAGTTGGCGTGGCGTCAACCACCTCTGAACCTGCCCCTGCAGAGCTGACAGAACCTCTGCCCCAGTGTGGCTCCTGTCCCCCAAGCACACCAGCTCAAGCACCGCATGGCATCTTTTGGCCTGCGTACTTGCGTAGCCCCTTGAACGACTACGGAGCACCGCTGGTTCCGAGGAAGAGGCCATGGAGGAAGAAGAAGAGGAGGGGGTGGAGGAGAGAGGTGTGTCACAATCATTAGCATTTTGGAGGCGTGGTGGCGGAACAACCTCCAACACTACTGCACCTTGTCCTGCATCCTTCCCAGCTGCCAGCAGAGTCACCCAATGCGCCGTGAAACTTAGGTAATGTCCCTGTCCATGCCTGCTGGACCATGAGTCAGCGGTAATATGCACCTTACCGCTGACCGCCCTGTCCAGCGAGGCATGGACATTGCCTTCCACATGCTGGTAGAGAGCCGGAATCGCCTTCCGTGAGAAAAAGTGGCGTTTGGGTACCTGCCACTGAGGAACTGCACATTCCACAAACTCACGGAAGGGGGCAGAGTCTACCAACTGAAAAGGCAGCAGTTGAAGTGCTAGCAATTTTGCCAAGCTAGCATTCAACCGCTGGGCATGTGGATGGCTGGGAGCAAACTTCTTTCGGCGGTGCAGCAGCTGGGGCAGGGAAATTTGCCTGGTACAATCTGACGTCGGTGTACCAAAATCAGATTGCCCACAAGTACGTGGCTGTGACACACCTAATTCTACACCTTCATTCCTCTCAGTGCAGGTCTCAGAGAGGACTGAAGGTCTAGTGGGGTTGGAAATCTCAGCTGATGAGGAGCAAGCAGAGGTCCTCTTTGTTCTTTGGTGTGGGTCTTTTAGATACGCTTGCCAACGAACTGCATGGCAGGTCAACATATGTCTGGTCAAGCATGTGGTACCCAAGCGGGAGATGTTTTGGCCACGCGAGATACGCTTGAGACATATGTTGCAAATAGCAGCGGTGCGATCTGATGCACTCGTCTCAAAAAAGGCCCACACCAAAGAACTTTTTGAATAACGCGCAGAGACTGCAGCGCCCTGCACATGTGGAGCTTTGGGGTGTGATGCAGTCAATGTGCTGCCCTTAGGCTGGCCCCTGGAGGGCATCCTGCCTCGTTGGTGATGTGCTGCCTCCTCCTCCTCCTCCTCCTCCTCCTCTCTCCTATCAGGCACCCACGTTGAGTCAGTGACCTCATCATCCCCTCCCTCCTCATCACTGGAGCAAACCTGGCAGTATGCTGCAGCAGGGGGAGCATGACTGCCAGATTGCTGTCCTTCTTGGGCACCCCCTCTGTCCGTGCTCGTGTTACTGCCTTCATCGAGCTCAGTATCATCATCAGAGCCTTCCAAACGCTGGGCATCCTCCTGGAGCATGTACCCAACACTGTGGTCAAACAGTTCGAGGGACTCCTCAGGAGGACATGGTGGGGCTAGGGAAGGAGTCACTGATGACATTGAGCCGAGGGAAGAGGCCGCTGCTTTGCCAGACAAAGTACCCTGGGCATGGGTGAGAGAGGATGAGGAGGATGAGGACGGCTTGGTCATCCACTCGACCAAGTCTTCCGCATGTTGCGGCTCAACATGGCCAGCTGCCGAAAAAAAGGCCAAGCGTGTCCCATGGCCACGTGCTGATGAGGATGCACCGTCTCCACGACCAGCACTAGACACAGAGCCTGCTTGCCCTCTCTTATTGGCTTGTGACTGTCTGCCTCTCCTTCTTGGCCTTCCAGACATACTAATGGCCTGTAGCTGTACTAAGCTGGGATATATATATATATATATATATATATATATATATATACTGATACTGCAGCTAGCAAAATCAACTGCCTACCTGTAGTATGAGAACACCACCAACCTTCTACAGGTAGCTTTAGCTGAACACTGTGAGGTGGACGCACCCCACTAACTTGTAGGTTTAGCAGAACACTGTGAGCAAGACGCACTGCACTAACTGTAAATAGTCTAGCTGCCTGACTGTGGTACTAATAGGATCAAAAGAACACCAGCAATTTTCTTTAAAATACTGTAACAAGACAAGCCTGCCTGTCAGTAAGAAGATAACAGAAATGGATCTAGCTGAACACTGTGAGCAGGACGCACCCCACTAGCTTGTAGGTTTAGCTGAACACTGTGAGGTGGACGCACCCCACTAACTTGTAGGTTTAGCTGAACACTGTGAGCAGGACGCACCCCACTTACTTGTAGGTTTAGCAGAACACTGTGGGCAGGACGCACTGCACTAACTGTAAATAGTCTAGCTGCCTGACTGTGGTACTAATAGGATCAAAAGAACACCAGTAATTTTCTTTAAAATACTGTAACAAGACAAGCCTGCCTGTCAGTAAGAAGATAACAGGAACGGATCTAGCTGAACACTGTGAGCAGGACGCACCCCACTAGCTTGTAGGTTTAGCTGAACACTGTGAGGTGGACGCACCCCACTAACTTGTAGGTTTAGCTGAACACTGTGAGCAGGACGCACCCCACTAACTTGTAGGTTTAGCAGAACACTGTGAGCAGAACGCACTGCACTAACTGTAAATAGTCTAGCTGCCTGACTGTGGTACTAATAGGATCAAAAGAACACCAGCAATTTTCTCTAAAATACTGTAACAAGACAAGCCTGCCTGTCAGTAAGAAGATAACAGGAACGGATCTAGCTGAACACTGTGAGCAGGACGCACCCCACTAGCTTGTAGGTTTAGCTGAACACTGTGAGGTGGACGCACCCCACTAACTTGTAGGTTTTGCTGAACACTGTGAGCAGCACGCACCCCACTAACTTGTAGGTTTAGCAGAACACTGTGAGCAGGACGCACTGCACTAACTGTAAATAGTCTAGCTGCCTGACTGTGGTACTAATAGGATCAAAAGAACACCAGCAATTTTCTTCAGGTAGCTGTATTTACTGTAACAAGACAAGCCTGCCTGTCAGTAAGAAGATAACAGAAATGGATCTAGCTGAACACTGTGAGCAGGACGCACCCCACTAGCTTGTAGGTTTAGCTGAACACTGTGAGGTGGACGCACCCCACTAACTTGTAGGTTTAGCTGAACACTGTGAGCAGGACGCACCCCACTTACTTGTAGGTTTAGCAGAACACTGTGGGCAGGACGCACTGCACTAACTGTAAATAGTCTAGCTGCCTGACTGTGGTACTAATAGGATCAAAAGAACACCAGTAATTTTCTTTAAAATACTGTAACAAGACAAGCCTGCCTGTCAGTAAGAAGATAACAGGAACGGATCTAGCTGAACACTGTGAGCAGGACGCACCCCACTAGCTTGTAGGTTTAGCTGAACACTGTGAGGTGGACGCACCCCACTAACTTGTAGGTTTAGCTGAACACTGTGAGCAGGACGCACCCCACTAACTTGTAGGTTTAGCAGAACACTGTGAGCAGGACGCACTGCACTAACTGTAAATAGTCTAGCTGCCTGACTGTGGTACTAATAGGATCAAAAGAACATCAGTAATTTTCTTTAAAATACTGTAACAAGACAAGCCTGCCTGTCAGTAAGAAGATAACAGGAACGGATCTAGCTGAACACTGTGAGCAGGACGCACCCCACTAGCTTGTAGGTTTAGCTGAACACTGTGAGGTGGACGCACCCCACTAACTTGTAGGTTTAGCTGAACACTGTGAGCAGGACGCACCCCACTAACTTGTAGGTTTAGCAGAACACTGTGAGCAGGACGCACTGCACTAACTGTAAATAGTCTAGCTGCCTGACTGTGGTACTAATAGGATCAAAAGAACACCAGCAATTTTCTTTAAAATACTGTAACAAGACAAGCCTGCCTGTCAGTAAGAAGATAACAGGAACGGATCTAGCTGAACACTGTGAGCAGGACGCACCCCACTAGCTTGTAGGTTTAGCTGAACACTGTGAGGTGGACGCACCCCACTAACTTGTAGGTTTAGCTGAACACTGTGAGCAGGATGCACCCCACTAACTTGTAGGTTTAGCAGAACACTGTGAGCAGGACGCACTGCACTAACTGTAAATAGTCTAGCTGCCTGACTGTGGTACTAATAGGATCAAAAGAACACCAGCAATTTTCTCTAAAATACTGTAACAAGACAAGCCTGCCTGTCAGTAAGAAGATAACAGGAACGGATCTAGCTGAACACTCTGAGCAGGACGCACCCCACTAGCTTGTAGGTTTAGCTGAACACTGTGAGGTGGACGCACCCCACTAACTTGTAGGTTTTGCTGAACACTGTGAGCAACACGCACCCCACTAACTTGTAGGTTTAGCAGAACACTGTGAGCAGGACGCACTGCACTAACTGTAAATAGTCTAGCTGCCTGACTGTGGTACTAATAGGATCAAAAGAACACCAGCAATTTTCTTCAGGTAGCTGTATTTACTGTAACAAGACAAGCCTGCCTGTCAGTAAGAAGATAACAGAAATGGATCTAGCTGAACACTGTGAGCAGGACGCACCCCACTAGCTTGTAGGTTTAGCTGAACACTGTGAGGTGGACGCACCCCACTAACTTGTAGGTTTAGCTGAACACTGTGAGCAGGACGCACCCCACTTACTTGTAGGTTTAGCAGAACACTGTGGGCAGGACGCACTGCACTAACTGTAAATAGTCTAGCTGCCTGACTGTGGTACTAATAGGATCAAAAGAACACCAGTAATTTTCTTTAAAATACTGTAACAAGACAAGCCTGCCTGTCAGTAAGAAGATAACAGGAACGGATCTAGCTGAACACTGTGAGCAGGACGCACTGCACTAAATGTAAATAGTCTAGCTGCCTGACTGTGGCACTAATAGGATCAAAAGAACACCAGTAATTTTCTTCAAAATACTGTAACAAGACAAGCCTGCCTGTCAGTAGGAATATAACAGGAACGGATCTAGCTGAACACTGTGAGCAGGACGCACTGCACTAAATGTAAATAGTCTAGAAGATAACAGGAACGGATCTAGCTAAACTGAATACAGTGTATATATATATATATATATATATATGCAACACCTGGGATGCATATATATACACAATACACTTTAAGTGCAGCTAACTGACTGACTGTCCTGCCTAATCTAGCTAACTCAAATGAAATGACACTGTCTCTCTCTCTCTCTAAGCACACCGGAACACACTGCACAGGGCCGCCGTGCAGGCGGCCTTATATAGTGTGGGGCGTGTACTAAATCCCCTGAGCCATAATTGGCCAAAGCCTCCTTGGCTTTGGCCAATTATGGCTCTCTGTTAAGGCGGCGCTGTGATTGGCCAAGCATGCGGGTCATAGTGCATGCTTGGCCAATCATCAGCAAGCAATGCACTGCTATGCCGCAGTGAATTATGGGCCGTGACGCGCCACACGAATTTGGCGCGAACGGCCCATATCGTTCGCAATTCGACGAACGATCGAACAGCCGATGTTCGAGTCGAACATGGGTTCGACTCGAACACGAAGCTCATCCCTAGCCAAGAACTTAAAACTGAGCTGCAGTACAATGGCCAATACCATACAGTGGTTTAAAAGGACAGGTTCCACTCAGAACAGGCCTCACCATGGTCCACCAAATTAGTTGAGTGCATGTGCTCAGGGTCATATCCAGAGGTTGTCTTTGGGAAATAGACTTATGAGTGCTGCTAGCATTGCTGCAGAGGTTGAAGGGGAGGTCAGCCTGTCAGTGCTCAGACCATACGCCGCACACTGCATCAAATTGGTCTGCATGGCTGTTGTCCCAGAAGGAAGCCTCTTCTAAGAATGATGCACAAGGAAGCCGGCAAACAGTTTGCTGAAGACAAGCAGACTAAGGACATGGATTACCAGAACCATGTCCTGTGGTCTGATGAGACCAAGATAAACTTATTTGGTTCAGATGATGTCAAGATGGTGTGGCCGTAACCAGGTGAGGAGTACAAAGATAAGTGTGTCTTGCCTACAGTCAAGCATGATGGTGGGGGTGTCATGGTATGGAGCTGCATGAGTGCTGCTGGCACTGGGGAGCTACAGTTCATTGAGGGAATCATGAATGCCAACATGTATGGTGACATACTGAAGCAGAGCATGATCCCCTCCCTTTGGAGACTGGGCCGCAGGGCAGTATTCCAACATGATAACGACCCCAAACACACCTCCAAGACGACCACTGCCTTCCTAAAGAAGCTGAGGGTAAAGGTGATGGACTGGCCAAGCATGTCTCCAGACCTAAACCCTATTGAGCATCTGTGGGGCATCTTCAAACGGAAGGTGGAGGAGCTCAAGGTCTCTAACATCCACCAGCTCTTTATTCACTTAGTACAGTATTTAACAGTTGCTGGGTCCTTTTTTATGTGTAGCAATAACTCTCGGTGGAGCTGCTGGTTTAAGCGGGCTTGTTACCTTCACTCTCAATACTTCTGTTTCACCGCCACCGGGTCTAAGGTTCCGTTGAGTTTACCTCTAGACGATATAAGCACCAAACACTTGAGTAGGTTTTCCAATGCTTTAATAAAACGAACAAGGGAAGTAGCAGGAAAGAGGTAGTAGGAAAGCTGCAGGGAAGCTCAAATACCTTTCTGTTGTATTTCTTCAGAACATTCTTTGAAATTGAACACTTGCAATTGAATAGTCCCCCTTTCATAGGATTTAATCTTTGCCCGCCTGGATAGACATCTCTCACTTGCCTAGCAGCCAGTACGTAGCACGAAAAAAGTCTCTGCCACAGACTTGTTTGGAATAAAACCCGTATGATCCTCTGCCACAGGATGTATTGGTTTGTGATGAATGTCAGATACAGTACTTGAACCTTTAAGCCAACCCGGCAGTACTATACTGTAAGATTACTTCGGAATGCGTCCTCCAACCGAGTCACCAGGCCCCTCTCCAGACCAGCACTCTGCATGATCCTTCCATGACGGGTCCTCCCTTGGGATCTTCTCGGTTGTCCAGCTTCTTCACTCAGGATAGACAGCTCAGGACCATTCCTCCGCTGCTGTGGTAGGCCCCAGACAGGCTTCTGGGCCCACCCACACGCCGCAGCGACGAGGGCCTCCGGAAATGGAGGACCACAAGGTGGTATTCCTAATGCATACCTGTCGGCCAGGAGGGCCGGCAGGTGGCTGAAAACGAACCCTAAAACATGGCGTCTGTCCCATAAATACCCTCTCCTAGAATGCAACTCGGAGGACCACCTCCACCGAGTTGTCTCCGGGACAGAGGAGCACTCATTCACTTCAACACGTTGCTTTTCCAACACCTGCCAATGGTGACAACGACACCCACCGGCACAATGTGGAACTGCATGCAACGTCAGCCAAGCTGGAACAGAGGCAAATCTAACTTCCTATAATAAGCGACCCACTAAATTTACCTATCAGCGGTAGATAAAAATCTACCAGCGCTACATATGCATAACCTTTTTGTCTTCCTCTAAGGGAGTTACAGGGATGCAGCAGCAGCAGAGACAGGCACATATCCCTTTACAGATGTCGTTCCCCATGTCTCTGTTTTTTGTTTCAGTTTTGAGTTTAGAATGCAAAGCTGGTAATTCTACTCTCGAACCCTGCCAAAATCTATATAACAACAAACAGAAAGTTTAAACTCCCCAAACAACAGGAAATATATAAAAAAAAAAACAATTTATACCTTTGCGCTTTTCACCACAAAGTACAGTTGGTTAAAACAGAAACAGTAAAATTAGTCATCTGATCAGAAATCACTCACATACACACATTGCACGCGCACACACACAAAAGAGGAAGTGCACTTAGATGTCCGGACAATTCTAACAATACAGTGCTGCCTCAGAATATCTCTTCTCTTGTGACAAAACTGTCTCTTTTTTTTTTTTCATCTAGGCAGAGGACCCAGTTCTAGTTAACTCGGCCCCGGTCCAGATGGCCTTGTCTTCAGCACCCCAGAGATTCCCTCTACAGAATCCTACTGAGGTCACCGGTGCTCTAATGCCGTGTACACACTAGCGGACTTTTTGACAGCAAAGGTCCGACAGAACAAATCCGTCGGACAATTCGATCGTGTGTGGGCTTCATCGGATCTTTGCTGTTGAAAAATCAGACGGACTTTAGAAATAGAACATGTTTCAAATCTTTCCGACGGACTCCGGTCGAAAAATCTGTTCGTTTGTATGCTAGTCCGATGGACAAAAAGGGACACAAGGGCAGCTATAGGCTACTGGCTATGTACTTCCTTATTTTAGTCTGGTCATCACGTTCGAATCAGTTGGACTTTGGTGTGATCATGTGTAGGCAAGTCCGTTGCGTCGGAACTCCGCTGGAACTCCGTCGAAAGTCCGTCAAAAAGTCCTTTGGAGTTCAGTCTGTCGAAAGTCTGCTCGTGTGTACACGGCATTATTCTCTCTTTTGACTCTTTTAAATCAGTAAAAACATAAATATTCTCAACCCTGGTTCAAAATCCACAGCCATAGACTGACTGTTTATAACTAAATGTACTATTCATCTGTAATATTGAGAAGTTCTCTTTTACCTTTTGCGGTTCCTTATGTGTTACTGATCGGCAAGCAGGCTATGGCTTCTGGAAGGAGGGGGAGGGAATGAGTTGGGGAACTGTCATACAGATGTCTGTGAGGGGAGGGGGGAGTGAGTTCAGTGTCTAACCGCAAATTTACAGGCACACAGAATATGAGAAATGAAGAATGATTTTGTAGCTAGTTTTAAACTGACTCCTATTATCACGTATCATGGTCACATTTACTGACCCTCATTGCCCCCCTTTGAGCATAATCATAGCGATAATTTGAGTGAGATTAGGCATCACCCATCATTATATAACCGCCTTAACAGACCGCTGGGTCTAAGGCACACAACAGCAACACAAACAGGAACATCCTGTACTCTTACATATGTTATTACCCATCACAATTAAGTTGCTTTTTCACTCTAGAATAAAACACCGGTAATTCCAGTCTAGGTTTTTGACAACAAAAATTATATACAATCAACAAAAAAAATCAAGAATGCAATAATCAGAGTGGCCAAACACAAAAAACAGTTCACACCTTGATCCGTAGAGGTTGAATTCACCATATAAAAAGTTAAAAGAGTAAAAGTAGTGTAGCACTGGTAGATTTTTAATCTACCACTGAAAGGTTAATCTTGTGGGTTACTTGTTAGAGGAAGTTAGATTTGCCTCTGTTCCAGCTTGGCTGAGTTGCATGTAGTTCCACACTGTGCCGGTGGGTGTCGTTGTCACCATCGGCTGGTGTGGGAAAAGCAACGTGTTGAAGCGTATGAGTGCTCCTCTGTCCCGGGGACAACTCGGTGGAGGTGGTCCTCCGAGTTGCATTCTGGGAGAGGGTATTTATGGGACAGACGCCATGTTTAGGGGTTCGTTTTCAGCCACCTGCTGGCCCTCCTGGCCGACAGGTATGTGTTAAGTGTACCACCTCATGGGCCTCCGTTCCGGAGGCCCACGTCGCTGCAGCATGTGGTTGGGCCCAGAAGCTTGTCTGGGGCCTACCACAGCAGCAGATGAATGGTCCTGAGCTGTCTATCCTGAGTGAAGAAGCTGGACAACCGAGAAGATCCCAGGGGAGGACCCATCATAAAAGGATCATGCAGAGTGCTGGTCTGGAGAGGGGCCTGGTGACTCGGTTGGAGGACGTATCCTGAAGTAATCTTACTGCATAGTACTGCCGGGTTGGCTTAAAGGTTCAAGTACTGTGTCTGACATTCATCATAAACCAATACATCCTGTGGCAGAGGATCGTATGGGTTTTGCTGCAAACAAGTCTGTGGCAGAGACTTTTGTTCGTGCTACGTACTGGCTGCTAGACAAGTGAGAGAGTTCTATCCAGGCGGGCAAAGATTGGGTCCCACAAGGAGGAAGCATTCAACCATTCAACCACAAGTGTTCAACTCCAGAGAATGTCCTAAAGAATACTAAGGAAAGGTATTTGAGCTTCCCTGCAACTTTCCTTCTGCTTCTTTCCTGCTACTTCCTTTATTTGTTCATTAAAGCATTGAAAAATCTACTCAAGTGTTAGTGTCTACATCGTCCAGAAGTAAACTCAACAGGACCCTAGACCCGGTGCCGGTGTCAAGAGTGAAGGTAACAGCCGGTTTTAAACCAGCAGCTCCACCGAGAGTTATTGCTACAGTAGTATTAGTAATACCAGACATAGAAAAAAAAAACCTTCACCAATACAAAAGTGGAAGTAGTTCTCATATTCGTTATACGAGCATTCACCACTTCTATCACCACCACCACCGCTTCTATCACCAGGCTTACTCCTCTAGTGATCGGTATACCATTTACTTGTTGTAGAAATCGAGTTGTTACTGTATTAATAACTATATTTCAATAATTCATATTGATGAGAAAAGTTCCAAGAAAAGTTCCAAGACAAATCTGTTAAGTTCTTGTGTAAAAACTCCAAAATTGATTTAATGATCAATTTGCAAAATGTTACAAAAACAATGTCAAAATGTAGAATACAAAAATAGATTATTCTTAAAATGAAGTGTAAATCAGATATGTCTGGGTGTATGTCTTGATATGTGTGTCTGTGTGTGTGTCTTCATGGAGAGCTAAAGTGTAAGTGTGTCTTTCCCCACAGCCTGTCTGTACTCCTTCAATTAACCCCCACCTTTTCCAAAGAGCCTGGCCCAAAAAGGTTCATTATACTTATAGTCCCACAGAAAAGACCGGGAAATTCAATCCCTCCAACATTCCTAAGGGTGGGGCTATGAACTATGTGAAAATAGCTATCATTTAAGAATCGTTTAACTTACAATATATACATTTCCTTTAAACATATAAAATCCTACATATTAGTATACATATATTTAAAATGCAGTGTTCTTATTAATATCCTAATCAAGAAATATAATAATGTAAAGAAACAGCTTATTCTTAACATACTGGAACTTTGTGTCTTTGGAAAAGATTGTAACTTTATCTCTTACGATGGGGAAGGTGAATTGGTCAACACTAAATTGTATCCATATGTGAGATTAATCTCTCCCAAGAAATGCATACTAAGCCTAAACCAGCATAAACTTTCATGAGTATAAAAACCTATATAACTTCACCTTTTCCATACATAGAAGATATATATATATTTATATATATAATTCAATTATCACAAGAACTCAACCATTCATAAATTCTGATATTCTAACATTTCCCTCTCAAAATGATTGATTTAAACAATCTTATCATTTTAAATCTAAATAAATCTGAATCTAACTCTAAATCCATTTAAACCTCAAACGCATCACATCCGTATTCATTCATCCTCAAAGATCTTAAGATAATTGACGTAAATATATATTTTCAAATTTGATTCTATATAAGGAAAAGTGAATTTATAACCCTTCATCTTCATATACCATAAAAAAATATTTTCACCCTTATTATTTTCTTTTTCTTTTACCAAATAAATCAATCCCCTTAATTTCATGATTCATAAATGTAACATTGTTGTACAATACTTTGAAATATAGATATCACTTCAGAAATTTGTTTCATATTTTCCCTCCAAATTGTGTTTAACATAAATCTATAATCCATAAAACCTTTCTAATAACCTTGTCAAAATTAAACATAAAATATGTTTTTAACTTCAATTTGTTCATATAAGTGAGATGATTTCAAAACTAAATACATATTACAATGTAAAGTTAATTCTATCTTGTTTATGTACCTTTAAGAAAAATGTACTCTGTCTTAATTAACACCAGATGTTCCCTCTAACTAGAATGACTCTATTGTAAGGATGTTTAACCCTTTCAACTCTGAAACTACACTATATATGAGTGTAAAAAATGATGTGTAAAAAATATCTCATCTTAATATGATAAACATGTCCTGTCACATAAAAATTATATATAAAAACTGCAATATATCTGATGGATAAATTATTTCATCAGTAGTCAAAAAAAATCAGAAGTCCATTGTTTTTAGAATGTCCTCTCTTATCAGAGGTTCTCGAGAATTTTTTCTTCTTCTTCCTGCACTCTGTAAAGTTGGAAAAACTTTATTGAACATTAAAATGACAACAATAATTTTAACGAATGAATCTCTTCTGTCAATTCTTCTCCCAGAACTGATATTCTTAAACTTCAAGATTTTGTTCCCATCTGGAAGGTCTAGAAATATTAAATTTCTTTCTTTTGGTGACTTACAAGTCAGATCCTAAAAAAGAATGCAGTATCATTATTGAGAATTTAAATACATGCAAAATATACCTTCATTTACTTATTCATTTTACATACCAAAATTCTAATATTTTATTATGACATACAAACCATATTTTAATAATAACATTTCTAATTACCTTACTTTGCTCTATTTTTCTTAAAGTTACCTATACTCTAATTTATTATTCTGTGTATTTAAACGGCAGGACGCAATTTCTCTTTTTTTAGTCATAATATAAAATCTTGTTTTCATAAACCAAATAAAAGATTTTAAATTACCCCAGAAGATAAAAGCAAATTGTATCCATTCACTTCTCCTCTATAATATTTCAGAGTAATGCGTGCTGTACTGTACTTCTAACATTTTCAATTCAGCATTTTCTGTAGAATTTTTGCTGAATAGTATAACCATTCTTTGGGTAACACCTAGAAAGACCTGTTGAACAATTCTTAATATTATTGACAAATCCTGTCTCAAAGCATCTCTCAGCACTTGTTCTAACAATCCCATTTATAGGCTTTCTGAATAAATTTAGCTGAGAATGTTCTGTTATCACATCTACCTCTATGGGTTTAGATTTTAAAGTTTTAAAAAATGGGCAATATTTGTCATATAATTCTCCTGAATGAATTCTCTTAAAAAGAATTTTTAATGACAGATCAGGTGTCCATAATATGATCATACTAGATCTCACAATCTTTTCTGTTACTTTGACTGCAAAATAAACACTTAACAATTGCTTCATATTTGTGTCAAAAGTCTTTTCCATATTTGTCAAACCTCTGGAGAAAAAACCTATTATTTTCGGTTCACCATCTTTTACCTGAAATAAAATTACTGAGATGGAATTCTCAGATACCTTAGTAGACAATAAAACAGGCATAGATGTTCCAATTTCGATTGTATGCAATGAAACAGCATTCTGCAAATCTTTTTTCAGCATTTCAAAAACATCTGTATGGGTTTGAGACCATTGATCAAACACAACATCTTTTTGTTTCAGGAAATCAAATAATGGTTTAACTTTATCATCATATTCCTGTAAAAACTCTTTGCAAGAATTTACCTCACTCAAAAATTGATATAATGCCTTGTAAGATGTTGGAACTGGAATAACAGAAATGTTTCTAACTTTTTCCTGTGATAACTTTCTCTGTCCATGACTAATTTGTATATGAAGAAAGTTAACTTTATCTTTCATTAACTGAACTGACTCTATGTTCAATTTCAATCCTGCTGTTTGTAACAGAGTAAATAACTCTGTCAACAGAGTGACATGTTCCTCTGTATTTTGGGTAGACAACAAAATTTTGTCCACATGTTGGAAAATACATTTTGGTCTAGAAAATTTTGATAAAACTTTCTCCAAGCACTCGTGCACTATTTCGTCACTGATTTCCATTTCTGGAATTATTCTAGTGAAGGCATAAGTTTCTTTATTGAAACTGAAGGCAAGTTTATAATGACAGCTGTTTGTTACTGGTACTGAAAAATGACTATTGGAAATTTCCAGTACTGAAAATACTTTGGCCTTGGCATCCATTTGTGACATTAAATTTAAATTAGGAACAATAGGTTTGTTATTTGTAATGCATTTATTCAGTGATCTTAAATCAACTGATAAAGAATACGAATCATCAGCATTCTTGATAGGCCATATACAATTATTTACCACTGATTGTGCCTTCTTTAATATTCCTTGTTGTAAAAATGATTGTACAATGTCAGAAACTGGACCTATTGATTCTTGTGGCAACTTATTTTGAATTTGGGGTTCACTGTCTCGTCCCTCAATTTCTATCTCAATATCTTTAAACAAACCTGTATCCATTTTGTTCTGACTCCAAAGACTTTTATGTGCTCTTACTGATTGTTCCAATTCAAGATTGGTTCCTGTGTGTGGCCAATTAAGATCTGAAGAAATGTCAGCGACTGCTGTACAAATACTTCAAACATTATTGTACATGGAAGAATCTATTAACCTAGATTTGGGTCTAGATGAATCTTTCCATATAGTAGAATTACTTAAATCAATAATCCAATCTAATTTACTAATCACATCCATGCCTAAAATATTCTCTGTATTTTGGCAACACCAGATGTCTATTTTAGTTTTTAAAATTCCTGGAATCTCGAAATTCACATCAGAAACTTTAGCTGCAACTGTATTTCCTTTCCATTGAAACCAATTAAATTACATTTTAGAGAATCAATATTCACATGTAATTTGTTTTTAGTTAAACTGAGTTCAGATCCTAAATCTATTAACCATTTAGTATTCTTGCCATTCAATAAACCATGTAACCATGGCCTTCCACTTTCATCTAATAAAAGTGAAGTCACATATTTTAATGTTGGAGATGACTCAGAACCTTTTTCCCTAAATCCTGATGGTGATAGAAGTAATCCATCCCTCTCATTTTCATCATTGTTTTTCATATTGATTGAACTGTCATTAACAGTCAATGTACTGATCTGTTTGACTTCTGAAGCATAAGGCAAATCAGTCAAACTATTGTTTGAAGAAGAAAGAATATATTGCTCAGAAATTTGTTCTGTATTTTCTACTTTCAAAGTTTTCCTTTGTGTAGTATGTAGGGAAGTATTTCCTGTCTGCTCTGAAGCTTTAGTTCTGCCTATGACATGTATCTCACCATCTCTGGGTGTGGCCTTACACGTGGCACTCTGAACGCCATTTTGCTTTGCTTTATCTAAACGGCGTCTGCATTCAGCAGCTTTATTCAGTATTTTTGTTTTAAGCAAAACTTCATGTTCCTGGCCTATAGACCACATATCTTGTACAAAAGGCTTCTGCATAGAATCTGCAGTAACATTCATAGAGTCAACATTAACATTAATCTCTAAACTCTTGCTTGACTCTGCTTTAAACTTTACATTATTCTGTAACTCAGACAACTGAATATCCTTTATTTGAATTGCACTCTGCAAATCATCTATCCTTTCAGTCAAAATCTGACAATTAGTACATAAACTATTGTCCTTTGTTTCCTCTTTTGTACCAACTACATTGCTTTCAGAAACTCCTGATACCATTGTATCATAAACTTTAATTAACTTAATCAAATTCCTAACCTGTTTGCTGAATTTCTTAAATGTAAATTTTGACTTTTGTATTTTCATATTAGCCTGTAAGCATTCATTGAACATGTAACACCATAATTCATCATCTTTAACAAACTTTGACAGATTTTTAAGTTCTAATTCACTCTCACTGGATAATTCATTAATTAAATCCATAACTTACCAATGTAAGACGGCTTCCTTCATGTAACACGCGTTCCCTCTCTTGGCGGGAAATTACGTCATCAAGAAACAGATTTTTCTTGCACGTGCGCAAACGTCTCACCAATTCTGATGTTTCTTTTCCTTCCAAGTTCAATTCAATGATGCCGAAAATTAGACATGTGCACACTGAAATATTTTGTTTCGGAATTTCGTTTTCGTCTGAAAAATAAATTTATTTAGTTACTCCCGAAATTCGTTTTTATTTATTTCGTTTTTCGTTAAAAATTGCATTCGTCCGAAAATCCAAATTAAGGTCGAATCTGTCATTGAAGGCTTATGGTGTCTGTCGAATGTTCAAAGAAGATTCGACGGAGCAGCTAAACTGTACAACGCCGTATAGTTTACCTGCTCCGTCGAATCTTCTTAGAACTTTCAACAGACACCATAAGCCAAAGTACGTGTGTACTTAGTTCTAGCTATTTTACTGCTCCACCTCTTTGGTTACAATCAGCCAATAACATTCATCATCATCATTATTTTTATTTGTCTTTTCTCCCCTATGTCGAATCTTTTCTCCTCTACGTCGAATCTTTCCTCCCCTACGTCGAATCTTTCCTCCCCTACGTCGAATCTTTTCTCTCTACGTCGAATCTTTTCTCTCTACGTTGAATCTTTTCTCTCTATGTAGAATAATCTTGGACTAATAGAGCTAAGGTTAGGCACATTCGACCACAGGTTTGATGGACACAGATTGTTATTGTCATCATCATATCGAATCTCCTATCTATATCGAACTGTTGTAGCAACGAAAACGAAAATAAAACATTTGTTTATGTCGGATCTTTCATTTTTCGGACTCTGCACTTTCGTTATCGTTTGTTAAAACGATAACGAAAATACCTGAAATTCGGACGAAAATGCATTCGGACGAAAACGAATGCACATGTCTACCGAAAATTAACTTTTTCGATTTCTCCTGAAAGCTTGTCTGAATAATCACTGTTTTTGCTGATATTCCCTCTCGACAAGCGGAAGGAGAAATTATTGAAAAAAATTCGATATTCGGACAAAAAGAATCTGGCAAAGGCTCGCCACTGTAAAAATCGAGTTGTTACTGTATTAATAACTATATTTCAATAATTCATATTGATGAGAAAAGTTCCAAGAAAAGTTCCAAGACAAATCTGTTAATTTCTCGTGTAAAAACTCCAAAATTGATTTAATGATCAATTTGCAAAATGTTACAAAAACAATGTCAAAATGTAGAATACAAAAATAGATTATTCTTAAAATGAAGTTTAAATCAGATATGTCTGGGTGTATGTCTTGATATGTGTGTCTGTGTGTGTGTCTTCATGGAGAGCTGAAGTGTAAGTGTGTCTTTCCCCACAGCCTGTCTGTACTCCTTCAATTAACCCCCACCTTTTCCAAAGAGCCTGGCCCAAAAAGGTTCATTATACTTATAGTCCCACAGAAAAGACCGGGAAATTCAATCCCTCCAACATTCCTAAGGGTGGGGCTATGAACTATGTGAAAATAGCTATCATTTAAGAATCATTTAACTTACAATATATACATTTCCTTTAAACATATAAAATCCTACATATTAGTATACATATATTTAAAATGCAGTGTTCTTATTAATATCCTAATCAAGAAATATAATAATGTAAAGAAACAGCTTATTCTTAACATACTGGAACTTTGTGTCTTTGGAAAAGATTGTAACTTTATCTCTTACGATGGGGGAGGTGAATTGGTCAACACTAAATTGTATCCATATGTGAGATGAATCTCTCCCAAGAAATGCATACTAAGCCTAAACCAGCATAAACTTTCATGAGTATAAAAACCTATATAACTTCACCTTTTCCATACATAGAAGATTATATATATATATATATATATATATATATATATATATATATAATTCAATTATCACAAGAACTCAACCATTCATAAATTCTGATATTCTAACACTTGTACATTCCCCTTTGTTTTTTTATTTGTCCCGGACAATGGGCTGCGTCTGTTTACCTTAGCCAATGCCCCCAATGGCTGTCTTCGACTGTTGAAAGCTCAGGATCTTACACGAGCATTTCAACATCGGTATATTACTTAACAGTCTCTAAACCACCAAAAAGTCAAACATAGACCCGAAAAGAAAAGGAAATTGAAATAGAAAATGATCTTACCTTTCAGATACCACGTAGGACTAGATCTAGCGGGTTTGGAACCGGACCTCGGGGATATATTTAAACTAAGTCCCCCCTCTATGATGATGATAATAACCTAAGTGTCAGGAAAGGTCTCCTCCGCTGGTAATATCGATCATTTGGCGTGCAGTACTGAGGTCCACCAGCAGGTGTCTCCTGGCAGTTTGGAGCTGTCAGAAGAGCTTTTTCCTGCTGGTATTCTGTCACCTTTGGACGGCAGTACTGGCGTCCACCAGCGGAGGAATCCTGGCAGTATGGAGCAGGTATTCCCCTCTGCAGACAGGTGTCACTTGACCTTAATTAGCAGAGCTGCAGTATAAATACCCGGCAAGTGCATACTCATGTTGCCCTGGTATTGTCCTTGTGCCCTGACCTGCAGTCTGCTCCTCTGATCCTGAAACCTGATTCCTGAACCTGAACCTGAAGCCTGATTCCTGGAACCTGTTGATCCTGTTTCCTGTCTGTTACCTGAACCCTGGACCCTGAGCCTTGTACCTGACCCGTCCCTCCTGTGATCCATCCATCCTCTCTTGTCCTGTTTGTTTCCCTTCCCAGCTACTGATCTCCTGTTTATGACCCTGACCTGGCTTGACTACGATTCTGGTACTCCCTTTTGCTACATATGCTGGTTGTGTATTATCACTGTTTGGTTGTTTGGTTTGTTCACTCTGTATTGGTGGTGTGTTCACATGTATATGCATTTACCTTATTAAACTTACCTTCACCTATTTATGTCTGGTTCACTCTGTTGCAGTTCTGGTCTTATCTGGTATATGACAGAATACCAGGGCCATCAGTGACCAGAAGTGGCTGCACAGGTGAACCATTTTGATTCAGTTTAGTTGCAAGCATGAATGCCGATGAGGTTATCTATTTTTCTCTGCTGGTATCTGAAAGTGGTGATTATTGCCGCCAGGCTCTGAAAGGATGGTCTAGTGACCAGTTGTTTGCAACTATGCATTTGGCTCACTCCCTGGTGGATCAGGGTTATATATTGTTTGGGGAGATCTTGATCAAGATCTGTACTGAGCTGGCCCTGCCCTGTATTCCAGAGGGCCGTGATGATTTCACTCCGCCTTTTGATATAAATCAGGTTGTATCCCTAGTGTGGCTTTTTGAAGATGATCCTGCCGATTTGTGAGCACTACTCAGCTTGTTCCCCACAGGTGATTGCCGAGTGCATTGTGTCTGCTCAGTCTTTTGTTAGACAGGGAGATTTAAAAGCACAGTTTTTACAACCTATACTTTCAGCATGGTCTGACATGATGCAATCAGCTCCAGCCAAACAAACCACCTCTGCCACCAAACACCAGTCCACCCAAATGTATGTTTCCCCATCAACCATGTCAACTTCAGTTGCAGCTCAGTATACGCTGCTCCCAACCAAATACTCATATCCGGTCTCTGCTCCCTGTACCTATCCTGCATTCAACCCACCTGCCTCTTCTCAGCTGCCTACAAACCCACAGGAACTTCCCCCAGCTGCTGTTGCCTCTTCTCTGCCATATCCCAATCCTCCTTTCCAGTCTGCTGTACCCCTCACCTACAGAGCTTCAGTGGCTAAGCCAAAGAAAAAACAAAAGTTTTTTCCAACCAAGACGATCCTGCCAGTAACCCAACCTGCCTCCGCACCAGCTAATCCAATCCAGTCCGACGTCTCAGTGCTTGCTACTCAGTCCGACGTCCCATTGCTTGCTACCCAGTCCGACGTCCCAGTGCTTGCTACCCAGTCCGACGTCCTGAAGTCTGCTTTCCAGCTGGAGGGGCCAGTGTTCCAGCCGGAGGGGCCAGTGTTCCAGCCAGAGGTGCCAGTGCCTACTTTCCAGCTTGATGTGCCCACTCTCCAGTCTGATGTGCCCGCTTCCCAGCCTGATGTGCCCGCTTCCCAGCCTGATGTGCCCACCTTTCAGCCTGTTGTGCCCCCCTTTCAGCTTGATGAGCCCACTTTCCAGCCTGATGAGCCCACTTTCCAGCCTGATGCGCCCGCTTTCCAGCCTGATGAGCCCGCTTTCCAGCCTGATGTGCCACTGTCTGCTGTCCAGCCTGATGACCCGGAGCTTGCTGCGCAGCCTGGATGACCCAGAGCTTGATGCCCAGCCTGATGACCCGGAGCTTGCTGGCCAGCCTGCTGACCCGGAGCTTGCTGCCCAGCCTGTGCCCATGGCCGCTGCCCAGCTTGATGTGCCTGTGCCCGTGCCTGCTGCCCAGCTTGAAGTGCCCATGCCTGCTGCCCAGCTAGAAGTGCCCATGCCTGCTGCCCAGCTAGAAGTGCCCATGCCTGCTGCCCAGCCTGATGTGCCTGCTGCCCAGCTTGAAGTGCCCGTGCCTGCTGCCCAGCTTGAAGTGCCTGTGCCTGCTGCCCAGCTTGAAGTGCCCGTGCCTGCTGCCCAGCCTGATGTGCCTGCTGCCCAGCCTGATGTGCCTGCTGCCCAGCTTGAAGTGCCCGTGCCTGCTGCCCAGCTTGAAGTGCCCGTGCCTGCTGCCTAGCTTGAAGTGCCCGTGCCCGTGCCTGCTGCCCAGCTTAAAGTGCTCCTGTCCGCTGCCCAGCCTGGTGTGTTCCTGTCCGCTGCCCAGCCTGGTGTCTTCCTGCCCGCTGCCCAGCCTGGTGTCTTCCTGCCCGCTGCCCAGCCTGGTGTCTTCCTGCCCACTGCCCAGCCTGATGTGTTCCTGCCCACTACCCAGCCTGATGTGCCACTGCTTGCTGCCCAGCTTGAGGTGCCCACTGTCCGGCTCGGCACCATGGACTTTCCCCAGCAACGGTTAGTTGGAGTGTCTGGAGGTCGCTCCTTCGAGAGGGGGTGCTGTCAGGAAAGGTCTCCTCCGCTGGTAATATCGATCATTTGGCGTGCAGTACTGAGGTCCACCAGCAGGTGTCTCCTGGCAGTTTGGAGCTGTCAGAAGAGCTTTTTCCTGCTGGTATTCTGTCACCTTTGGACCGCAGTACTGGTGTCCACCAGCGGAGGAATCCCGGCAGTATGGAGCAGGTATTCCCCTCTGCAGACAGGTGTCTCCTGACCTTAATTAGCAGAGCTGCAGTATATATACCTGGCAAGTGCACACTCATGTTGCCCTGGCATTGTCCTTGTGCCCTGACCTGCAGCCTGCTCCTCTGATCCTGAAACCTGATTCCTGAACCTGAACCTGAAGCCTGGTTCCTGGAACCTGTTGATCCTGCTTCCTGTCTGTTACCTGAACCCTAGGCCCTCAGCCTTGTACCTGACCCGTCCCTCCTGTGATCCATCAATCCTCTCTTGTCCTGTTTGTTTCCCTTCCCAGCTACTGATCTCCTGTTTATGACCCTGGCCTGGTTTGACTACGATTCTGGTACTCCCTTTTGCTACATATGCTGGTTGTGTATTATCACTGTTTGGTTGTTTGGTTTGTTCACTCTGTATTGGTGGTGTGTTCACATGTATATGCATTTACCTTAATAAACTTACCTTCACCTATTTATGTCTGGTTCACTCTGTTGCAGTCCACACAGTTCTGGTCTTATCTGGTATATGACACTCAGGAAACAGAGTGTTTCCTTAATTAAAGGAAAAAGCAGTCAGGAATCCTGAATTGCTGTGAAATCCTGGTGCAGTGGAATCAGTTGTCTTCTGTTAGCAATGGTGGGGCCTGTGAATAGTGTAGAGTACTTAAAGATCAATGTGCTGCTTGCAATAGTGGGTTTCTAAACTAATAGATGGCAGAAAAAGGTTGGATTTGGATATCTGCTTGCTCATCAATCCTGAGAAAAACACCCCCTGCAAGGAAACTGGGTGCCCTGTGCAGGCGGCTCTTGAGTGTCAGTAGGGAGTTGACGTATAGCCTTCCAGTAGGCTGACAGCAGGACTGGAACAGTGACAGGTACAATGAGATTGATAATGCAAATCTCAGGGTGAGGTTGCATGGATGTGGTCCCTATCCAGTCATCTACGTCACAGCAGTGCAGATCCGCTGAGCTGAATGTCACGGTGGTTGGTTAGGACGCAGAGACCCACTGTGTCTACCTGAATAAGACATCCCCAATTGTCCTGCAGAAAGTCCCGTACTCCAAGAGAGCAAACCCGCTCTCCCAGAATCCTCCTAGCTTAACCAGCCTTCTGGTATATGTAGTCCTTTCAGCACTCAGGAACACAGTATGCATTGACTGTGGGACTACAGATCCCAATATTCTCTGCTATTCAGGATAATTTGCTCTGACTCTGCAAACAGGAAGTGATGTAGTTGTCCTCATACTGAGCACTAGAGGGAAAGGCTTAATGCACAGTCCCGCTTGTAAGTGTCACTGAAGTTTACTATTAGGGATGGGCCGATAGCAGTTTTTTTTTTTTAACTGATTACTGCATTGGTGTCATTTGTGACAGTTATAAGTGGTAGGGCAGTTAGTGGTAGGCTCCTTTAGGTCTAGGGTACCCCTAACCCCCCTAATAAAGGTTTAACCCCGTGATCACCCCCCCGTCACCAGTGTCACTAAGCGATCGTTTATCTGATCACTGTATTGGTGTCACAGGTGATGCTAGTTAGGCAGGTAAGTATTTAAGTTCGCCGTCAGCATTTTGTAGCATCAGGGACCCCCATATGCTACCTAATAAAGTAGTTAACCCCCTGATTGCCCCCTAGTTAACCAATGATCACCGTTGTAATGTTTGGGGGACCAGCTAGATCGCAGGACACAGGCTTTTCACTCAAAAGGAGATTTATTGAACTTAAATAGCTTTACAGCAGCAAAAACAAAAGAAAAAGGTTTTAGTCTCACTGACTTGCAAAGTCCAGAACTGCTATCGCAGTTAAACAGTCCTTAATTTCTGTTGCAGGTAGCTTCCCCTGGCAGGAGACTTCCAGGCAGGACACTGCTATTCACTTTTGTTGCTGCACAACAAACACCATCCACCATCCACATTCTCCTTTACACTCCTCCACACCCTCTCCAACTTCCTGTCTTGTTTTAAACCCACTTCCTCTGACAGGTGAGTTAACCCTTTTTGTTCCCTTAAAGGGACCACAGTCCAAACAGAGGGGAAACATAGCGTCCTTCCAGGACCCAGCCACGGCGTCCTGTACATATCCCCCCCCTGTGCCCCAACGCCATGGAGGTGGAGGCAACAGTGGAGCTCAAACAATGGACTCGGGAGAGGGCATCTGCATTTTGATGCAGTCTCCCGGGCCTATGCTCCACTACAAATTTAAATTCCTGGAGTGCCAGGAACCACCGAGTAACCCTGGCATTATTCCCTTTACCCTGTCTCAACCATGTTAAAGGGGCATGGTCAGAAATCAGCCTAAACTTCCTCCCCAAAAGGTAATATCTGAGGGATTCCAGAGCCCACTTAATGGCCAGACACTCTCGTTCAATTATAGCGTAGTTTTTTTCCGCTGGTGTTAACTTCCTACTGAGGAAGACTACCGGGTGCTCCTCTCCATTAATAACCTGTGACAACACCGCTCCCAATCCTACATCAGAAGCATCAGTTTGGACAACAAACTCTTTTGAAAAATTGGGTGCTACCAGGACAGGGTGTTGGCACAGTGCCGACTTGAGCTCCAAAAAGGCCTTCTCAGCGTCTGCATTCCACTCCACCATGACCGATTTCCGACCCTTAGTCAGATCGCTCAATGGAGCCGCCAACGTGGCAAAGTTGGGTACAAACCTCCTGTAGTATCCCACCATGCCCAAGAATGCACGTACCTGCTTTTTTGTGAGGGGACGGGGCCAACTCTGTATAGCCTCTACCTTGCTGACCTGAGGTTTCACCACCCCTCTACCCACGATATAGCCCAGGTATTTCACCTCCTCCATTCCCAAAGCACATTTTTCAGGGTTTATTGTAAACCCCTCCTTCCAAAGAGAGTCCAGCACTGCCTGGACTTTGGGCAAGTATGATTCCCAGTCTCTGCTAAAAATTACTATGTCGTCCAAGTACACTGAGGCATATTTCTGGTGAGGTCGTAAAATCCTATCCATTGCTCGCTGGAATGTGGCTGGAGCAGTTTGCAATCCAAAAGGCATCCTTTTGTACTGAAAACTCCCCTCTGGGGTAGAAAAAGCAGTTTTCTCTCTAGCAGCCTTAGTCAACGGGATTTGCCAATATCCCTTGGTAAGGTCTAATGTAGTGATATACCTGGCTGGACCTAGTCTCTCAATAAGCTCATCTACCCGGGGCATGGGGTAGGCATCAAACCGTGAAACTTCATTAAGTTTCCGAAAATCATTGCAGAATCGCAGAGTCCCGTTGGGCTTCGGTACCAACACAATCGGGCTCGACCACTCACTCTGCGATTCCTCAATAATCTCCAGGTCTAACATCTTCTTCACTTCCTCTGAAACAGCCTTCCTTTGGGCCTCTGGGATGCGGTAGGGCCGGACAAAAACTTTGACTCCTGGTTCCGTGATGATATCATGCTCTATGGTACTCGTGAGCCCTGGCAAGTCTGAACATTTTTCTTTATTTCTCTGCAAGAACTCCTTTGCCTGCTGGCTTTGGGTTTTAGACAGGGTATTTGCTACTTGGACACTCTCCACCCCAACCCGAGGCTCCAATCTTGCACTAGCCAGGGAGGTCACTGGTTCCCTCTCTGTCCAGGGCTTTAACAAGTTTACATGATATATTTGATAGGGTTTCCTCTTACCTGGTTGGTGGATTTTATAATTCACCTCTCCCACTTTTTCTGCAACTTCAAAGGGGCCTTGCCACCTGGCTAAGAATTTACTTTCCACAGTGGGAATCAACACCGCTACTCGATCCCCCACTTGGAAATTCCTTATTTTAGCAGCCCTATTATAGACTCGTCGTTGAGCCTCCTGAGCTTTTTGTAAATGTTCCTTGACTAGTGGCAACACAGTTCGGATCCTCTCCTGCATTTGGGAAACATATTCAAGAACACTCTTATGCTGACTAGGTTCACTTTCCCATTCCTCCTTAACAAAATCCAGTAGTCCGCGAGGTCTCCGCCCATATACCAACTCGAAGGGCGAAAACCCAGTGGAGGCCTGGGGCACTTCCCGGATAGCAAACAGGAGAGCTGGTAACAGACAGTCCCAGTCTTTCCCATCCCTTTGTACAACTCTCTTAAGCATAGATTTAAGGGTCTTATTAAAGCGTTCCACTAACCCATCCGTTTGGGGATGGTAGACCGATGTGCGCAGCTGTTTAATCCGGAAGAGCTTACACACGTCGGCCATAACTCTCGACATAAACGGGGTGCCCTGGTCCGTTAGTATTTCCTTGGGAAAACCAGTCCGTGTAAACAACTGGAATAATTCCCGGGCAATAGCCTTAGAGGAGGTATTTCGCAGGGGTAGCGCCTCAGGATATCGGGTGGCATAGTCGAGAATCACCAGTATGTAGGAGTGACCTCGAGCCGACTTCACCAAGGGATCTACTATATCCATGGCTATCCTTTCAAATGGGACCTCAATTATGGGCAGAGGGACCAAAGGATTCCGGAAGTGGGTCACCGGAGCGGTCAACTGACAGGTGGGACAAGAGGTACAGTATCTCCTTACCTCTGCTTTCAGACCTGGCCAGTAAAACCGGTCGGTGATCCGTGCCTCCGTCTTTTCAACTCCCAGGTGTCCCCCTAAAACATCATCATGGGCCAGGTCCAGGACCTTGCGTCTATACTGTTGGGGTACCAATAATTGCTCTACCACATTTTCTCTCACTTTGGTAACCCGATAAAGCAATTCATTACATATTGCAAAGTGTGGCCACCGCTCATTCGCACCTGGCTCTTGGGGAACCCCATTTAATACTACCACCTGTTCCCGTGCATGGGCCAAAGTGGGGTCCTGCATCTGGGCAGTACCAAATGCCCCCTGCGGAACACCCAAATCCAGCAGGGCAGGGGTAACGGCCACTTCCTCATCCTCTTCCCCCAGCATTACCTGAAGTGGGAAAGGTTCCCCCCCCTCTTCAGTGTTCAGGTAGGTCTGTGAACCACACATTTTGACACCCTTAATAACATCAGCAGTACTTTCATCACCATTAACCAAATCATTAGCATTTTCAAGAACATTCGGCATTTCAGGGTTATTTCTCTCAACCGCAGGAACAGAGGGACTAGTTTCTCCCCAGTCTCTGGACCGTTCAGGTAGTTCTCCTTGTGCCCACAGTTTTGCAAATAACGGACAGTCTCGTCCTATGATAACATCATGTACCAAGTTTTTTACCACCCCCACCTCTTGAGTACCAGTGCCACATGCTGCGGAGATGGTCACCGAGATGAGAGGGTACTCTCTAGTGTCCCCGTGAATGCACACCACCCGTAAAGTTTTTCTTACCGGACCGATCTTCCCAATTACTCTAGGATGGATCAGGGTTACCATGCTTCCGGAGTCCAGCAAAGCCCGGGCAGGGAGGTGGTTCACTTGGACTTCACACTCGAATTTCTCTTCTCCAAGATCGATATGTGTTGTACATGCTTTATGGGCATAAAAAGACCCCCTCCGAAGAACCCCGCATTCCATGGGCTCCTCTTGCAGTGGGCAGTGGGCCCGGGTATGGCCCCAGGAATGACATCGCCAACATTGTACATCCCCTCCTCTCCGAACAGGAACAGGTCGCTGAGAAGGTATCGGGAGTGACTCTTGACCTTCTGGGGTGTTGGTTCCAGGGCTCCGGGGAACGTCCTTTCGAAGGGCAGCAGTCGAACGAATAGGCCGTGGCAGACTGGGTCCTTGGCGCTTGGTAGGGCCAAGCAGATCCTCCACCACTGTGTATCGTTCTACCATCTCGACAAGGAGGTTCACTGTTTTGGGGTCTCCATGGCTGACCCACCGTTGAAGGTCGTCTGGCAGTGACCTTAGGTATCGGTCCAGCACGACCCGCTCCACGATTTGGAGGCCAGACAACATTTCGGGCTGCAGCCATTTTTTTACCAGTTGCACCAGGTCATGCATTTGAGACCGTGGTGGACGATCTGGACGATACTTCCATTGGTGCACTCGTTGGGCCCGAACAGCTGTAGTTACCCCCAAACGAGCCAATATTTCTGCCTTTAATTTTTGATAGTCTTTAGCGTGATCTGGTGGCAGGTCGAAGTAGGCTTTTTGCGGATCTCCGGTTAGGAAAGGAGCAATTAGGCCGGCCCACTGGTCCTGGGGCCACCCTTCTCTCTCTGCCGTCCTCTCAAATGTAGCAAGAAATGCCTCTACATCATCACTCAGGGACAATTTCTGCAAAAAATGGCTTGCCCTCACGGTCACCTGGTTGCCAGGGGCAACAGCCGCTTGCTCACGGCCCTGAGAAAGCTGCTGCACTACTTCTTTTAAGGCAGTCACTTGAGCCTGCATAACCTCTTGCTGGGTCGCTTGCTGGGCTGCCAACTGGGCCACCAACAGGCGAGTGTTTTCTTGCTGTACCTCATGGCAAGTCTGCGCTTGTATATTAGCCAAGGACAGCTGTTTAATTAGCTCCTCCATTGCTTCAGCTTTCAGGGTTTGTGCGGCTTTAACCCAGGACATAAATCCACTGTACTGTCCCTTTAAATGTCAGTTTTAAGTCCAATACACAAAAAAAAAAAAAAAAAAACAGCAAGAAAAATGCCTGTTACTCTGTCCTGCCCGCATTCGAGCACCACTTGTAATGTTTGGGGGACCAGCTAGATCGCAGGACACAGGCTTTTCACTCAAAAGGAGATTTATTGAACTTAAATAGCTTTACAGCAGCAAAAACAAAAGAAAAAGGTTTTAGTCTCACCGACTTGCAAAGTCCAGAACTGCTATCGCAGTTAAACAGTCCTTAATTTCTGCTGCAGGTAGCTTCCCCTGGCAGGAGACTTCCAGGCAGGACACTGCTATTCACTTTTGTTGCTGCACAACAAACACCATCCACCATCCACATTCTCCTTTACACTCCTCCACACCCTCTCCAACTTCCTGTCTTGTTTTAAACCCACTTCCTCTGACAGGTGAGTTAACCCTTTTTGTTCCCTTAAAGGGACCACAGTCCAAACAGAGGGGAAACATAGCGTCCTTCCAGGACCCAGCCACGGCGTCCTGTACACCGTATAACTGTTACGGGTGACGCTGGTTAGTTAGTTTATTTTTTATAGTGTCAGGGCACCCGCCGTTTATTACCTAATAAAGGTTTAATCCCCTGATCACCCGGCGGGTGATACAAGTTGGGTTTTAGGGTCAGATAGGGTCTGCGTCGCCCCAGGCAGCATTAGGTTAGTGCCACTACCGCTAACACCCACGCACGCAGCATACACCTCCCTTAGTGGTATAGTATCTGAACTGATCAATATCTGATCTGATCAGATCTATACTAGCGTCCCCAGCAGTTTAGGGTTCCCAAAAATGCAGTGTTAGCGGGATCAGCCCAGATACCTGCTAGCACCTGCGTTTTGCCCCTCCGCCCAGCCCACCCAAGTGCAGTATCGATCAATCACTGTCACTTACAAAACACTAAACACACATAACTGCAGTGTTCGCAGAGTCAGACCTGATCCCTGCAATGGCTAACAGTTGTTTTGGTAGCGTTTTGATACAGTCACTAACAGTCAGGAGCTTTTTTACCTGTGAGTCTCACTAGTGTACCACTAAATTTAGAGCCCAAAATGGCAAATCGAAGGTACACTAGTGAAGAGGCCTACACGTTTCTGAGCATGACAGATAGTGAAAAGGAAGTCACTCACCTGTCAGATTCAGGCTCAGAATACGATCCTGTAGAGGACAGCGGCTCCATGACAGCTAGCTCTGACGACGGAGTTGTGGTCCCTGCCAAGGTCAGGCATACCCGACCCCGATCTTCTTCTTCTGACGTTGATGTGCAAGAACTGCAGGTCCCTCATGTGGAGCAGAGCCGCTATTCCTCCTGGTGAACTGGCAAGCACCAGCGGCCTAGTACACCCTGGTCGTAGTCAATCCAGCACTGCAGTATCATGTGGTGATGTGGCGAGTCCCATAAGTACAGTTCAAGCTGGTGAGGTGGCAAGCACAAGTAGTGTCCCGCTGCCAGCAAGAAGACGAACACAGGCCCGTCGCGCCCATAGTGCCCTTCCTGTTGCAATCCTAATTGGGAACCCACCACTTCTGCAGCACCCGTACTTCCCCCATTCACTGGCCAACCCGGCATTCAGGTGGAAACAATTGATGTTATGTCACTTTTTTATTTACATTTTTATTCACTGTTTTTCACCGAAGATCTCTATAGATCTGTTGTGGACCAAAGCAATTTGTACACTGGTCAACACATCGCCACTATTCCCCAGTCCTAATTTGCCAGAGATTGGAGACCAATTACGGTACCGAATTTAAGCTCTTTCTGGGCCTTTCCCTCAACATGGGCATAACTAAAAAAAGTGAGTTGTGGTCATATTGGTCCACTGACCCAATTCACCATATGCCCTTGTTCTCTGCCTCCATGACCAGGGCAGGATACAAGCAGATCTTGCGGTTCATGCACTTCAATGACAATGAACTCTGTCGTCCTCGTGGAGACCCTGGATACAATCGGCTCTACAAAATTCGGCCCCTCGTAAACCACTTTAACCAAGGTTTGCAGACTTGTTTACTCCCTATCAAGTTGTCTGCGTTGATGAGTTCCTGATTAAGTTTTCTGGCCGCTTGTCATTCAAGCAGTACTCTCCCAGCAAGCGTGCCAGATACGGGGTTAAGATGTATAAGCTCTGTGACAGGGCCACAGGCTATACATGTAGTTTTATGGTTTACGACGGAAAAGCCACGTAGAGCCGACAAACTGCCCTGACTACATAGGAAGCGCTGGCAAGATTGTGTGGGACTTGGTGTCACCCTTATTTGGAAAGGGGTACCACTTGTACATGGACAATTATTACACGAGCGTGCTACTTTTTAGTCACTTGTTTGATCAGCAGATTGGAGCATGTGGCACCGTGTGACCTAATCACCGGGGGTTTCCCCAGCGGCTTGTAGATTCCCTTCTTAGGCTGGGGGAGAGAGCCTGCTTGCAGTGTAATAATTTGCACGCTATGAAGTGGAGGGACGATAAGAATGTTTTCGTTCTTACCTCCCTTAATGCAGACACTATGGTCCAAATTACTACGGCGACTGGTGTTGTGGAGAAACCCCTCTGTGTCCATGAATATAACCAAAATATGGGAGGGGTGGACCTCAACGACCAGTTGTTGGCGCCATACCTAGTTGCCCGTAAGGCCAGACGCTGGTACAAGAAAGTGTCTGTTTATTTATTTCAATTGGCTTTGCTGAACGCTCATGTGCGATACAGAGCTTCAGGACAGACTGAATCCTTCCTTAAATTCCAGGAAGAGATCGTCAGAGCCCTTCTGTTTCCAGACGGTGCTCCACTTCACCTTCCCCAACCAAATGCAGTAAGCTGGCTGCATGAGAGGCATTTTCTTTATGTCCTCCCAAGTACCCCTACCCAACGATCCCTCCAAAAAAGATGTTGTGTCTACAGCAAGTGCGGATATAGGTGTGACACCCGCTATTATTGTCCCTCCTGTCCTGACAATCCAGGTCTTTGCATTGGTGAATGTTTTGAATGCTACCATACACTAGTTGAGTATTAGCGTTGGGTACAGCACTGCACAGAATAGGCACACTTTCACAGGGTCTCCCAAGATGCCATTGCATTTTGAGAGACCCGAACCTGGAACCGGTTGCAGTTACAAAAAAAAGTGTAAAAAAAAAAAGTAAAAAAAACACAAAAAATATATATAAAATAAAAAGAACAAAAATAGTTGTCGTTTTATTGTTCTCTCTCTATTTTCTCTCTATTGTTCTGCTCTTTTTTACTGTATTCTATTCTGCAATGTTTTATTGTTATTATGTTTTATCATGTTTGCTTTTCAGGTATGCAATTTTTTTATACTTTACTGTTTACTGTGTTTTATTTGTTAACCATTTTTTGTTCTCAGGTACGCTATTCAGCTGCAGAGCGGATTTATTTATCTTGACAGCAACAGCATTTGCTCCCACAATACATAAAGCCATGACTCCAGCGCTGTAGGAGGTGATTTCACCACCACAGTTTAAAAAAAAGAGCATATATGCCAAAGCATGGGGGCAGCAGGGGCGGAGGAGTGATTTGCTCCTACCTTTTGGGGCGGATGCCCCCATGCTTTGGCATATATAAAAAGTGCATGTATGCCCATCATTAGAAGTGGGTGGATGAAGGGAGGTATTCTAATGGTGGGGATACCCACCGATCAATCTCTTTTTTTCGTTCAGCCCACAGGCTACATGAAAAAAAGTTTACAATATATGCCCAACAAGGACCAGCAACGTACTGGTATGTTGCTGGACTTTGAGTGGTTATACCAGAATGATGCCTGCAGGTTTAGGTATCATCTTGGTATCATTCTTTTCAGCCAGCGGTCGGCTTTCATGTAAAAGCAATCCTAGTGGCTAATTAGCCTCTAGACTGCTTTTACAAGCAGTGGGAGGGAATGACCCCCCACAGTCTTCCATGTTTTTCTCTGGCTCTCCTAGTCCCAACAGGGAACCTGAGAAGGCAGCCGGTGGTTCGGCCAGATGACCATAGAGCTGATCAGAGACCAGAATGGCTCCAATCTTTTCTATGGCCTAAAAAACCAGAAGCTACGAGCATTTTATGACTTAGATTTCGCCGGATGTAAACAGCGCCATTGGAAAATTGTGAAAGCATTTTATCACACCGATCTTGGTGTGGTCAGATGCTTTGAGGGCAGAGGAGAGATCTAGGGTCTAATATACCCCAATTTTTTCACAAAAGAGTACCTGTCACTACCTATTGCTATCACAGGGGATATTTACATTCCCTGAGATAACAATAAAAATGATTTTTAAAAAATGAAAGCAACAGTTTAAAAATTAATATAAAAAAGCAAAAAACAAATAAATAAATAAAAAAAAGCCCCCCTGTCCCCCCCCCCTGCTCTCACGCAAAGGCGAATGCAAGTGTTGATCTGGCGTCAAATGTAAACAGCAATTGCACCATGCATGTGAAGTATTACTGCGAAGGTCGGATCGAGGGCAGTAATTTTAGCAGTAGACCTCCTCTGTAAATCTAAAGTGGTAACTTGTAAAGGCTTTTAAAGGCTTTTAAAAATGTATTTAGTTTGTCGCTACTGCACATTTGTGCGCAATTTTAAAGCATGTCGTGTTTGGTATCCATGTACTCGGCCTAAGATCATCTTTTTTATTTCATCAAACATTTGGGCAATATAGTGTGTTTTAGTGCATTAAAATTTAAAAAAGTGTGTTTTTTCCCCAAAAAATGTGTTTGAAAAATCGCTGCGCAAATACTGTGTGAAAAAAAAAAAAAAAATGAAACCCACCATTTTAATCTGTAGGGCCTTTGCTTTAAAAAAAAAAAATGTTTTTTTTTCATTATTCAATCACTTGGGGACAAAAAAATGTAATATTCAATGGGCTCAACATGCCTCTCAGCAATTTCCTTGGGGTGTCCTCTTTCCAAAATGGGTTCATTTGGGGGGGTTTTGTCCTGCAATTTTAGCACCTCAAGAAATGAGATAGGCAGTCATAAACTAAAAGCTGTGTAAATTCCGGAAAATGTGCCCTAGTTTGTAGACACTATAACTTTTGTGCAAACCAATAAATATACGCTTATTGACATTTTTTTTACCAAAGACATGTGGCCGAATACATTTTGGCCTAAATGTATGACAAAATTGAGTTTATTGGATTTTTTTTATAATAAAAAGTAGAAAATATAATTTTTTTTTCAAAATTTTCAGTCTTTTTCCGTGTATAGCGCAAAAAATAAAAACCTCAAAGGTGATCAAATACCATCAAAAGAAAGCTCTATTTGTATGAAAAAAAGGAGGCAAATTTTGTTTTGGGTACAGCATTGCATGACCGCGCAATTAGCAGTTAAAGCGACGCAGTGCCAAATTGTAAAAAGTGCTCTGGTCAGGAAGGGGGTAAATCCTTTCGGGGCTGAAGTGGTTAATGATGCTTAAAGTAAAAAAAAAAAGTGAAATATTCCTTTAAATATCGTACCTGGGGGGTGTCAATAGTATGTCTGTAAAGTGGCGCGTGTTTCCCGTGCTTAGAACAGTCCCTGCACAAAATTACATTTCTAAAGGAAGAAAAGTCATTTAAAACTGCTTGAGGCTTTAATGTAATGTCGGGTCCCAGCAATTTGGATGAAAATCAGTGAGACAAATGGCATGGGTACCCCCCTAGCCCATTACCAGGCCCTTTGGGTCTTGTATGGATATTAAGGGGAACCCCGCACCCAAATTAAAAAAAGAAAAGGTGTTGGGCCCCCAGGCCCTATATACTCTGAACAGCAGTATACAGACGGTGAAAACAAGACTGGGACTGTAGATTTGTTCTCATGTAGGATCTCTTTGTAATTTGGAACAGGTACATTTTGTAAGTGTAGCTCCAGCCAAAAAATCTATTTTAAAGCTTCTTGGAAAACATAGGGAAGGGTTATCACCCCTGTAACATTCGTTTTACTGTCTGTGCCCCTGTTCAGAAGATTTCACCTCACTTTCTGTCCCAATGACAATTGGATTTTGAAAATTTGGGGTTTTTAAGGGAAACAAAGATTGGTGGAGTACACACCTTTTTCCCATATTAACTCTTACAGGAGACAATTTCCCTTCCTAGGGGTAGATTTCCTCTCACTTCCTGTTGTCTCCCTCCGTTTGTAAGTAGGAGTCATTTGTAAGTCGGATTTTGAAAATAGGGGACCACCTGTATATACTATACGGCCTGCCCTATACACTCTGCGGAAAATTGGGCCTTAGTTGTTGGTGGTAGCAGAACACTGTAAGCCCTCACAGTTACTCTTGCTGGGCGCTGGAATGGGCCCTGCTGTGAAATATTATATCAAGAATTGTAATTACATGCCCCTGTTGAACAGGGGCAGGAAAATTGGGCCTTTGGTGGTGGTGTGGTGGTGGTGCCACAACACTGTAAGCCCTCACAGTTACTCTTGGTGGGAGCAGGAACAGGCCCTGCTGTGAAATAGTAGATCAAAAATTGTAATTACACGTCCCTGTTAAACAGGGGCAGAAAAATTGGGTCTTAGGCAGTGGTGGTAGTGCGACAACACTGGAACCCCTCACAGATACTCTTGTTGAGCACAGGAACGAGCCCTGCTGCAAAATATTACAGCAAAAATTGTAATTACACGCCCCTGTTAAACAGGGGCAGAAAAATTGGGCCTTAGCCACTGGTGGTGGTGCCCAGAACCAAAAATGTACTTAGAAGCTATCAACATGAACATTGAGGAGGAATAGGATAGTCACTCAGCATAACAGGATAGACACCCAGCATCAGCATAGGGAGTCTTCAAGGGATCTCACATTTATAAAAAAATGATTCTGTTACATCAGCATCAGGTGCTTGGTAGCTGGTGATCCAAGACTGATTCATTTTTATGAAGGTTAGCCGAGCAACCGAGTCAGTGGAGAGGCGCACTCTGTGATCTGTTACAAAGCCTCCAGCAGCACTGAATGTGTGTTCCAAAAGAACGCTGGATGCAGGCCAGTAGCTCAATTGCATACTGTGCAAGCTCTGGCCAGTGATCCATCCTGAAGACCCAGTAACCCAGTGGATTTTCAGTTGAAAAGGTCTCCAAGTCTGATCTTGCCCCTAGATATTCCTGCACCATGTACAACAGACACTGGCAATGGTTGCTGGAACCGATCAGACCTTGGGGCTGTGGACTAAAAAATTGTCTGAACGCATCGGTCAGATGGCAACCTTCTCCACCACTCCTTCTGTGACTGACCGAAGCCTCAGCAACACGTTGTCCAGGAGGACCAGGAAAATGTAACCTCCCAGGCTCTGGAAACGCATTGCACAAATCTTTCTGCAAGGCCTCCCGAAGATGTTTCATCCTCTGCTCCCTCTGCGACGACTGGATAAGTTCCGCCACCTTACCCTTGTAACTTGGATCAAGAAGGGTTGACAGCCAGTACTGATCCCTCTTCTTGATACCACGAATCTGAGGGTCCTTTTGCAGGCTTTGCAGGTTTAAGGAGGCCATGCAGCATAGGTTTGCTGAGGCATTCGGTCCAGAGTTCCCTGGGTCACTAAGGACGACCTGATCTGCAGCCACCTCCTGCCAGCCACGTACAAGTCCATGGGTTTCAGGAGCCTGAAAACGATCCCTTGAAGACTGCTGTTGATGCTGAGTGCCAGGCTCCACCTCCATGCTGAAACAATCCTCCTCCTCCTCCTCCCCCTCTTCCTTTGTGATAGGTGGGCCTGCAGGAATACTGTCTGGATAAAGGGGGCCTTAGAGGTAAGGAAATCCTCCTCTTCCTCCCTCTGTTCTGCCTCAAGTGCCCTGTCCATTATTCCATGCAGTGTGTGCTCCAACAGGTAGACAAGAGGGACAGTATCACTGATGCATGCACTGTCACTGTTCACCATCCTCGTGGCCTCCTCAAATGGTGACAGGACAGTGCATGCATCCTTGATCATGAGCCACTGGCATGTCGAAAAAAAGCCAAGCTTCCCTGACCCTGTCCTAGTGCCATACTCGCACAGGTACTCTTTGATGGCCCTCTGCTGTGTGTGCAGCCACTGCAGCATTGCCAACATTGAGTTCCTCCTGGTGGGCATGTCACAGATGAGGCAGTTCTTGGGCAGGTTGCATTCCTTTTGAAGGTCAGCCAGCCGAGCACTGGCATTATATTCCCACAGACTTTCCTGGCCTGCCTCAGGAGATCCTGTAAGCCCGGGTACCTGCACAAGAACCACTGCACCACCAAATTAAGGACATGAGCCAAAATGGGAACATAGGTGAAGTGTCGGAGGATGGAGAGGAGGTTGGTCCCATTGTCACGAACCACCATTCCTGGCTGAAGCTGGAATGGTGTCAACCACCTCTGAGCCTGCCCCTGCAGAGCTGCCAGAATCTCTGCCCCAGTGTGGCTCCTGTCCCCTAAGCAGACCAACTGAAGCACCGCATGGCATCTTTTTGCCTGAGTGCTTTCGTAGCCCCTAGAATGCCTACGGAGCACCGCTGGTTCCGAGGACAAATCTGCACAGGAAGAGGCCATAGAGGAAGAAGAAGAAGAGGGGGTGGAGGAGAGAGGTGTGGCAGAATCACCACTACCAGCATTTTGGAGGCGTGGTGGCAGAACAAGGTCCAACAATACTGCACCCTGTCCTGCATCCTTCCCAGCTGCCAGCAGGGTTACCCAGTGTGCTGTGAAAGAAAGGTAATGTCCCTGTCCATGCCTGCTGGACCATGAGTCAGCGGTAATATGCACCTTACTGCTGACCGCCCTGTCCAACGAGGCCAAGACATTTCCTTCCACATGTCGGTAGAGAGCCGGAATGGCCTTCCGAGAAAAAAATTGGCGTTTGGGAACCTGCCACTGAGGTACCGCACATTCCACAAATTCTGGAAAGGGGCAGAGTCTACCAGCTGAAAAGGCAGCAGTTGGAGTGCTAGCATTTTAGCCAAATTAGCATTCAGCCTCTGAGCATGTGGATGGCTGGGACCGAATTTCTTTCACCAGTTTAGCAACTGGGGTAGGGAAATTTGCCTGCTACAATCGGATGTTGGTGTACCGCTAGCAGATTACCCGCAAGTGCTTGGGACACCTAATTCTACACCTTCATTCCTCTCAGTGCAGGTCTCTGAGAGGACTGAAGTTATAGTGGGGTTGGAGATCCCAGCTGATGAGGAGCAAGGAGAGGTCTGCCTTGTTCTTTGGTGTGGGTCTTTTAAGTACTGTTGCATGGGAGCTTGACATATGTCTGGTCAAGCATGTGGTGCCCAAGCAGCTGCTGTTTTGGCCACACTTGATACACTTCAGACATATGTTGCAAACAGCAATGGTGTGATCTGCTGCACACGTCTCAAAAAAGCCCACACCAAAGAACTTTTGGAAAAACGCACGTCAGCAGCGCCCTGCACATGCAGAGCTCTGCGGTGTGATGCAGTCAGTTGACTGCCCTTAAGCTGGCCCCTGGAGGGCATCCTGCCTCATTGGAGATGTGCCTCCTCCTCCTCTCTTCTATCTGGCACCCACGTAGAGTCAGTGACCTCATCATCCCCTCCCTCCTCGCCACTGGAGCAAACCTGGAAGTATGCTGCAGCTGGGGGAACATGACTTCCAATTTCTTGTCCTTCTTGGGCACCCCCTCTCTCTTGGCTCACATTACTGCCTTCTTCCCCAACCTGGGTACCATCATCAGAGCCTTCAAAATGCTCTGTATCCTCCTGCAGCATGTACCCTACACTGTGGTCGAACAGCTCGGGGGACTCCTCAGGGCATGATGGTGGGGCTAGGGAAGGAGTGACTGATGACATTGAGCCGATAGAAGAGGCCACTTTGGCAGCTCCATTGGCAGACAAAGTACTCTGAGCCTGGGTGACAGAGGATGAGGAGGATGAGGACGGCTTGGTCATCCACTCTACCAACTCTTCTGCATGTTGTGGCTCAACACAGCGAGCTGCCAAAAAAAAGGACAAGCATGCCCCACGGCCACATGCTGAGGATGCACTGTGTCTACGACCAGCACTGTTGGCTGTAGACACAGAGCCTGCTTGCCCTCTTTTAGTGGCCTGAGAGCGTCTGCCTCTCCTTGGTGGCCTTCCAGACATACTGTACAATTAGATTAGCAAAACAAAGCCTGAAGTTTACTAAAAACAGTACACGAGGAATGGCCTAAAGTCAGGTATAGGCTTGGCTAGACTATATATATATATATTAAATGAACTGCAGCTCACTGAGTCACCTGCCTGAAAGTGTCTTTGAACACATACTCCAGGAATGGCTTACTATCAGGTATAGGCTTGGTTGCACTACAATGAACTGCACCTCACTGAGTCACCTGCCTGAAAGTTTTATGAACTGCACCTCACTGAGTCACCTGCCTGAAAGTTTTTTTGAACACGCACTCCAGGAATGGCCTACTGTCAGGTATAGGCTTGTCTGGACTACAATGCATTGGATATATATTTTATGAACTGCACCTCACTGAGTCACCTGCCTGAAAGTGTCTTTGAACACATACTCCAGGAATGGCCTACAGTCAAGTATAGGCTTGGCTGGAATACAATGCAGTGGATATATATTTTATGAACTGCCCCTCACTGAGTCACCTGCCTGAAAGTGTCTTTGAACACCTACTCCAGGAATGGCCTACTGTCAGGTATAGGCTTGTCTGGACTACAATGCATTGGATATATATTTTATGAACTGCACCTCACTGAGTCACCTGCCTGAAAGTGTATTTGAACACGTACTACAGGAATGGCCTACAGTCAGGTATAGGCTTGGCTGGACTACAATGCATTGGATATATATTTTATTAACTGCACCTCATTGAGTCACCTGCCTGAAAGTGTCTTTGAACATGTACTCCAGGAATGGCCTACAGTCAGGTATATACTTGGCTAGACTATATATATACAAGCCTGTATATATATGAAATACACTGCAGCTAGCTGAATCAAATGACTGCCTGAAGTATATTAGAAACAATACAGCAGGAACGGTCTGCAGTGAAATCTAGCTAAACTGGATACAGTGGATATATATATATATATATATATATATATAGATAGATAGATATAGATAGATAGATATAGATAGATAGATAGATAGATAGATAGATAGATAGATAGATAGATAGATAGATAGATAGATAGATAGATAGATAGATAGATAGATAGATAGATAGATAGATATAGATAATATATATAGCAGTCTTACTGTATATATATATATATATATATATATATATGAAATACACTGCAGCTAACTGAATCAACTGCCTGCCTGAAGTAGATTAGAAACAGTACAGCAGGAACGGTCTGCAGTGAGATCTAGCTAAACTGGATCAACTGCCTGCCTGAAGTAGATTAGAAATAGTACAGCAGGAACAGTCTTCAGTGAGCTCTAGCTAACTGAATAAACTGCCTGCTCGAAGTAAATAAAATGACACACTCTCTCTCTCTCTCTCTCTCTCTCTCTCTATCTCTCCATAACGCCAGCAACACACTACATAGGGCCAACGTGCAGGCGGCCTTATATAGTGTGGGGTGTGTACTTAACCCCCTGAGCCATAATTGGCCACAGGCACCCTGCCTGTGGCCAATTATGGCTCTGTTTGCTTACAGCGCTGTGATTGGCCAAAGCATGTGGGTCATAGTGCATGCTTGGCCAATTAGCACTGTGATGACGCAGTGCATTATGGGCCGTGACGCGTCGCTCGAATTTCGCGCGAATGGCCCCTAATGTTTGATCTTCGCCGAATGATTGAACAGCCGATGTTCGAGTGGAACAGTCAGCCCATCCCTATTTACTATATTCTAGCCAGCACCTGGCTAAATATAAATGGCCTATTATTATGTAAGTGTTATGTTCCTTCTTAGAGACGGAACCCAGAGATGAAACAATATATTTAGGAAAAGGTGGATTTCAAAAAGGTGCCTGAAAATCTGCCATCTGATACACTATTCTAACAAAAGTATTGGGACACCTGCCTTTACATGCACGTGAACTTTAATGGCATCCCAGTCTTCGTCTGTAGGGTTCAATATTAAGTTGCCCCACCCTTTGCATCTACTGTATAACAGCTTCAACTCCTCTGGAAAGGCTGTACACAAGGTTTAGGAGTGTGTCAATGGGAATGTTTGACCATTCTTCCAGAAGCACATTTGTGAGGTCAGGCACTGACCACACATTTTGCTGGTTGAAAACTGAAGAGTGTGAAACTTGAGTGGAGAGTGAAAAATAGTTTTGCTTTCGACTGCTGGTGATTGCCAAGGTTGCTTTTTAAATTGTTTTGGGGGGGTCTTTAGCAAACTGAAGAAAGGAAAGAAAAAAAAAGGGCTATTGAAAAAGTGACAGAGAAGGTGTTTAAAAAGCTGCAAGTAAGTGACAGAAAAAGGCAAATGAAAAACTAAAAGGAAAAGCCCCAAAAATGCAACCCAGCAAACCCAGCAAACAACAAGCAAGACTTGTTCACTCTCCCTCTGGTTTTTAACTCCCACTTATACCAGCTCCACTTACACCAAGTTCCACAGCCTCAGACTGAGCACGCTCAGACTGAGTACTACACCCAGTTAAATAGGCACCTGTGAGCAATTAACCACCCCCCTTAATTGATAGACTGAAGGAACCAGAGGAGAAAAAAAAAAAAGCTATTTAAAAAGTGACAGAAAAAGGCAAATGAAAAACTAAAAGGAAAAGCCTCAAAAATGCAACCCAGCAAACCCAGCAAACAACAAGCAAGACTTGGTCACTCTCCCTCTGGTTTTTAACTCCCACTTATACCAGCTCCACTTATACTGAGTTCCACAGCCTCAGACTGAGCACGCTCACACTGAGTCCTACACCCAGTTAAATAGGCACCTGTGAGCAATTAACCACCCCCCTTAATTGATAGACTGAAGGAACCAGAGGAGAAAGAAAAAAAAAACTATTTAAAAAGTGACAGAAAAAGGTAAATTAAAAACTAAAAGGAAAAGCCCCAAAAATGCAACCCAGCAAACCCAGCAAACAACAAGCAAGACTTGTTCACTCTCCCTCTGGTTTTTACCTCCCACTTATACCAGCTCCACTTACACCGAGTTCCACAGCCTCAGATTGAGCACGCTCAGACTGAGTCCTACACCCAGTTAAATAGGCACCTGTGAGCAATTAACCACCCCCCCTTAATTGATAGACTGAAGGAACCAGAGGAGAAAAAAAAAAAAAAAGCTATTTAAAAAGTGACAGAAAAAGGCAAATGAAAAACTAAAAGGAAAAAGCCCCAAAAATGCAAACCAACAAACCCAGCAAACAACAAGCAAGACTTGGTCACTCTCCCTCTGGTTTTTAACTCCCACTTATACCAGCTCCACTTATACTGAGTTCCACAGCCTCAGATTGAGCATGCTCACACTGAGTCCTACACCCAGTTAAATAGGCACCTGTGAGCAATGAACCACCCCCCTTAATTGATAGACTGAAGGAACCAGAGGAGAAAGAAAAAAAAAAAAAGCTATTTAAAAAGTGACAGAAAAAGGCAAATGAAAAACTAAAAGGAAAAGCCTCAAAAATGCAACCCAGCAAACCCAGCAAACAACAAGCAAGACTTGGTCACTCTCCCTCTGGTTTTTAACTCCCACTTATACCAGCTCCACTTATACTGAGTTCCACAGCCTCAGACTGAGCACGCTCACACTGAGTCCTACACCCAGTTAAATAGGCACCTGTGAGCAATTAACCACCCCCCTTAATTGATAGACTGAAGGAACCAGAGGAGAAAGAAAAAAAAAAAACTATTTAAAAAGTGACAGAAAAAGGCAAATTAAAAACTAAAAGAAAAAGCCCCAAAAATGCAACCCAGCAAACCCAGCAAACAACAAGCAAGACTTGTTCACTCTCCCTCTGGTTTTTACCTCCCACTTATACCAGCTCCACTTACACCGAGTTCCACAGCCTCAGACTGAGCACGCTCAGACTGAGTCCTACACCCAGTTAAATAGGCACCTGTGAGCAATTAACCACCCCCCTTAATTGATAGACTGAAGGAACCAGAGGAGAAAAAAAAAAAAAAGCTATTTAAAAAGTGACAGAAAAAGGCAAATGAAAAACTAAAAGGAAAAAGCCCCAAAAATGCAACCCAGCAAACCCAGCAAACAACAAGCAAGACTTGTTCACTCTCCCTCTGGTTTTTAACGCCCACTTATACCAGCTCCACTTACACCAAGTTCCACAGCCTCAGACTGAGCACGCTCAGACTGAGTCCTACACCCAGTTAAATAGGCACCTGTGAGCAATTAATCACACCCCCTTAATTGATAGACTGAAGGAACCAGAGGAGAAAAAAAAAAAAAGCTATTTAAAAAGTGACAGAAAAAGGCAAATGAAAAACTAAAAGGAAAAGCCTCAAAAATGCAACCCAGCAAACCCAGCAAACAACAAGCAAGACTTGGTCACTCTCCCTCTGGTTTTTAACTCCCACTTATACCAGCTCCACTTATACTGAGTTCCACAGCCTCAGACTGAGCACGCTCACACTGAGTCCTACACCCAGTTAAATAGGCACCTGTGAGCAATTAACCACCCCCCTTAATTGATAGACTGAAGGAACCAGAGGAGAAAGAAAAAAAAAAACTATTTAAAAAGTGACAGAAAAAGGCAAATTAAAAACTAAAAGGAAAAGCCCCAAAAATGCAACCCAGCAAACCCAGCAAACAACAAGCAAGACTTGTTCACTCTCCCTCTGGTTTTTACCTCCCACTTATACCAGCTCCACTTACACCGAGTTCCACAGCCTCAGACTGAGCACGCTCAGACTGAGTCCTACACCCAGTTAAATAGGCACCTGTGAGCAATTAACCACACCCCCTTAATTGATAGACTGAAGGAACCAGAGGAGAAAAAAAAAAAAAAGCTATTTAAAAAGTGACAGAAAAAGGCAAATGAAAAACTAAAAGGAAAAAGGCCCAAAAATGCAACCCAGCAAACCCAGCAAACAACAAGCAAGACTTGGTCACTCTCCCTCTGGTTTTTAACTCCCACTTATACCAGCTCCACTTATACTGAGTTCCACAGCCTCAGATTGAGCATGCTCACACTGAGTCCTACACCCAGTTAAATAGGCACCTGTGAGCAATGAACCACCCCCCTTAATTGATAGACTGAAGGAACCAGAGGAGAAAGAAAAAAAAAAAAAGCTATTTAAAAAGTGACAGAAAAAGGCAAATGAAAAACTAAAAGGAAAAGCCTCAAAAATGCAACCCAGCAAACCCAGCAAACAACAAGCAAGACTTGGTCACTCTCCCTCTGGTTTTTAACTCCCACTTATACCAGCTCCACTTATACTGAGTTCCACAGCCTCAGACTGAGCACGCTCACACTGAGTCCTACACCCAGTTAAATAGGCACCTGTGAGCAATTAACCACCCCCCTTAATTGATAGACTGAAGGAACCAGAGGAGAAAGAAAAAAAAAAACTATTTAAAAAGTGACAGAAAAAGGCAAATTAAAAACTAAAAGAAAAAGCCCCAAAAATGCAACCCAGCAAACCCAGCAAACAACAAGCAAGACTTGTTCACTCTCCCTCTGGTTTTTACCTCCCACTTATACCAGCTCCACTTACACCGAGTTCCACAGCCTCAGACTGAGCACGCTCAGACTGAGTCCTACACCCAGTTAAATAGGCACCTGTGAGCAATTAACCACCCCCCTTAATTGATAGACTGAAGGAACCAGAGGAGAAAAAAAAAAAAAAGCTATTTAAAAAGTGACAGAAAAAGGCAAATGAAAAACTAAAAGGAAAAAGCCCCAAAAATGCAACCCAGCAAACCCAGCAAACAACAAGCAAGACTTGTTCACTCTCCCTCTGGTTTTTAACGCCCACTTATACCAGCTCCACTTACACCAAGTTCCACAGCCTCAGACTGAGCACGCTCAGACTGAGTCCTGCACCCAGTTAAATAGGCACCTGTGAGCAATTAATCACACCCCCTTAATTGATAGACTGAAGGAACCAGAGGAGAAAAAAAAAAAAAGCTATTTAAAAAGTGACAGAAAAAGGCAAATGAAAAACTAAAAGGAAAAGCCTCAAAAATGCAACCCAGCAAACCCAGCAAACAACAAGCAAGACTTGGTCACTCTCCCTCTGGTTTTTAACTCCCACTTATACCAGCTCCACTTATACTGAGTTCCACAGCCTCAGACTGAGCACGCTCACACTGAGTCCTACACCCAGTTAAATAGGCACCTGTGAGCAATTAACCACCCCCCTTAATTGATAGACTGAAGGAACCAGAGGAGAAAGAAAAAAAAAAACTATTTAAAAAGTGACAGAAAAAGGCAAATTAAAAACTAAAAGGAAAAGCCCCAAAAATGCAACCCAGCAAACCCAGCAAACAACAAGCAAGACTTGTTCACTCTCCCTCTGGTTTTTACCTCCCACTTATACCAGCTCCACTTACACCGAGTTCCACAGCCTCAGACTGAGCACGCTCAGACTGAGTCCTACACCCAGTTAAATAGGCACCTGTGAGCAATTAACCACACCCCCTTAATTGATAGACTGAAGGAACCAGAGGAGAAAAAAAAAAAAAAAGCTATTTAAAAAGTGACAGAAAAAGGCAAATGAAAAACTAAAAGGAAAAAGGCCCAAAAATGCAACCCAGCAAACCCAGCAAACAACAAGCAAGACTTGTTCACTCTCCCTCTGGTTTTTAACTCCCACTTATACCAGCTCCACTTACACCAAGTTCCACAGCCTCAGACTGAGCACGCTCAGACTGAGTACTACACCCAGTTAAATAGGCACCTGTGAGCAATTAACCACCCCCCTTAATTGATAGACTGAAGGAACCAGAGGAGAAAAAAAAAAGCTATTTAAAAAGTGACAGAAAAAGGCAAATGAAAAACTAAAAGGAAAAGCCCCAAAAATGCAACCCAGCAAACCCAGCAAACAACAAGCAAGACTTGTTCACTCTCCCTCTGGTTTTTAACTCCCACTTATACCAGCTCCACTTACACCGAGTTCCACAGCCTCAGACTGAGCACGCTCAGACTGAGTCCTTCACCCAGTTAAATAGGCACCTGTGAGCAATTAACCACCCCCCTTAATTGATAGACTGAAGGAACCAGAGAAAAAAAAAAAAGCTATTTAAAAAGTGACAGAAAAAGGCAAATGAAAAACTAAAAGGAAAAGCCCCAAAAATGCAAGCCAGCAAACCCAGCAAACAACAAGCAAGACTTGGTCACTCTCCCTCTGGTTTTTAACTCCCACTTATACCAGCTCCACTTATACTGAGTTCCACAGCCTCAGACTGAGCACGCTCACACTGAGTCCTACACCCAGTTAAATAGGCACCTGTGAGCAATGAACCACCCCCCTTAATAGATAGACTGAAGGAACCAGAGGAGAAAGAAAAAAAAAACTATTTAAAAAGTGACAGAAAAAGGCAAATTAAAAACTAAAAGGAAAAGCCCCAAAAATGCAACCCAGCACACCCAGCAAACAACAAGCAAGACTTGTTCACTCTCCCTCTGGTTTTTACCTCCCGCTTATACCAGCTCCACTTACACCGAGTTCCACAGCCTCAGACTGAGCACGCTCAGACTGAGTCCTACACCCAGTTAAATAGGCACCTGTGAGCAATTAACCACCCCCCCTTAATTGATAGACTGAAGGAACCAGAGGAGAAAAAAAAAAAGCTATTTAAAAAGTGACAGAAAAAGGCAAATGAAAAACTAAAAGGAAAAAGCCCCAAAAATGCAACCCAGCAAACCCAGCAAACAACAAGCAAGACTTGTTCACTCTCCCTCTGGTTTTTAACTCCCACTTATACCAGCTCCACTTACACCGAGTTCCACAGCCTCAGACTGAGCACGCTCAGACTGAGTCCTACACCCAGAGAAAAAAAAAAAAAAAAAGCTATTTAAAAAGTGACAGAAAAAGGCAAATGAAAAACTAAAAGGAAAAGCGCCAAAAATGCAAGCCAGCAAACCCAGCAAACAACAAGCAAGACTTGTTCACTCTCCCTCTGGTTTTTAACTCCCACTTATACCAGCTCCACTTACACCGAGTTCCACAGCCTCACACTGAGCACGCTCACACTGAGTCCTACACCCAGTTAAATAGGCACCTGTGAGCAATTAACCACCCCCCTTAATTGATAGACTGAAGGAACCAGAGGAAAAAGAAAAAAAAAAAAAAAAAGCTATTTAAAAAGTGACAGAAAAAGGCAAATGAAAAACTAAATGGAAAAGCCCCAAAAATGCAACCCAGCAAACCCAGCAAACAACAAGCAAGACTTGTTCACTCTCCCTCTGGTTTTTAACTCCCACTTATACCAGCTCCACTTACACCGAGTTCCACAGCCTCAGACTGAGCACGCTCAGACTGAGTCCTACACCCAGTTAAATAGGCACCTGTGAGCAATTAACCACCCCCCTTAATTGATAGACTGAAGGAACCAGAGGAGAAAAAAAAAAAAAGCTATTTAAAAGTGACAGAAAAAGGCAAATGAAAAACTAAAAGGAAAAGCCCCTAAAATGCAACACAGCAAACCCAGCAAACAACATGCAAGACTTGTTCACTCTCCTTCTGGTTTTTAACTCCCACTTATACCAGCTCCACTTACACCGAGTTCCACAGCCTCAGACTGAGCACGCTCAGACTGAGTCCTACACCCAGTTAAATAGGCACCTGTGAGCAATTAACCACCCCCCTTAATTGATAGACTGAAGGAACCAGAGGAGAAAAAAAAAAAAGCTATTTAAAAAGTGACAGAAAAAGGCAAATGAAAAAATAAAAGGAAAAAGCCCCAAAAATGCAACCCAGCAAACCCAGCAAACAACAAGCCAGACTTGTTCACTCTCCCTCTGGTTTTTAACTCCCACTTATACCAGCTCCACTTACACCAAGTTCCACAGCCTCAGACTGAGCACGCTCAGACTGAGTACTACACCCAGTTAAATAGGCACCTGTGAGCAATTAACCACCCCCCTTATTGATAGACTGAAGGAACCAGAGGAGAAAAAAAAAAAAAGCTATTTAAAAAGTGACAGAAAAAGGCAAATGAAAAACTAAAAGGAAAAGCCCCAAAAATGCAACCCAGCAAACCCAGCAAACAACAAGCAAGACTTGGTCACTCTCCCTCTGGTTTTTAACTCCCACTTATACCAGCTCCACTTATACTGAGTTCCAGAGCCTCAGACTGAGCACGCTCACACTGAGTCCTACACCCAGTTAAATAGGCACCTGTGAGCAATGAACCACCCCCCTTAATTGATAGACTGAAGGAGCCAGAGGAGAAAGAAAAAAAAAAAACTATTTAAAAAGTGACAGAAAAAGGCAAATTAAAAACTAAAAGGAAAAGCCCCAAAAATGCAACCCAGCACACCCAGCAAACAACAAGCAAGACTTGTTCACTCTCCCTCTGGTTTTTACCTCCCGCTTATACCAGCTCCACTTACACCGAGTTCCACAGCCTCAGACTGAGCACGCTCAGACTGAGTCCTACACCCAATTAAATAGGCACCTGTGAGCAATTAACCACCCCCCCTTAATTGATAGACTGAAGGAACCAGAGGAGAAAAAAAAAAGCTATTTAAAAAGTGACAGAAAAAGGCAAATGAAAAACTAAAAGGAAAAAGCCCCAAAAATGCAACCCAGCAAACCCAGCAAACAACAAGCAGGACTTGTTCACTCTCCCTCTGGTTTTTAACTCCCACTTATACCAGCTCCACTTACACCGAGTTCCACAGCCTCAGACTGAGCACGCTCAGACTGAGTCCTACACCCAGAGAAAAAAAAAAAAAAAAGCTATTTAAAAAAGTGACAGAAAAAGGCAAATGAAAAACTAAAAGGAAAAGCGCCAAAAATGCAACCCAGCAAACCCAGCAAACAACAAGCAAGACTTGTTCACTCTCCCTCTGGTTTTTAACTCCCACTTATACCAGCTCCACTTACACCGAGTTCCACAGCCTCACACTGAGCACGCTCAGACTGAGTCCTACACCCAGTTAAATAGGCACCTGTGAGCAATTAACCACCCCCCTTAATTGATAGACTGAAGGAACCAGAGGAAAAAAAAAAAAAAAAAAAAAAGCTATTTAAAAAGTGACAGAGAAAGGCAAATGAAAAACTAATGGAAAAGCCCCAAAAATGCAAGTCAGCAAACCCAGCAAACAACAAGCAAGACTTGTTCAATCTCCCTCTGGTTTTTAACTCCCACTTATACCAGCTCCACTTACACCGAGTTCCACAGCCTCAGACTGAGCACGCTCAGACTGAGTCCTACACCCAGTTAAATAGGCACCTGTGAGCAATTAACCACTCCCCTTAATTGATAGACTGAAGGAACCAGAGGAGAAAAAAAAAAAAAAGCTATTTAAAAGTGACAGAAAAAGGCAAATGAAAAACTAAAAGGAAAAGCCCCTAAAATGCAACACAGCAAACCCAGCAAACAACATGCAAGACTTGTTCACTCTCCTTCTGGTATTTAACTCCCACTTATACCAGCTCCACTTACACCGAGTTCCACAGCCTCAGACTGAGCACGCTCAGACTGAGTCCTACACCCAGTTAAATAGGCACCTGTGAGCAATTAACCACCCCCCTTAATTGATAGACTGAAGGAACCAGAGGAGAAAAAAAAAAGCTATTTAAAAAGTGACAGAAAAAGGCAAATGAAAAACTAAAAGGAAAAGCCCCAAAAATGCAACCCAGCAAACCCAGCAAACAACAAGCAAGACTTGTTCTCTCCCTCTGGTTTTTAACTCCCACTTATACCAGCTCCACTTACACCGAGTTCCACAGCCTCAGACTGAGCACGCTCAGACTGAGTCCTACACCCAGTTAAATAGGCACCTGTGAGCAATTAACCACCCCCCTTAATTGATAGACTGAAGGAACCAGAGGAGAAAAAAAAAAGCTATTTAAAAAGTGACAGAAAAAGGCAAATGAAAAACTAAAAGGAAAAGCCCCAAAAATGCAAGCCAGCAAACCCAGCAAACAACAAGCAAGACTTGTTCACTCTCCCTCTGGTTTTTAACTCCCACTTATACCAGCTCCACTTACACCGAGTTCCACAGCCTCAGACTGAGCTCGCTCAGACTGAGTCCTTCACCCAGTTAAATAGGCACCTGTGAGCAATTAACCACCCCCTTAATTGATAGACTGAAGGAACCAGAGAAAAAAAAAAAAAGCTATTTAAAAAGTGACAGAAAAAGGCAAATGAAAAACTAAAAGGAAAAGCCCCAAAAATGCAACCCAGCAAACCCAGCAAACAACAAGCAAGACTTGGTCACTCTCCCTCTGGTTTTTAACTCCCACTTATACCAGCTCCACTTATACTGAGTTCCACAGCCTCAGACTGAGTCCTACACCCAGTTAAATAGGCACCTGTGAGCAATGAACCACCCCCCTTAATAGATAGACTGAAGGAACCAGAGGAGAAAGAAAAAAAAAACTATTTAAAAAGTGACAGAAAAAGGCAAATTAAAAACTAAAAGGAAAAGCCCCAAAAATGCAACCCAGCACACCCAGCAAACAACAAGCAAGACTTGTTCACTCTCCCTCTGGTTTTTACCTCTTGCTTATACCAGCTCCACTTACACCGAGTTCCACAGCCTCAGACTGAGCACGCTCAGACTGAGTCCTACACCCAGTTAAATAGGCACCTGTGAGCAATTAACCACCCCCCCTTAATTGATAGACTGAAGGAACCAGAGGAGAAAAAAAAAAAGCTATTTAAAAAGTGACAGAAAAAGGCAAATGAAAAACTAAAAGGAAAAAGCCCCAAAAATGCAACCCAGCAAACCCAGCAAACAACAAGCAAGACTTGTTCACTCTCCCTCTGGTTTTTAACTCCCACTTATACCAGCTCCACTTACACCGAGTTCCACAGCCTCAGACTGAGCACGCTCAGACTGAGTCCTACACCCAGAGAAAAAAAAAAAAAAAAGCTATTTAAAAAGTGACAGAAAAAGGCAAATGAAAAACTAAAAGGAAAAAGCCCCAAAAATGCAACCCAGCAAACCCAGCAAACAACAAGCAGGACTTGTTCACTCTCCCTCTGGTTTTTAACTCCCACTTATACCAGCTCCACTTACACCGAGTTCCACAGCCTCAGACTGAGCACGCTCAGACTGAGTCCTACACCCAGAGAAAAAAAAAAAAAAAAGCTATTTAAAAAGTGACAGAAAAAGGCAAATGAAAAACTAAAAGGAAAAGCGCCAAAAATGCAACCCAGCAAACCCAGCAAACAACAAGCAAGACTTGTTCACTCTCCCTCTGGTTTTTAACTCCCACTTATACCAGCTCCACTTACACCGAGTTCCACAGCCTCACACTGAGCACGCTCAGACTGAGTCCTACACCCAGTTAAATAGGCACCTGTGAGCAATTAACCACCCCCCTTAATTGATAGACTGAAGGAACCAGAGGAAAAAAAAAAAAAAAGCTATTTAAAAAGTGACAGAAAAAGGCAAATGAAAAACTAATGGAAAAGCCCCAAAAATGCAAGCCAGCAAACCCAGCAAACAACAAGCAAGACTTGTTCAATCTCCCTCTGGTTTTTAACTCCCACTTATACCAGCTCCACTTACACCGAGTTCCACAGCCTCAGACTGAGCACGCTCAGACTGAGTCCTACACCCAGTTAAATAGGCACCTGTGAGCAATTAACCACTCCCCTTAATTGATAGACTGAAGGAACCAGAGGAGAAAAAAAAAAGCTATTTAAAAAGTGACAGAAAAAGGCAAATGAAAAACTAAAAGGAAAAGCCCCAAAAATGCAAGCCAGCAAACCCAGCAAACAACAAGCAAGACTTGTTCACTCTCCCTCTGGTTTTTAACTCCCACTTATACCAGCTCCACTTACACCGAGTTCCACAGCCTCAGACTGAGCACGCTCAGACTGAGTCCTACACCCAGTTAAATAGGCACCTGTGAGCAATTAACCACCCCCCTTAATTGATAGACTGAAGGAACCAGAGGAGAAAAAAAAAAGCTATTTAAAAAGTGACAGAAAAAGGCAAATGAAAAACTAAAAGGAAAAAGCCCCAAAAATGCAACCCAGCAAACCCAGCAAACAACAAGCAGGACTTGTTCACTCTCCCTCTGGTTTTTAACTCCCACTTATACCAGCTCCACTTACACCGAGTTCCACAGCCTCAGACTGAGCACGCTCAGACTGAGTCCTACACCCAGAGAAAAAAAAAAAAAAAAGCTATTTAAAAAGTGACAGAAAAAGGCAAATGAAAAACTAAAAGGAAAAGCGCCAAAAATGCAACCCAGCAAACCCAGCAAACAACAAGCAAGACTTGTTCACTCTCCCTCTGGTTTTTAACTCCCACTTATACCAGCTCCACTTACACCGAGTTCCACAGCCTCACACTGAGCACGCTCAGACTGAGTCCTACACCCAGTTAAATAGGCACCTGTGAGCAATTAACCACCCCCCTTAATTGATAGACTGAAGGAACCAGAGGAAAAAAAAAAAAAAAAAAAAAGCTATTTAAAAAGTGACAGAGAAAGGCAAATGAAAAACTAATGGAAAAGCCCCAAAAATGCAAGCCAGCAAACCCAGCAAACAACAAGCAAGACTTGTTCAATCTCCCTCTGGTTTTTAACTCCCACTTATACCAGCTCCACTTACACCGAGTTCCACAGCCTCAGACTGAGCACGCTCAGACTGAGTCCTACACCCAGTTAAATAGGCACCTGTGAGCAATTAACCACTCCCCTTAATTGATAGACTGAAGGAACCAGAGGAGAAAAAAAAAAAAAAGCTATTTAAAAGTGACAGAAAAAGGCAAATGAAAAACTAAAAGGAAAAGCCCCTAAAATGCAACACAGCAAACCCAGCAAACAACATGCAAGACTTGTTCACTCTCCTTCTGGTATTTAACTCCCACTTATACCAGCTCCACTTACACCGAGTTCCACAGCCTCAGACTGAGCACGCTCAGACTGAGTCCTACACCCAGTTAAATAGGCACCTGTGAGCAATTAACCACCCCCCTTAATTGATAGACTGAAGGAACCAGAGGAGAAAAAAAAAAGCTATTTAAAAAGTGACAGAAAAAGGCAAATGAAAAACTAAAAGGAAAAGCCCCAAAAATGCAACCCAGCAAACCCAGCAAACAACAAGCAAGACTTGTTCTCTCCCTCTGGTTTTTAACTCCCACTTATACCAGCTCCACTTACACCGAGTTCCACAGCCTCAGACTGAGCACGCTCAGACTGAGTCCTACACCCAGTTAAATAGGCACCTGTGAGCAATTAACCACCCCCCTTAATTGATAGACTGAAGGAACCAGAGGAGAAAAAAAAAAAGCTATTTAAAAAGTGACAGAAAAAGGCAAATGAAAAACTAAAAGGAAAAGCCCCAAAAATGCAAGCCAGCAAACCCAGCAAACAACAAGCAAGACTTGTTCACTCTCCCTCTGGTTTTTAACTCCCACTTATACCAGCTCCACTTACACCGAGTTCCACAGCCTCAGACTGAGCACGCTCAGACTGAGTCCTTCACCCAGTTAAATAGGCACCTGTGAGCAATTAACCACCCCCTTAATTGATAGACTGAAGGAACCAGAGAAAAAAAAAAAAAAGCTATTTAAAAAGTGACAGAAAAAGGCAAATGAAAAACTAAAAGGAAAAGCCCCAAAAATGCAACCCAGCAAACCCAGCAAACAACAAGCAAGACTTGGTCACTCTCCCTCTGGTTTTTAACTCCCACTTATACCAGCTCCACTTATACTGAGTTCCACAGCCTCAGACTGAGTCCTACACCCAGTTAAATAGGCACCTGTGAGCAATGAACCACCCCCCTTAATAGATAGACTGAAGGAACCAGAGGAGAAAGAAAAAAAAAACTATTTAAAAAGTGACAGAAAAAGGCAAATTAAAAACTAAAAGGAAAAGCCCCAAAAATGCAACCCAGCACACCCAGCAAACAACAAGCAAGACTTGTTCACTCTCCCTCTGGTTTTTACCTCTTGCTTATACCAGCTCCACTTACACCGAGTTCCACAGCCTCACACTGAGCACGCTCAGACTGAGTCCTACACCCAGTTAAATAGGCACCTGTGAGCAATTAACCACCCCCCTTAATTGATAGACTGAAGGAACCAGAGGAAAAAAAAAAAAAAAAAAAAAGCTATTTAAAAAGTGACAGAGAAAGGCAAATGAAAAACTAATGGAAAAGCCCCAAAAATGCAAGCCAGCAAACCCAGCAAACAACAAGCAAGACTTGTTCAATCTCCCTCTGGTTTTTAACTCCCACTTATACCAGCTCCACTTACACCGAGTTCCACAGCCTCAGACTGAGCACGCTCAGACTGAGTCCTACACCCAGTTAAATAGGCACCTGTGAGCAATTAACCACTCCCCTTAATTGATAGACTGAAGGAACCAGAGGAGAAAAAAAAAAAAAAGCTATTTAAAAGTGACAGAAAAAGGCAAATGAAAAACTAAAAGGAAAAGCCCCTAAAATGCAACACAGCAAACCCAGCAAACAACATGCAAGACTTGTTCACTCTCCTTCTGGTATTTAACTCCCACTTATACCAGCTCCACTTACACCGAGTTCCACAGCCTCAGACTGAGCACGCTCAGACTGAGTCCTACACCCAGTTAAATAGGCACCTGTGAGCAATTAACCACCCCCCTTAATTGATAGACTGAAGGAACCAGAGGAGAAAAAAAAAAGCTATTTAAAAAGTGACAGAAAAAGGCAAATGAAAAACTAAAAGGAAAAGCCCCAAAAATGCAACCCAGCAAACCCAGCAAACAACAAGCAAGACTTGTTCTCTCCCTCTGGTTTTTAACTCCCACTTATACCAGCTCCACTTACACCGAGTTCCACAGCCTCAGACTGAGCACGCTCAGACTGAGTCCTACACCCAGTTAAATAGGCACCTGTGAGCAATTAACCACCCCCCTTAATTGATAGACTGAAGGAACCAGAGGAGAAAAAAAAAAAGCTATTTAAAAAGTGACAGAAAAAGGCAAATGAAAAACTAAAAGGAAAAGCCCCAAAAATGCAAGCCAGCAAACCCAGCAAACAACAAGCAAGACTTGTTCACTCTCCCTCTGGTTTTTAACTCCCACTTATACCAGCTCCACTTACACCGAGTTCCACAGCCTCAGACTGAGCACGCTCAGACTGAGTCCTTCACCCAGTTAAATAGGCACCTGTGAGCAATTAACCACCCCCTTAATTGATAGACTGAAGGAACCAGAGAAAAAAAAAAAAAAGCTATTTAAAAAGTGACAGAAAAAGGCAAATGAAAAACTAAAAGGAAAAGCCCCAAAAATGCAACCCAGCAAACCCAGCAAACAACAAGCAAGACTTGGTCACTCTCCCTCTGGTTTTTAACTCCCACTTATACCAGCTCCACTTATACTGAGTTCCACAGCCTCAGACTGAGTCCTACACCCAGTTAAATAGGCACCTGTGAGCAATGAACCACCCCCCTTAATAGATAGACTGAAGGAACCAGAGGAGAAAGAAAAAAAAAACTATTTAAAAAGTGACAGAAAAAGGCAAATTAAAAACTAAAAGGAAAAGCCCCAAAAATGCAACCCAGCACACCCAGCAAACAACAAGCAAGACTTGTTCACTCTCCCTCTGGTTTTTACCTCTTGCTTATACCAGCTCCACTTACACCGAGTTCCACAGCCTCAGACTGAGCACGCTCAGACTGAGTCCTACACCCAGTTAAATAGGCACCTGTGAGCAATTAACCACCCCCCCTTAATTGATAGACTGAAGGAACCAGAGGAGAAAAAAAAAAAGCTATTTAAAAAGTGACAGAAAAAGGCAAATGAAAAACTAAAAGGAAAAAGCCCCAAAAATGCAACCCAGCAAACCCAGCAAACAACAAGCAAGACTTGTTCACTCTCCCTCTGGTTTTTAACTCCCACTTATACCAGCTCCACTTACACCGAGTTCCACAGCCTCAGACTGAGCACGCTCAGACTGAGTCCTACACCCAGAGAAAAAAAAAAAAAAAAAGCTATTTAAAAAGTGACAGAAAAAGGCAAATGAAAAACTAAAAGGAAAAAGCCCCAAAAATGCAACCCAGCAAACCCAGCAAACAACAAGCAGGACTTGTTCACTCTCCCTCTGGTTTTTAACTCCCACTTATACCAGCTCCACTTACACCGAGTTCCACAGCCTCAGACTGAGCACGCTCAGACTGAGTCCTACACCCAGAGAAAAAAAAAAAAAAAAAGCTATTTAAAAAGTGACAGAAAAAGGCAAATGAAAAACTAAAAGGAAAAGCGCCAAAAATGCAACCCAGCAAACCCAGCAAACAACAAGCAAGACTTGTTCACTCTCCCTCTGGTTTTTAACTCCCACTTATACCAGCTCCACTTACACCGAGTTCCACAGCCTCACACTGAGCACGCTCAGACTGAGTCCTACACCCAGTTAAATAGGCACCTGTGAGCAATTAACCACCCCCCTTAATTGATAGACTGAAGGAACCAGAGGAAAAAAAAAAAAAAAAGCTATTTAAAAAGTGACAGAAAAAGGCAAATGAAAAACTAATGGAAAAGCCCCAAAAATGCAAGCCAGCAAACCCAGCAAACAACAAGCAAGACTTGTTCAATCTCCCTCTGGTTTTTAACTCCCACTTATACCAGCTCCACTTACACCGAGTTCCACAGCCTCAGACTGAGCACGCTCAGACTGAGTCCTACACCCAGTTAAATAGGCACCTGTGAGCAATTAACCACTCCCCTTAATTGATAGACTGAAGGAACCAGAGGAGAAAAAAAAAAAAAAGCTATTTAAAAGTGACAGAAAAAGGCAAATGAAAAACTAAAAGGAAAAGCCCCTAAAATGCAACACAGCAAACCCAGCAAACAACATGCAAGACTTGTTCACTCTCCTTCTGGTTTTTAACTCCCACTTATACCAGCTCCACTTACACCGAGTTCCACAGCCTCAGACTGAGCACGCTCAGACTGAGTCCTACACCCAGTTAAATAGGCACCTGTGAGCAATTAACCACCCCCCTTAATTGATAGACTGAAGGAACCAGAGGAGAAAAAAAAAGCTATTTAAAAAGTGACAGAAAAAGGCAAATGAAAAACTAAAAGGAAAAGCCCCAAAAATGCAACCCAGCAAACCCAGCAAACAACAAGCAAGACTTGTTCTCTCCCTCTGGTTTTTAACTCCCACTTATACCAGCTCCACTTACACCGAGTTCCACAGCCTCAGACTGAGCACGCTCAGACTGAGTCCTACACCCAGTTAAATAGGCACCTGTGAGCAATTAACCACCCCCCTTAATTGATAGACTGAAGGAACCAGAGGAGAAAAAAAAAAAGCTATTTAAAAAGTGACAGAAAAAGGCAAATGAAAAACTAAAAGGAAAAGCCCCCAAAATGCAAGCCAGCAAACCCAGCAAACAACAAGCAAGACTTGTTCACTCTCCCTCTGGTTTTTAACTCCCACTTATACCAGCTCCACTTACACCGAGTTCCACAGCCTCAGACTGAGCACGCTCAGACTGAGTCCTTCACCCAGTTAAATAGGCACCTGTGAGCAATTAACCACCCCCCTTAATTGATAGACTGAAGGAACCAGAGAAAAAAAAAAAAAAGCTATTTAAAAAGTGACAGAAAAAGGCAAATGAAAAACTAAAAGGAAAAGCCCCAAAAATGCAACCCAGCAAACCCAGCAAACAACAAGCAAGACTTGGTCACTCTCCCTCTGGTTTTTAACTCCCACTTATACCAGCTCCACTTATACTGAGTTCCACAGCCTCAGACTGAGCACGCTCACACTGAGTCCTACACCCAGTTAAATAGGCACCTGTGAGCAATGAACCACCCCCCTTAATAGATAGACTGAAGGAACCAGAGGAGAAAGAAAAAAAAAACTATTTAAAAAGTGACAGAAAAAGGCAAATTAAAAACTAAAAGGAAAAGCCCCAAAAATGCAACCCAGCACACCCAGCAAACAACAAGCAAGACTTGTTCACTCTCCCTCTGGTTTTTACCTCCCGCTTATACCAGCTCCACTTACACCGAGTTCCACAGCCTCAGACTGAGCACGCTCAGACTGAGTCCTACACCCAGTTAAATAGGCACCTGTGAGCAATTAACCACCCCCCCTTAATTGATAGACTGAAGGAACCAGAGGAGAAAAAAAAAAAGCTATTTAAAAAGTGACAGAAAAAGGCAAATGAAAAACTAAAAGGAAAAAGCCCCAAAAATGCAACCCAGCAAACCCAGCAAACAACAAGCAAGACTTGTTCACTCTCCCTCTGGTTTTTAACTCCCACTTATACCAGCTCCACTTACACCGAGTTCCACAGCCTCAGACTGAGCACGCTCAGACTGAGTCCTACACCCAGAGAAAAAAAAAAAAAAAAAGCTATTTAAAAAGTGACAGAAAAAGGCAAATGAAAAACTAAAAGGAAAAGCGCCAAAAATGCAACCCAGCAAACCCAGCAAACAACAAGCAAGACTTGTTCACTCTCCCTCTGGTTTTTAACTCCCACTTATACCAGCTCCACTTACACCGAGTTCCACAGCCTCACACTGAGCACGCTCAGACTGAGTCCTACACCCAGTTAAATAGGCACCTGTGAGCAATTAACCACCCCCCTTAATTGATAGACTGAAGGAACCAGAGGAAAAAGAAAAAAAAAAAAAAAGCTATTTAAAAAGTGACAGAAAAAGGCAAATGAAAAACTAAATGGAAAAGCCCCAAAAATGCAAGCCAGCAAACCCAGCAAACAACAAGCAAGACTTGTTCACTCTCCCTCTGGTTTTTAACTCCCACTTATACCAGCTCCACTTACACCGAGTTCCACAGCCTCAGACTGAGCACGCTCAGACTGAGTCCTACACCCAGTTAAATAGGCACCTGTGAGCAATTAACCACCCCCCTTAATTGATAGACTGAAGGAACCAGAGGAGAAAAAAAAAAGCTATTTAAAAAGTGACAGAAAAAGGCAAATGAAAAACTAAAAGGAAAAGCCCCAAAAATGCAACCCAGCAAACCCAGCAAACAACAAGCAAGACTTGGTCACTCTCCCTCTGGTTTTTAACTCCCACTTATACCAGCTCCACTTACACCGAGTTCCACAGCCTCAGAGTGAGCACGCTCAGACTGAGTCCTACACCCAGTTAAATAGACACCTGTGAGCAATTAACCACCCCCCTTAATTGATAGACTGAATTAACCAGAGGAGAAAAAAAAAAAAGCTATTTAAAAAGTGACAGAAAAAGGCAAATGAAAAACTAAAAGGAAAAGCCCCAAAAATGCAAGCCAGCAAACCCAGCAAACAACAAGCAAGACTTGTTCACTCTCCCTCTGGTTTTTAACTCCCACTTATACCAGCTCCACTTACACCGAGTTCCACAGCCTCAGACTGAGCACGCTCAGACTGAGTCCTTCACCCAGTTAAATAGGCACCTGTGAGCAATTAACCACCCCCCTTAATTGATAGACTGAAGGAACCAGAGAAAAAAAAAAAAGCTATTTAAAAAGTGACAGAAAAAGGCAAATGAAAAACTACAAGGAAAAGCCCCAAAAATGCAACCCAGCAAACCCAGCAAACAACAAGCAAGACTTGTTCACTCTCCCTCTGGTTTTTAACTCCCACTTATACCAGCTCCACTTACACCGAGTTCCACAGCCTCAGACTGAGCATGCTCAGACTGAGTCCTACACCCAGTTAAATAGGCACCTGTGAGCAATTAACCACCCCCCTTAAGTGATAGACTGAAGGAACCAGAGGAGAAAAAAAAAAAAAAAAAAAAGCTATTTAAAAAGTGACAGAAAAAGGCAAATGAAAAACTAAAAGGAAAAGCCCCAAAAATGCAACCCAGCAAACCCAGCAAACAACAAGCAAGACTTGTTCACTCTCCCTCTGGTTTTTAACTCCCACTTATACCAGCTCCACTTACACCGAGTTCCACAGCCTCAGACTGAGCACGCTCAGACTGAGTCCTACACCCAGTTAAATAGGCACCTGTGAGCAATTAACCACCCCCCTTAATTGATAGACTGAAGGAACCAGAGGAGAAAAAAAAAAGCTATTTAAAAAGTGACAGAAAAAGGCAAATGAAAAACTAAAAGGAAAAGCCCCAAAAATGCAACCCAGCAAACCCAGCAAACAACAAGCAAGACTTGTTCTCTCCCTCTGGTTTTTAACTCCCATTTATACCAGCTCCACTTACACCGAGTTCCACAGCCTCAGACTGAGCACACTCAGACTGAGTCCTACACCCAGTTAAATAGGCACCTGTGAGCAATTAACCACCCCCCTTAATTGATAGACTGAAGGAACCAGAGGAGAAAAAAAAAAAAGCTATTTAAAAAGTGACAGAAAAAGGCAAATGAAAAACTAAAAGGAAAGTCCCCAAAAATGCAAGCTAGCAAACCCAGCAAACAACAAGCAAGACTTGTTCACTCTCCCTCTGGTTTTTAACTCCCACTTATACCAGCTCCACTTACACCGATTTCCACAGCCTCAGACTGAGCACGCTCAGACTGAGTCCTTCACCCAGTTAAATAGGCACCTGTGAGCAATTAACCACCCCCCTTAATTGATAGACTGAAGGAACCAGAGAAAAAAAAAAAAGCTATTTAAAAAGTGACAGAAAAAGGCAAATGAAAAACTAAAAGGAAAAGCCCCAAAAATGCAACCCAGCAAACCCAGCAAACAACAAGCAAGACTTGGTCACTCTCCCTCTGGTTTTTAACTCCCACTTATACCAGCTCCACTTATACTGAGTTCCACAGCCTCAGACTGAGCACGCTCACACTGAGTCCTACACCCAGTTAAATAGGCACCTGTGAGCAATGAACCACCCCCCTTAATAGATAGACTGAAGGAACCAGAGGAGAAAGAAAAAAAAAAACTATTTAAAAAGTGACAGAAAAAGGCAAATTAAAAACTAAAAGGAAAAGCCCCAAAAATGCAACCCAGCACACCCAGCAAACAACAAGCAAGACTTGTTCACTCTCCCTCTGGTTTTTACCTCCCGCTTATACCAGCTCCACTTACACCGAGTTCCACAGCCTCAGACTGAGCACGCTCAGACTGAGTCCTACACCCAGTTAAATAGGCACCTGTGAGCAATTAACCACCCCCCTTAATTGATAGACTGAAGGAACCAGAGGAGAAAAAAAAAAAAAAAAAAGCTATTTAAAAAGTGACAGAAAAAGGCAAATGAAAAACTAAAAGGAAAAGCCCCAAAAATGCAAGCCAGCAAACCCAGCAAACAACAAGCAAGACTTGTTCACTCTCCCTCTGGTTTTTAACTCCCACTTATACCAGCTCCACTTACACCGAGTTCCACAGCCTCAGACTGAGCACGCTCAGACTGAGTCCTACACCCAGTTAAATAGGCACCTGTGAGCAATTAACCACCCCCCTTAATTGATAGACTGAAGGAACCAGAGGAAAAAGAAAAAAAAAAAAAAAAAAAGCTATTTAAAAAGTGACAGAAAAAGGCAAATGAAAAACTAAAAGGAAAAGCCCCAAAAATGCAAGCCAGCAAACCCAGCAAACAACAAGCAAGACTTGGTCACTCTCCCTCTGGTTTTTAACTCCCACTTATACCAGCTCCACTTATACTGAGTTCCACAGCCTCAGACTGAGCACGCTCACACTGAGTCCTACACCCAGTTAAATAGGCACCTGTGAGCAATGAACCACCCCCCTTAATAGATAGACTGAAGGAACCAGAGGAGAAAGAAAAAAAAAAACTATTTAAAAAGTGACAGAAAAAGGCAAATTAAAAACTAAAAGGAAAAGCCCCAAAAATGCAACCCAGCACACCCAGCAAACAACAAGCAAGACTTGTTCACTCTCCCTCTGGTTTTTACCTCCCGCTTATACCAGCTCCACTTACACCGAGTTCCACAGCCTCAGACTGAGCACGCTCAGACTGAGTCCTACACCCAGTTAAATAGGCACCTGTGAGCAATTAACCACCCCCCTTAATTGATAGACTGAAGGAACCAGAGGAGAAAAAAAAAAAAAAAAAAGCTATTTAAAAAGTGACAGAAAAAGGCAAATGAAAAACTAAAAGGAAAAGCCCCAAAAATGCAAGCCAGCAAACCCAGCAAACAACAAGCAAGACTTGTTCACTCTCCCTCTGGTTTTTAACTCCCACTTATACCAGCTCCACTTACACCGAGTTCCACAGCCTCAGACTGAGCACGCTCAGACTGAGTCCTACACCCAGTTAAATAGGCACCTGTGAGCAATTAACCACCCCCCTTAATTGATAGACTGAAGGAACCAGAGGAAAAAGAAAAAAAAAAAAAAAAAAAGCTATTTAAAAAGTGACAGAAAAAGGCAAATGAAAAACTAAAAGGAAAAGCCCCAAAAATGCAAGCCAGCAAACCCAGCAAACAACAAGCAAGACTTGTTCACTCTCCCTCTGGTTTTTAACTCCCACTTATACCAGCTCCACTTACACCGAGTTCCACAGCCTCAGACTGAGTCCTACACCCAGTTAAATAGGCACCTGTGAGCAATTAACCACCTCCCTTAATTGATAGACTGAAGAAACCAGAGGAGAAAAAAAATAAAAAAGTTATTTAAAAAGTGACAGAAAAAGGCAAATGAAAAACTAAAAGGAAAAGCCCCAAAAATGCAACCAAGCAAACCCAGCAAACAACAAGCAAAACTTGTTCACTCTCCCTCTGGTTTTTAACTCCCACTTATACCAGCTCCACTTACACGGAGTTCCACAGCCTCAGACTGAGCACGCTCAGACTGAGTCCTACACCCAGTTAAATAGGCACCTGTGAGCAATTAACCACCCCCCCTTAATTGATAGACTGAAGGAACCAGAGGAGAAAAAAAAAAAAAGCTATTTAAAAAGTGACAGAAAAAGGCAAATGAAAAACTAAAAGGAAAAGCCCCAAAAATGCAACCCAGCAAACAACAAGCAAGACTTGTTCACTCTCCCTCTGGTTTTTAACTCCCACTTATACCAGCTCCACTTACACGGAGTTCTACAGCCTCAGACTGAGCACGCTCAGACTGAGTCCTACACCCAGTTAAATAGGCACCTGTGAGCAATTAACCACCCCCTTTAATTGATAGACTGAAGGAACCAGAGGAGAAAAAAAAAAGCTATTTAAAAAGTGACAGAAAAAGGCAAATGAAAAACTAAAAGGAAAAGCCCCAAAAATGCAACCCAGCAAACCCAGCAAACAATAAGCAAGAATTGTTCACTCTCCCTCTGGTTTTTAATTCCCACTTATACCAGCTCCACTTACACCGAGTTCCACAGCCTCAGACTGAGCACGCTCAGACTGAGTCCTACACCCAGTTAAATAGGCACCTGTGAGCAATTAACCACCTCCCTTAATTGATAGACTGAAGAAACCAGAGGAGAAAAAAAAAAAAAAAAAAGCTATTTAAAAAGTGACAGAAAAAGGCAAATGAAAAACTACAAGGAAAAGCCCCAAAAATGCAAACCAGCAAACCCAGCAAACAACAAGCAAGACTTGTTCACTCTCCCTCTGGTTTTTAACTCCCACTTATACCAGCTCCACTTACACCGAGTTCCACAGCCTCAGACTGAGCATGCTCAGACTGAGTCCTACACCCAGTTAAATAGGCACCTGTGAGCAATTAACCACCCCCCTTAATTGATAGACTGAAGGAACCAGAGGAGAAAAAAAAAAAAGCTATTTAAAAAGTGACAGAAAAAGGCAAATGAAAAACTAAAAGGAAAAGCCCCAAAAATGCAACCCAGCAAACCCAGCAAACAACAAGCAAGACTTGTTCACTCTCCCTCTGGTTTTTAACTCACACTTATACCAGCTCCACTTACACCGAGTTCCACAGCCTCAGACTGAGCACGCTCAGACTGAGTCCTACACCCAGTTAAATAGGCACCTGTGAGCAATTAACCACCCCCCTTAATTGATAGACTGAAGGAACCAGAGGAGAAAAAAAAAAGCTATTTAAAAAGTGACAGAAAAAGGCAAATGAAAAACTAAAAGGAAAAGCCCCAAAAATGCAACCCAGCAAACCCAGCAAACAACAAGCAAGACTTGTTCTCTCCCTCTGGTTTTTAACTCCCACTTATACCAGCTCCACTTACACCGAGTTCCACAGCCTCAGACTGAGCACGCTCAGACTGAGTCCTACACCCAGTTAAATAGGCACCTGTGAGCAATTAACCACCCCCCTTAATTGATAGACTGAAGGAACCAGAGGAGAAAAAAAAAAAAGCTATTTAAAAAGTGACAGAAAAAGGCAAATGAAAAACTAAAAGGAAAAGCCCCAAAAATGCAAGCCAGCAAACCCAGCAAACAACAAGCAAGACTTGTTCACTCTCCCTCTGGTTTTTAACTCCCACTTATACCAGCTCCACTTACACCGAGTTCCACAGCCTCAGACTGAGCACGCTCAGACTGAGTCCTTCACCCAGTTAAATAGGCACCTGTGAGCAATTAACCACCCCCCTTAATTGATAGACTGAAGGAACCAGAGAAAAAAAAAAAAAGCTATTTAAAAAGTGACAGAAAAAGGCAAATGAAAAACTAAAAGGAAAAGCCCCAAAAATGCAACCCAGCAAACCCAGCAAACAACAAGCAAGACTTGGTCACTCTCCCTCTGGTTTTTAACTCCCACTTACACCAGCTCCACTTATACTGAGTTCCACAGCCTCAGACTGAGCACGCTCAGACTGAGTCCTACACCCAGTTAAATAGGCACCTGTGAGCAATGAACCACCCCCCTTAATAGATAGACTGAAGGAACCAGAGGAGAAAGAAAAAAAAAACTATTTAAAAAGTGACAGAAAAAGGCAAATTAAAAACTAAAAGGAAAAGCCCCAAAAATGCAACCCAGCACACCCAGCAAACAACAAGCAAGACTTGTTCACTCTCCCTCTGGTTTTTACCTCCCGCTTATACCAGCTCCACTTACACCGAGTTCCACAGCCTCAGACTGAGCACGCTCAGACTGAGTCCTACACCCAGTTAAATAGGCACCTGTGAGCAATTAACCACCCCCCTTAATTGATAGACTGAAGGAACCAGAGGAGAAAAAAAAAGCTATTTAAAAAGTGACAGAAAAAGGCAAATGAAAAACTAAAAGGAAAAGCCCCAAAAATGCAACCCAGCAAACCACAAGCAAGACTTGGTCACTCTCCCTCTCGTTTTTAACTCTCACTTATACCAGCTCCACTTATACTGAGTTCCACAGCCTCAGACTGAGCACGCTCACACTGAGTCCTACACCCAGTTAAATAGGCACCTGTGAGCAATGAACCACCCCCCTTAATTCATAGACTGAAGGAACCAGAGGAGAAAGAAAAAAAAAAAACTATTTAAAAAGTGACAGAAAAAGGCAAATTAAAAACTAAAAGGAAAAGCCCCAAAAATGCAACCCAGCAAACCCAGCAAACAACAAGCAAGACTTGTTCACTCTCCCTCTGGTTTTTACCTCCCACTTATACCAGCTCCACTTACACTGAGTTCCACAGCCTCAGACTGAGCACGCTCAGACTGAGTCCTACACCCAGTTAAATAGGCACCTGTGAGCAATTAACCACCCCCCCTTATTTGATAGACTGAAGGAACCAGAGGAGAAAAAAAAAAAAAAGCTATTTAAAAAGTGAAAGAAAAAGGCAAATGAAAAACTAAAAGGAAAAAGCCCCAAAAATGGAACCCAGCAAACCCAGCAAACAACAAGCAAGACTTGTTCACTCTCCCTCTGGTTTTTAACTCCCACTTATACCAGCTCCACTTACACCGAGTTCCACAGCCTCAGACTGAGCACGCTCAGACTGAGTCCTACACCCAGTTAAATAGGCACCTGTGAGCAATTAACCACTCCCCTTAATTGATAGACTGAAGGAACCAGAGGAGAAAAAAAAAAAAAGCTATTTAAAAGTGACAGAAAAAGGCAAATGAAAAACTAAAAGGAAAAGCCCCTAAAATGCAACACAGCAAACCCAGCAAACAACATGCAAGACTTGTTCACTCTCCTTCTGGTTTTTAACTCCCACTTATACCAGCTCCACTTACACCGAGTTCCACAGCCTCAGACTGAGCACGCTCAGACTGAGTCCTACACCCAGTTAAATAGGCACCTGTGAGCAATTAACCACCCCCCTTAATTGATAGACTGAAGGAACCAGAGGAGAAAAAAAAAGCTATTTAAAAAGTGACAGAAAAAGGCAAATGAAAAACTAAAAGGAAAAGCCCCAAAAATGCAACCCAGCAAACCCAGCAAACAACAAGCAAGACTTGTTCTCTCCCTCTGGTTTTTAACTCCCACTTATACCAGCTCCACTTACACCGAGTTCCACAGCCTCAGACTGAGCACGCTCAGACTGAGTCCTACACCCAGTTAAATAGGCACCTGTGAGCAATTAACCACCCCCCTTAATTGATAGACTGAAGGAACCAGAGGAGAAAAAAAAAAAGCTATTTAAAAAGTGACAGAAAAAGGCAAATGAAAAACTAAAAGGAAAAGCCCCAAAAATGCAAGCCAGCAAACCCAGCAAACAACAAGCAAGACTTGTTCACTCTCCCTCTGGTTTTTAACTCCCACTTATACCAGCTCCACTTACACCGAGTTCCACAGCCTCAGACTGAGCACGCTCAGACTGAGTCCTTCACCCAGTTAAATAGGCACCTGTGAGCAATTAACCACCCCCCTTAATTGATAGACTGAAGGAACCAGAGAAAAAAAAAAAAAAGCTATTTAAAAAGTGACAGAAAAAGGCAAATGAAAAACTAAAAGGAAAAGCCCCAAAAATGCAACCCAGCAAACCCAGCAAACAACAAGCAAGACTTGGTCACTCTCCCTCTGGTTTTTAACTCCCACTTATACCAGCTCCACTTATACTGAGTTCCACAGCCTCAGACTGAGCACGCTCACACTGAGTCCTACACCCAGTTAAATAGGCACCTGTGAGCAATGAACCACCCCCCTTAATAGATAGACTGAAGGAACCAGAGGAGAAAGAAAAAAAAAACTATTTAAAAAGTGACAGAAAAAGGCAAATTAAAAACTAAAAGGAAAAGCCCCAAAAATGCAACACAGCACACCCAGCAAACAACAAGCAAGACTTGTTCACTCTCCCTCTGGTTTTTACCTCCCGCTTATACCAGCTCCACTTACACCGAGTTCCACAGCCTCAGACTGAGCACGCTCAGACTGAGTCCTACACCCAGTTAAATAGGCACCTGTGAGCAATTAACCACCCCCCCTTAATTGATAGACTGAAGGAACCAGAGGAGAAAAAAAAAAAGCTATTTAAAAAGTGACAGAAAAAGGCAAATGAAAAACTAAAAGGAAAAAGCCCCAAAAATGCAACCCAGCAAACCCAGCAAACAACAAGCAAGACTTGTTCACTCTCCCTCTGGTTTTTAACTCCCACTTATACCAGCTCCACTTACACCGAGTTCCACAGCCTCAGACTGAGCACGCTCAGACTGAGTCCTACACCCAGAGAAAAAAAAAAAAAAAAGCTATTTAAAAAGTGACAGAAAAAGGCAAATGAAAAACTAAAAGGAAAAGCGCCAAAAATGCAACCCAGCAAACCCAGCAAACAACAAGCAAAACTTGTTCACTCTCCCTCTGGTTTTTAACTCCCACTTATACCAGCTCCACTTACACCGAGTTCCACAGCCTCACACTGAGCACGCTCAGACTGAGTCCTACACCCAGTTAAATAGGCACCTGTGAGCAATTAACCACCCCCCTTAATTGATAGACTGAAGGAACCAGAGGAAAAAGAAAAAAAAAAAAAAAAGCTATTTAAAAAGTGACAGAAAAAGGCAAATGAAAAACTAAATGGAAAAGCCCCAAAAATGCAAGCCAGCAAACCCAGCAAACAACAAGCAAGACTTGTTCACTCTCCCTCTGGTTTTTAACTCCCACTTATACCAGCTCCACTTACACCGAGTTCCACAGCCTCAGACTGAGCACGCTCAGACTGAGTCCTACACCCAGTTAAATAGGCACCTGTGAGCAATTAACCACCCCCCTTAATTGATAGACTGAAGGAACCAGAGGAGAAAAAAAAAAGCTATTTAAAAAGTGACAGAAAAAGGCAAATGAAAAACTAAAAGGAAAAGCCCCAAAAATGCAACCCAGCAAACCCAGCAAACAACAAGCAAGACTTGGTCACTCTCCCTCTGGTTTTTAACTCCCACTTATACCAGCTCCACTTACACCGAGTTCCACAGCCTCAGAGTGAGCACGCTCAGACTGAGTCCTACACCCAGTTAAATAGACACCTGTGAGCAATTAACCACCCCCCTTAATTGATAGACTGAATTAACCAGAGGAGAAAAAAAAAAAAAGCTATTTAAAAAGTGACAGAAAAAGGCAAATGAAAAACTAAAAGGAAAAGCCCCAAAAATGCAAGCCAGCAAACTCAGCAAACAACAAGCAAGACTTGTTCACTCTCCCTCTGGTTTTTAACTCCCACTTATACCAGCTCCACTTACACCGAGTTCCACAGCCTCAGACTGAGCACGCTCAGACTGAGTCCTTCACCCAGTTAAATAGGCACCTGTGAGCAATTAACCACCCCCCTTAATTGATAGACTGAAGGAACCAGAGAAAAAAAAAAAAAGCTATTTAAAAAGTGACAGAAAAAGGCAAATGAAAAACTACAAGGAAAAGCCCCAAAAATGCAACCCAGCAAACCCAGCAAACAACAAGCAAGACTTGTTCACTCTCCCTCTGGTTTTTAACTCCCACTTATACCAGCTCCACTTACACCGAGTTCCACAGCCTCAGACTGAACATGCTCAGACTGAGTCCTACACCCAGTTAAATAGGCACCTGTGAGCAATTAACCACCCCCCTTAAGTGATAGACTGAAGGAACCAGAGGAGAAAAAAAAAAAAAAAAAAAAAGCTATTTAAAAAGTGACAGAAAAAGGCAAATGAAAAACTAAAAGGAAAAGCCCCAAAAATGCAACCCAGCAAACCCAGCAAACAACAAGCAAGACTTGTTCACTCTCCCTCTGGTTTTTAACTCCCACTTATACCAGCTCCACTTACACCGAGTTCCACAGCCTCAGACTGAGCACGCTCAGACTGAGTCCTTCACCCAGTTAAATAGGCACCTTTGAGCAATTAACCACCCCCCTTAATTGATAGACTGAAGGAACCAGAGAAAAAAAAAAAAAAGCTATTTAAAAAGTGACAGAAAAAGGCAAATGAAAAACTAAAAGGAAAAGCCCCAAAAATGCAACCCAGCAAACCCAGCAAACAACAAGCAAGACTTGGTCACTCTCCCTCTGGTTTTTAACTCCCACTTATACCAGCTCCACTTATACTGAGTTCCACAGCCTCAGACTGAGCACGCTCACACTGAGTCCTACACCCAGTTAAATAGGCACCTGTGAGCAATGAACCACCCCCCTTAATAGATAGACTGAAGGAACCAGAGGAGAAAGAAAAAAAAAAACTATTTAAAAAGTGACAGAAAAAGGCAAATTAAAAACTAAAAGGAAAAGCCCCAAAAATGCAACCCAGCACACCCAGCAAACAACAAGCAAGACTTGTTCACTCTCCCTCTGGTTTTTACCTCCCGCTTATACCAGCTCCACTTACACCGAGTTCCACAGCCTCAGACTGAGCACGCTCAGACTGAGTCCTACACCCAGTTAAATAGGCACCTGTGAGCAATTAACCACCCCCCTTAATTGATAGACTGAAGGAACCAGAGGAGAAAAAAAAAAAAAAAAAGCTATTTAAAAAGTGACAGAAAAAGGCAAATGAAAAACTAAAAGGAAAAGCCCCAAAAATGCAAGCCAGCAAACCCAGCAAACAACAAGCAAGACTTGTTCACTCTCCCTCTGGTTTTTAACTCCCACTTATACCAGCTCCACTTACACCGAGTTCCACAGCCTCAGACTGAGCACGCTCAGACTGAGTCCTACACCCAGTTAAATAGGCACCTGTGAGCAATTAACCACCCCCCTTAATTGATAGACTGAAGGAACCAGAGGAAAAAGAAAAAAAAAAAAAAAAAAAGCTATTTAAAAAGTGACAGAAAAAGGCAAATGAAAAACTAAAAGGAAAAGCCCCAAAAATGCAAGCCAGCAAACCCAGCAAACAAAAAGCAAGACTTGTTCACTCTCCCTCTGGTTTTTAACTCCCACTTATACCAGCTCCACTTACACCGAGTTCCACAGCCTCAGACTGAGTCCTACACCCAGTTAAATAGGCACCTGTGAGCAATTAAGTACCCCCCTTAATTGATAGACTGAAGGAACCAGAGGAGAAAAAAAAAAAAAAGCTATTTAAAAAGTGACAGAAAAAGGCAAATGAAAAACTAAAAGGAAAAGCCGCAAAAATGCAACCCAGCAAACCCAGCAAACAACAAGCAAGAATTGTTCACTCTCCCTCTGGTTTTTAACTCCCACTTATACCAGCACCACTTACACCGAGTTCCACAGCCTCAGACTGAGCACGCTCAGACTGAGTCCTACACCCAGTTAAATAGGCACCTGTGAGCAATTAACCACCTCCCTTAATTGATAGACTGAAGAAACCAGAGGAGAAAAAAAATAAAAAAGTTATTTAAAAAGTGACAGAAAAAGGCAAATGAAAAACTAAAAGGAAAAGCCCCAAAAATGCAACCAAGCAAACCCAGCAAACAACAAGCAAGACTTGTTCACTCTCCCTCTGGTTTTTAACTCCCACTTATACCAGCTCCACTTACACGGAGTTCCACAGCCTCAGACTGAGCACGCTCAGACTGAGTCCTACACCCAGTTAAATAGGCACCTGTGAGCAATTAACCACCCCCCCTTATTTGATAGACTGAAGGAACCAGAGGAGAAAAAAAAAAAAAGCTATTTAAAAAGTGACAGAAAAAGGCAAATGAAAAACTAAAAGGAAAAGCCCCAAAAATGCAACCCAGCAAACAACAAGCAAGACTTGTTCACTCTCCCTCTGGTTTTTAACTCCCACTTATACCAGCTCCACTTACACGGAGTTCTACAGCCTCAGACTGAGCACGCTCAGACTGAGTCCTACACCCAGTTAAATAGGCACCTGTGAGCAATTAACCACCCCCTTTAATTGATAGACTGAAGGAACCAGAGGAGAAAAAAAAAAGCTATTTAAAAAGTGACAGAAAAAGGCAAATGAAAAACTAAAAGGAAAAGCCCCAAAAATGCAACCCAGCAAACCCAGCAAACAATAAGCAAGAATTGTTCACTCTCCCTCTGGTTTTTAATTCCCACTTATACCAGCTCCACTTACACCGAGTTCCACAGCCTCAGACTGAGCACGCTCAGACTGAGTCCTACACCCAGTTAAATAGGCACCTGTGAGCAATTAACCACCTCCCTTAATTGATAGACCGAAGAAACCAGAGGAGAAAAAAAAAAAAAAAAAAGCTATTTAAAAAGTGACAGAAAAAGGCAAATGAAAAACTACAAGGAAAAGCCCCAAAAATGCAAACCAGCAAACCCAGCAAACAACAAGCAAGACTTGTTCACTCTCCCTCTGGTTTTTAACTCCCACTTATACCAGCTCCACTTACACCGAGTTCCACAGCCTCAGACTGAGCATGCTCAGACTGAGTCCTACACCCAGTTAAATAGGCACCTGTGAGCAATTAACCACCCCCCTTAATTGATAGACTGAAGGAACCAGAGGAGAAAAAAAAAAGCTATTTAAAAAGTGACAGAAAAAGGCAAATGAAAAACTAAAAGGAAAAGCCCCAAAAATGCAACCCAGCAAACCCAGCAAACAACAAGCAAGACTTGTTCTCTCCCTCTGGTTTTTAACTCCCACTTATACCAGCTCCACTTACACCGAGTTCCACAGCCTCAGACTGAGCACGCTCAGACTGAGTCCTACACCCAGTGAAATAGGCACCTGTGAGCAATTAACCACCCCCCTTAATTGATAGACTGAAGGAACCAGAGGAGAAAAAAAAAAAAGCTATTTAAAAAGTGACAGAAAAAGGCAAATGAAAAACTAAAAGGAAAAGCCCCAAAAATGCAAGCCAGCAAACCCAGCAAACAACAAGCAAGACTTGTTCACTCTCCCTCTGGTTTTTAACTCCCACTTATACCAGCTCCACTTACACCGAGTTCCACAGCCTCAGACTGAGCACGCTCAGACTGAGTCCTTCACCCAGTTAAATAGGCACCTGTGAGCAATTAACCACCCCCCTTAATTGATAGACTGAAGGAACCAGAGAAAAAAAAAAAAAGCTATTTAAAAAGTGACAGAAAAAGGCAAATGAAAAACTAAAAGGAAAAGCCCCAAAAAAGCAACCCAGCAAACCCAGCAAACAACAAGCAAGACTTGGTCACTCTCCCTCTGGTTTTTAACTCCCACTTACACCAGCTCCACTTATACTGAGTTCCACAGCCTCAGACTGAGCACGCTCACACTGAGTCCTACACCCAGTTAAATAGGCACCTGTGAGCAATGAACCACCCCCCTTAATAGATAGACTGAAGGAACCAGAGGAGAAAGAAAAAAAAAACTATTTAAAAAGTGACAGAAAAAGGCAAATTAAAAACTAAAAGGAAAAGCCCCAAAAATGCAACCCAGCACACCCAGCAAACAACAAGCAAGACTTGTTCACTCTCCCTCTGGTTTTTACCTCCCGCTTATACCAGCTCCACTTACACCGAGTTCCACAGCCTCAGACTGAGCACGCTCAGACTGAGTCCTACACCCAGTTAAATAGGCACCTGTGAGCAATTAACCACCCCCCTTAATTGATAGACTGAAGGAACCAGAGGAGAAAAAAAAAAGCTATTTAAAAAGTGACAGAAAAAGGCAAATGAAAAACTAAAAGGAAAAGCCCCAAAAATGCAACCCAGCAAACCACAAGCAAGACTTGGTCACTCTCCCTCTCGTTTTTAACTCTCACTTATACCAGCTCCACTTATACTGAGTTCCACAGCCTCAGACTGAGCACGCTCACACTGAGTCCTACACCCAGTTAAATAGGCACCTGTGAGCAATGAACCACCCCCCTTAATTCATAGACTGAAGGAACCAGAGGAGAAAGAAAAAAAAAAAACTATTTAAAAAGTGACAGAAAAAGGCAAATTAAAAACTAAAAGGAAAAGCCCCAAAAATGCAACCCAGCAAACCCAGCAAACAACAAGCAAGACTTGTTCACTCTCCCTCTGGTTTTTACCTCCCACTTATACCAGCTCCACTTACACTGAGTTCCACAGCCTCAGACTGAGCACGCTCAGACTGAGTCCTACACCCAGTTAAATAGGCACCTGTGAGCAATTAACCACCCCCCCTTAATTGATAGACTGAAGGAACCAGAGGAGAAAAAAAAAAAAAAGCTATTTAAAAAGTGAAAGAAAAAGGCAAATGAAAAACTAAAAGGAAAAAGCCCCAAAAATGGAACCCAGCAAACCCAGCAAACAACAAGCAAGACTTGTTCACTCTCCCTCTGGTTTTTAACTCCCACTTATACCAGCTCCACTTACACCGAGTTCCACAGCCTCAGACTGAGCACGCTCAGACTGAGTCCTACACCCAGAGAAAAAAAAAAAAAAAAGCTATTAAAAAAGTGACAGAAAAAGGCAAATGAAAAACTAAAAGGAAAAGCCCCAAAAATGCAACCCAGCAAACCCATCAAACAATAAGCAAGAATTGTTCACTCTCCCTCTGGTTTTTAATTCCCACTTATACCAGCTCCACTTACACCGAGTTCCACAGCCTCAGACTGAGCACGCTCAGACTGAGTCCTACACCCAGTTAAATAGGCACCTGTGAACAATTAACCTCCCCTCTTAATTGATAGACTGAAGGAACCAGAGGAGAAAAAAAAAAAGCTATTTAAAAAGTGACAGAAAAAGGCAAATGAAAAACTAAAAGGAAAAGCCCCAAAAATGCAACCCAGCAAACCCAGCAAACAACAAGCAAGACTTTTTCACTCTCCCTCTGGTTTTTAACTCCCACTTATACCAGCTCCAATTACACCGAGTTCCACAGCCTCAGACTGAGCACGCTCAGACTGAGTCCTTCACCCAGTTAAATAGGCACCTGTGAGCAATTAACCACCCCCCTTAATTGATAGACTGAAGGAACCAGAGGAGAAAAAAAAAAAAAAGCTATTTAAAAAGTGACAGAAAAAGGCAAATGAAAAACTAAAAGGAAAAGCCCCAAAAATGCAACCCAGCAAACAACAAGCAAGACTTGTTCACTCTCCCTCTGGTTTTTAACTCCCACTTATACCAGCTCCACTTACACGGAGTTCTACAGCCTCAGACTGAGCACGCTCAGACTGAGTCCTACACCCAGTTAAATAGGCACCTGTGAGCAATTAACCACCCCCCTTAATTGATAGACTGAAGGAACCAGAGTAGAAAAAAAAAAGCTATTTAAAAAGTGACAGAAAAAGGCAAATGAAAAACTAAAAGGAAAAGCCCCAAAAATGCAACCCAGCAAACCCAGCAAACAACAAGCAAGACTTGTTCACTCTCCCTCTGGTTTTTAACTCCCACTTATACCAGCTCCAATTACACCGAGTTCCACAGCCTCAGACTGAGCACGCTCAGACTGAGTCCTACACCCAGTTAAATAGGCACCTGTGAGCAATTAACCACCCCCCTTAATTGATAGACTGAAGGAACCAGAGGAGAAAAAAAGAAAAAAAAAAAGCTATTTAAAAAGTGACAGAAAAAGGCAAATGAAAAACTAAAAGGAAAAGCCCCAAAAATGCAAGCCAGCAAACCCAGCAAACAACAAGCAAGACTTGTTCACTCTCCCTCTGGTTTTTAACTCCCACTTATACCAGCTCCACTTACACCGAGTTCCAAAGCCTTAGACTGAGTCCTACACCCAGTTAAATAGGCACCTGTGATTAATTAACCACCCCCCTTAATTAATAGACTGAAGGAACCAGAGGAGAAAAAAAAAAAAAAAAAAAGCTATTTAAAAAGTGACAGAAAAAGGCAAATGAAAAACTAAAAGGAAAAGCCCCAAAAATGCAACCAAGCAAACCCAGCAAACAACAAGCAAGACTTGTTCACTCTCCCTCTGGTTTTTAACTCCCACTTATACCAGCTCCACTTACACGGAGTTCCACAGCCTCAGACTGAGCACGCTCAGACTGAGTCCTACACCCAGTTAAATAGGCACCTGTGAGCAATTAACCACCCCCCCTTAATTGATAGACTGAAGGAACCAGAAGAGAAAAAAAAAAGCTATTTAAAAAGTGACAGAAAAAGGCAAATGAAAAACTAAAAGGAAAAGCCCCTAAAATGCAACCCAGCAAACAACAAGCAAGACTTGTTCACTCTCCCTCTGGTTTTTAACTCCCACTTATACCAGCTCCACTTACACGGAGTTCTACAGCATCAGACTGAGCACGCTCAGACTGAGTCCTACACCCAGTTAAATAGGCACCTGTGAGCAATTAACCACCCCCCTTAATAGATAGACTGAAGGAATCAGAGGAGAAAAAAAAAAGCTATTTAAAAAGTGACAGAAAAAGGCAAATTAAAAACTAAAAGGTAAAGCCCCAAAAATGCAACCCAGCAAACCCAGCAAACAACAAGCAGGACTTGTTCTCTCCCTCTGGTTTTTAACTCCCACTTATACCAGCTCCACTTACACCGAGTTCCACAGCCTCAGACTGAGCACGCTCAGACTGAGTCCTACACCCAGTTAAATAGGCACCTGTGAGCAATTAACCACCCCCCTTAATTGATAGACTGAAGGAACCAGAGGAGAAAAAAAAAGCTATTTAAAAAGTGACAGAAAAAGGCAAATGAAAAACTAAAAGGAAAAGCCCCAAAAATGCAACCCAGCAAACCCAGCAAACAACAGGCAAGACTTGTTCACTCTCCCTCTGGTTTTTAACTCCCACTTATACCAGCTCCACTTACACCGAGTTCCACAGCCTCAGACTGAGCATGCTCAGACTGAGTCCTACACCCAGTTAAATAGGCACCTGTGAGCAATTAACCACCCCCCTTAATTGATAGACTGAAGGAACCAGAGAAAAAAAAAAAGCTATTTAAAAAGTGACAGAAAAAGGCAAATGAAAAACTAAAAGGAAAAGCCCCAAAAATGCAACCCAGCAAACCCAGCAAACAACAAGCAAGACTTGTTCACTCTCCCTCTGGTTTTTAACTCCCACTTATACGAGCTCCACTTACACCGAGTTCCACAGCCTCAGACTGAGCACGCTCAGACTTAGTCCTACACCCAGTTAAATAGGCACCTGTGAGCAATTAACCACCCCCCTTAATTGATAGACTGAAGGAACCAGAGGAAAAAGAAAAAAAAAAAAAAAGCTATTTAAAAAGTGACAGAAAAAGGCAAATGAAAAACTAAAAGAAAAAGCCCCAAAAATGCAAGCCAGCAAACCCAGCAAACAACAAGCAAGACTTGTTCACTCTCCCTCTGGTTTTTAACTCCCACTTATACCAGCTCCACTTACACCGAGTTCCACAGCCTCAGACTGAGTCCTACACCCAGTTAAATAGGCACCTGTGATTAATTAACCACCCCCCTTAATTGATAGACTGAAGGAACCAGAGGAGAAAAAAAAAAAAAAAAGCTATTTAAGAAGTGACAGAAAAAGGCAAATGAAAAACTAAAAGGAAAAGCCACAAAAATGCAACCCAGCAAACCCAGCAAACAACAAGCAAGAATTGTTCACTCTCCCTCTGGTTTTTAACTCCCACTTATACCAGCTCCACTTACACCGAGTTCCACAGCCTCAGACTGAGCACGCTCAGACTGAGTCCTACACCCAGTTAAATAGGCACCTGTGAGCAATTAACCACCTCCCTTAATTGATAGACTGAAGAAACCAGAGGAGAAAAAAAAAAAAAAGTTATTTAAAAAGTGACAGAAAAAGGTAAATGAAAAACTAAAAGGAAAAGCCCCAAAAATGCAACCCAGCAAACCCAGCAAACAACAAGCAAGACTTGTTCACTCTCCCTCTGGTTTTTAACTCCCACTTATACCAGCTCCACTTACACTGAGTTCCACAGCCTCAGACTGAGCATGCTCAGACTGAGTCCTACACCCAGTTAAATAGGCACCTGTGAGCAATTAACCACCCCTCTTAATTGATAGACTGAAGGAACCAGAGGAGAAAAAAAAAAAAGCTATTTAAAAAGTGACAGAAAAAGGCAAATGAAAAACTAAAAGGAGAAGCCCCAAAAATGCAAGCCAGCAAACCCAGCAAACAACAAGCATGACTTGTTCACTCTCCCTCATGTTTTTAACTCCCACTTATACCAACTCCACTTACACCGAGTTCTACAGCCTCAGACTGAATCCTACACCCAGTTAAATAGGCACCTGTGAGCAATTAACCACCCCCCTTAATTGATAGACTGAAGGAACCAGAGGAGAAAAAATAAAATAAAAAGCTATTTAAAAAGTGACAGAAAAAGGCAAATGAAAAACTAAAAGGAAAAGCCCCAAAAATGCAACCCAGCAAACCCAGCAAACAACAAGCAAGACTTGTTCACTCTCCCTCTGGTTTTTAACTCCCACTTATACCAGCTCCACTTACACCGAGTTCTACAGCCTCAGACTGAGCACGCTCAGACTGAGTCCTACACCCAGTTAAATAGGCACCTGTGAGCAATTAACCACCCCCCTTAATTGATAGACTGAAGGAACCAGAGGAGAAAAAAAAAAAAAAGCTATTTAAAAAGTGACAGAAAAAGGCAAATGAAAAACTAAAAGGAAAAGCCACAAAAATGCAACCCAGCAAACCCAGCAAACAACAAGCAAGAATTGTTCACTCTCCCTCTGGTTTTTAACTCCCACTTATACCAGCTCCACTTACACCGAGTTCCACAGCCTCAGACTGAGCACGCTCAGACTTAGTCCTACACCCAGTTAAATAGGTACCTGTGAGCAATTAACCACCTCCCTTAATTGATAGACTGAAGAAACCAGAGGAGAAAAAAAAAAGCTATTTAAAAAGTGACAGAAAAAGGCAAATGAAAAACTAAAAGGAAAAGCCCCAAAAATTCAACCCAGCAAACCCAGCAAACAACAAGCAAGACTTGTTCACTCTCCCTCTGGTATTTAACTCCCACTTATACCAGCTCCAATTACACCGAGTTCCACAGCCTCAGACTGAGCACGCTCAGACTGAGTCCTACACCCATTTAAATAGGCACCTGTGAGCAATTAACCACCCCCCTTAATTGATAGACTGAAGGAACCAGAGGAGAAAAAAAGAAAAAAAAAAAAGCTATTTAAAAAGTGACAGAAAAAGGCAAAAGGAAAAACCCCAAAAATGCAACCCAGCAAACCCAGCAAACAACAAGCAAGACTTGTTCACTCTCCCTCTGGTTTTTAACTCCCACTTATACCAGCTCCACTTACACTGAGTTCCACAGCCTCAGACTGAGCACGCTCAGTCTGAGTCCTACACCCAGTTAAATAGGCACCTGTGAGCAATTAACCACCCCCCTTAATTGATAGACTGAAGGAACCAGTGGAGAAAAATAAAAAAAAGCTATTTAAAAAGTGACAGAAAAAGGCAAATGAAAAACTAAAAGGAAAAGCCCCAAAAATGCAACCAAGCAAACCCAGCAAACAACAAGCAAGACTTGTTCACTCTCCCTCTGGTTTTTAACTCCCACTTATACCAGCTCCACTTACACGGAGTTCCACAGCCTCAGAATGAGCACGCTCAGACTGAGTCCTACACAGAGTTAAATAGGCACCTGTGAGCAATTAACCACCCCCCTTAATTGATAGACTGAAGAAAATAGAGGAGAAAAAAAAAAGCTATTTAAAAAGTGACAGAAAAAGGCAAATGAAAAACTAAAAGGAAAAGCCCCAAAAATGCAACCCAGCAAACCCAACAAACAACAAGCAAGACTTGTTCACTCTCCCTCTGGTTTTTAACTCCCACTTATACCAGCTCCACTTACACCGAATTCCACAGCCTCAGACTGAGCACGCTCAGACTGAGTCCTACACCCAGTTAAATAGGCACCTGTGAGCAATTAACCACCCCCCTTAACTGATAGACTGAAGGAACCAGAGGAGAAAAAAAAAGCTATGTAAAAAGTGACAGAAAAAGGCAAATGAAAAACTAAATGGAAAAGCCCCAAAAATCCAACCCAGCAAACCCAGCAAACAACAAGCAAGACTTGTTCACTCTCCCTCTGGTTTTTAACTCCCACTTATACCAGCTCCACTTACACTGAGTTCCACAGCCTCAGACTGAGCACGCTAAGACTGAGTCCGACAACCAGTTAAATAGGCACCTGTGAGCAATTAACCACCCTCCTTAATTAATAGACTGAAGGAACCAGAGGAGAAAAAAAAAAAAAAGCTATCTAAAAAGTGACAGAAAAAGGCAAATGAAAAACTAAAAGGAAAAGCCCCAAAAATGCAACCCAGCAAACCCAGCAAACAACAAGCAAGACTTGTTCACTCTCCCTCTGGTTTTTAACTCCCACTTATACCAGCTCCACATACACTGAGTTCCACAGCCTCAGACTGAGTCCTACACCCAGTTAAATAGGCACCTGTGATTAATTAACCACCCCCCTTAATTGATAGACTGAAGGAACCAGAGGAGAAAAAAAAAAAAAAAAAAAGCTATTTAAGAAGTGACAGAAAGAGGCAAATGAAAAACTAAAAGGAAAAGCCACAAAAATGCAACCCAGCAAACCCAGCAAACAACAAGCAAGAATTGTTCACTCTCCCTCTGGTTTTTAACTCCCACTTATACCAGCTCCACTTACACCGAGTTCCACAGCCTCAGACTGAGCACGCTCAGACTGAGTCCTACACCCAGTTAAATAGGCACCTGTGAGCAATTAACCACCTCCCTTAATTGATAGACTGAAGAAACCAGAGGAGAAAAAAAAAAAAAGTTATTTAAAAAGTGACAGAAAAAGGTAAATGAAAAACTAAAAGGAAAAGCCCCAAAAATGCAACCCAGCAAACCCAGCAAACAACAAGCAAGACTTGTTCACTCTCCCTCTGGTTTTTAACTCCCACTTATACCAGCTCCACTTACACCGAGTTCCACAGCCTCAGACTGAGCATGCTCAGACTGAGTCCTACACCCAGTTAAATAGGCACCTGTGAGCAATTAACCACCCCTCTTAATTGATAGACTGAAGGAACCAGAGGAGAAAAAAAAAAAAGCTATTTAAAAAGTGACAGAAAAAGGCAAATGAAAAACTAAAAGGAAAAGCCCCAAAAATGCAAGCCAGCAAACCCAGCAAACAACAAGCATGACTTGTTCACTCTCCCTCATGTTTTTAACTCCCACTTATACCAACTCCACTTACACCGAGTTCTACAGCCTCAGACTGAGTCCTACACCCAGTTAAATAGGCACCTGTGAGCAATTAACCACCCCCCTTAATTGATAGACTGAAGGAACCAGAGGAGAAAAAATAAAATAAAAAGCTATTTAAAAAGTGACAGAAAAAGGCAAATGAAAAACTAAAAGGAAAAGCCCCAAAAATGCAACCCAGCAAACCCAGCAAACAACAAGCAAGACTTGTTCACTCTCCCTCTGGTTTTTAACTCCCACTTATACCAGCTCCACTTACACCGAGTTCTACAGCCTCAGACTGAGCACGCTCAGACTGAGTCCTACACCCAGTTAAATAGGCACCTGTGAGCAATTAACCACCCCCCTTAATTGATAGACTGAAGGAACCAGAGGAGAAAAAAAAAAAAAGCTATTTAAAAAGTGACAGAAAAAGGCAAATGAAAAACTAAAAGGAAAAGCCACAAAAATGCAACCCAGCAAACCCAGCAAACAACAAGCAAGAATTGTTCACTCTCCCTCTGGTTTTTAACTCCCACTTATACCAGCTCCACTTACACCGAGTTCCACAGCCTCAGACTGAGCACGCTCAGACTGAGTCCTACACCCAGTTAAATAGGCACCTGTGAGCAATTAACCACCCCCCTTAACTGATAGACTGAAGGAACCAGAGGAGAAAAAAAAAGCTATGTAAAAAGTGACAGAAAAAGGCAAATGAAAAACTAAATGGAAAAGCCCCAAAAATCCAACCCAGCAAACCCAGCAAACAACAAGCAAGACTTGTTCACTCTCCCTCTGGTTTTTAACTCCCACTTATACCAGCTCCACTTACACTGAGTTCCACAGCCTCAGACTGAGCACGCTAAGACTGAGTCCTACAACCAGTTAAATAGGCACCTGTGAGCAATTAACCACCCTCCTTAATTAATAGACTGAAGGAACCAGAGGAGAAAAAAAAAAAAAAGCTATCTAAAAAGTGACAGAAAAAGGCAAATGAAAAACTAAAAGGAAAAGCCCCAAAAATGCAACCCAGCAAACCCAGCAAACAACAAGCAAGACTTGTTCACTCTCCCTCTGGTTTTTAACTCCCACTTATACCAGCTCCACATACACTGAGTTCCACAGCCTCAGACTGAGTCCTACACCCAGTTAAATAGGCACCTGTGATTAATTAACCACCCCCCTTAATTGATAGACTGAAGGAACCAGAGGAGAAAAAAAAAAAAAAAAAAAGCTATTTAAGAAGTGACAGAAAGAGGCAAATGAAAAACTAAAAGGAAAAGCCACAAAAATGCAACCCAGCAAACCCAGCAAACAACAAGCAAGAATTGTTCACTCTCCCTCTGGTTTTTAACTCCCACTTATACCAGCTCCACTTACACCGAGTTCCACAGCCTCAGACTGAGCACGCTCAGACTGAGTCCTACACCCAGTTAAATAGGCACCTGTGAGCAATTAACCACCTCCCTTAATTGATAGACTGAAGAAACCAGAGGAGAAAAAAAAAAAAAGTTATTTAAAAAGTGACAGAAAAAGGTAAATGAAAAACTAAAAGGAAAAGCCCCAAAAATGCAACCCAGCAAACCCAGCAAACAACAAGCAAGACTTGTTCACTCTCCCTCTGGTTTTTAACTCCCACTTATACCAGCTCCACTTACACCGAGTTCCACAGCCTCAGACTGAGCATGCTCAGACTGAGTCCTACACCCAGTTAAATAGGCACCTGTGAGCAATTAACCACCCCTCTTAATTGATAGACTGAAGGAACCAGAGGAGAAAAAAAAAAAAGCTATTTAAAAAGTGACAGAAAAAGGCAAATGAAAAACTAAAAGGAAAAGCCCCAAAAATGCAAGCCAGCAAACCCAGCAAACAACAAGCATGACTTGTTCACTCTCCCTCATGTTTTTAACTCCCACTTATACCAACTCCACTTACACCGAGTTCTACAGCCTCAGACTGAGTCCTACACCCAGTTAAATAGGCACCTGTGAGCAATTAACCACCCCCCTTAATTGATAGACTGAAGGAACCAGAGGAGAAAAAATAAAATAAAAAGCTATTTAAAAAGTGACAGAAAAAGGCAAATGAAAAACTAAAAGGAAAAGCCCCAAAAATGCAACCCAGCAAACCCAGCAAACAACAAGCAAGACTTGTTCACTCTCCCTCTGGTTTTTAACTCCCACTTATACCAGCTCCACTTACACCGAGTTCTACAGCCTCAGACTGAGCACGCTCAGACTGAGTCCTACACCCAGTTAAATAGGCACCTGTGAGCAATTAACCACCCCCCTTAATTGATAGACTGAAGGAACCAGAGGAGAAAAAAAAAAAAAGCTATTTAAAAAGTGACAGAAAAAGGCAAATGAAAAACTAAAAGGAAAAGCCACAAAAATGCAACCCAGCAAACCCAGCAAACAACAAGCAAGAATTGTTCACTCTCCCTCTGGTTTTTAACTCCCACTTATACCAGCTCCACTTACACCGAGTTCCACAGCCTCAGACTGAGCACGCTCAGACTGAGTCCTACACCCAGTTAAATAGGTACCTGTGAGCAATTAACCACCTCCCTTAATTGATAGACTGAAGAAACCAGAGGAGAAAAAAAAAAGCTATTTAAAAAGTGACAGAAAAAGGCAAATGAAAAACTAAAAGGAAAAGCCCCAAAAATTCAACCCAGCAAACCCAGCAAACAACAAGCAAGACTTGTTCACTCTCCCTCTGGTATTTAACTCCCACTTATACCAGCTCCAATTACACCGAGTTCCACAGCCTCAGACTGAGCACGCTCAGACTGAGTCCTACACCCAGTTAAATAGGCACCTGTGAGCAATTAACCACCCCCCTTAATTGATAGACTGAAGGAACCAGAGGAGAAAAAAAGAAAAAAAAAAAGCTATTTAAAAAGTGACAGAAAAAGGCAAAAGGAAAAACCCCAAAAATGCAACCCAGCAAACAACAAGCAAGACTTGTTCACTCTCCCTCTGGTTTTTAACTCCCACTTATACCAGCTCCACTTACACTGAGTTCCACAGCCTCAGACTGAGCACGCTCAGTCTGAGTCCTACACCCAGTTAAATAGGCACCTGTGAGCAATTAACCACCCCCCTTAATTGATAGACTGAAGGAACCAGTGGAGAAAAATAAAAAAAAGCTATTTAAAAAGTGACAGAAAAAGGTAAATGAAAAACTAAAAGGAAAAGCCCCAAAAATGCAACCCAGCAAACCCAGCAAACAACAAGCAAGACTTGTTCACTCTCCCTCTGGTTTTTAACTCCCACTTATACCAGCTCCACTTACACCGAGTTCCACAGCCTCAGACTGAGCATGCTCAGACTGAGTCCTACACCCAGTTAAATAGGCACCTGTGAGCAATTAACCACCCCTCTTAATTGATAGACTGAAGGAACCAGAGGAGAAAAAAAAAAAAGCTATTTAAAAAGTGACAGAAAAAGGCAAATGAAAAACTAAAAGGAAAAGCCCCAAAAATGCAAGCCAGCAAACCCAGCAAACAACAAGCATGACTTGTTCACTCTCCCTCATGTTTTTAACTCCCACTTATACCAACTCCACTTACACCGAGTTCTACAGCCTCAGACTGAGTCCTACACCCAGTTAAATAGGCACCTGTGAGCAATTAACCACCCCCCTTAATTGATAGACTGAAGGAACCAGAGGAGAAAAAATAAAATAAAAAGCTATTTAAAAAGTGACAGAAAAAGGCAAATGAAAAACTAAAAGGAAAAGCCCCAAAAATGCAACCCAGCAAACCCAGCAAACAACAAGCAAGACTTGTTCACTCTCCCTCTGGTTTTTAACTCCCACTTATACCAGCTCCACTTACACCGAGTTCTACAGCCTCAGACTGAGCACGCTCAGACTGAGTCCTACACCCAGTTAAATAGGCACCTGTGAGCAATTAACCACCCCCCTTAATTGATAGACTGAAGGAACCAGAGGAGAAAAAAAAAAAAAAGCTATTTAAAAAGTGACAGAAAAAGGCAAATGAAAAACTAAAAGGAAAAGCCACAAAAATGCAACCCAGCAAACCCAGCAAACAACAAGCAAGAATTGTTCACTCTCCCTCTGGTTTTTAACTCCCACTTATACCAGCTCCACTTACACCGAGTTCCACAGCCTCAGACTGAGCACGCTCAGACTGAGTCCTACACCCAGTTAAATAGGTACCTGTGAGCAATTAACCACCTCCCTTAATTGATAGACTGAAGAAACCAGAGGAGAAAAAAAAAAGCTATTTAAAAAGTGACAGAAAAAGGCAAATGAAAAACTAAAAGGAAAAGCCCCAAAAATTCAACCCAGCAAACCCAGCAAACAACAAGCAAGACTTGTTCACTCTCCCTCTGGTATTTAACTCCCACTTATACCAGCTCCAATTACACCGAGTTCCACAGCCTCAGACTGAGCACGCTCAGACTGAGTCCTACACCCAGTTAAATAGGCACCTGTGAGCAATTAACCACCCCCCTTAATTGATAGACTGAAGGAACCAGAGGAGAAAAAAAGAAAAAAAAAAAGCTATTTAAAAAGTGACAGAAAAAGGCAAAAGGAAAAACCCCAAAAATGCAACCCAGCAAACCCAGCAAACAACAAGCAAGACTTGTTCACTCTCCCTCTGGTTTTTAACTCCCACTTATACCAGCTCCACTTACACTGAGTTCCACAGCCTCAGACTGAGCACGCTCAGTCTGAGTCCTACACCCAGTTAAATAGGCACCTGTGAGCAATTAACCACCCCCCTTAATTGATAGACTGAAGGAACCAGTGGAGAAAAATAAAAAAAAGCTATTTAAAAAGTGACAGAAAAAGGCAAATGAAAAACTAAAAGGAAAAGCCCCAAAAATGCAACCAAGCAAACCCAGCAAACAACAAGCAAGACTTGTTCACTCTCCCTCTGGTTTTTAACTCCCACTTATACCAGCTCCACTTACACAGAGTTCCACAGCCTCAGAATGAGCACGCTCAGACTGAGTCCTACACAGAGTTAAATAGGCACCTGTGAGCAATTAACCACCCCCCTTAATTGATAGACTGAAGAAAATAGAGGAGAAAAAAAAAAAGCTATTTAAAAAGTGACAGAAAAAGGCAAATGAAAAACTAAAAGGAAAAGCCCCAAAAATGCAACCCAGCAAACCCAGCAAACAACAAGCAAGACTTGTTCACTCTCCCTCTGGTTTTTAACTCCCACTTATACCAGCTCCATTTACACCGAATTCCACAGCCTCAGACTGAGCACGCTCAGACTGAGTCCTACACCCAGTTAAATAGGCACCTGTGAGCAATTAACCACCCCCCTTAACTGATAGACTGAAGGAACCAGAGGAGAAAAAAAAAGCTATGTAAAAAGTGACAGAAAAAGGCAAATGAAAAACTAAAAGGAAAAGCCCCAAAAATCCAACCCAGCAAACCCAGCAAACAACAAGCAAGACGTGTTCACTCTCCCTCTGGTTTTTAACTCCCACTTATACCAGCTCCACTTACACCGAGTTCCACAGCCTCAGACTGAGCATGCTCAGACTGAGTCCTACACCCAGTTAAATAGGCACCTGTGAGCAATTAACCACCCTCCTTAATTAATAGACTGAAGGAACCAGAGGAGAAAACAAAAAAAAAGCTATTTAAAAAGTGACAGAAAAAGGCAAATGAAAAACTAAAAGGAAAGGCCCCAAAAATGCAACCCAGCAAACCCAGCAAACAACAAGCAAGACTTGTTCACTCTCCCTCTGGTTTTTAACTCCCACTTATACCAGCTCCACTTACACCGAGTTCCACAGCCTCAGACTGAGCATGCTCAGACTGAGTCCTACACCCAGTTAAATAGGCACCTGTGAACAATTAACCTCCCCTCTTAATTGATAGACTGAAGGAACCAGAGGAGAAAAAAATAAGCTATTTAAAAAGTGACAGAAAAAGGCAAATGAAAAACTAAAAGGAAAAGCCCCAAAAATGCAACCCAGCAAACCCAGCAAACAACAAGCAAGACTTGTTCACTCTCCCTCTGTTTTTTAACTCCCACTTATACCAGCTCCAATTACACCGAATTCCACAGCCTCAGACTGAGCACGCTCAGACTGAGTCCTACACCCAGTTAAATAGGCACCTGTGAGCAATTAACCACCCTCCTTAATTAACAGACTGAAGGAACCAGAGGAGAAAAAAAAAAAGCTATCTAAAAAGTGACAGAAAAAGGCAAATGAAAAACTAAAAGGAAAAGCCCCAAAAATGCAACCCAGCAAACCCAGCAAACAACAAGCAAGACTTGTTCACTCTCCCTCTGGTTTTTAACTCCCACTTATACCAGCTCCACTTACACCGAGTTCTACAGCCTCAGACTGAGCACGCTCAGACTGAGTCCTGCACCCAGTTAAATAGGCACCTGTGAGCAATTAACCACCCCCCTTAGTTGATAGACTGAAGTAACCAGAGGAGAAAAAAAAAAAAAAAAAGCTATTTAAAAAGTGACAGAAAAAGGCAAATGAAAAACTAAAAGGAAAAGCCCCAAAAATGCAACCCAGCAAACCCAGCAAACAAGAAGCAAGACTTGTTCACTCTCCCTCTGGTTTTTAACTCCCACTTATACCAGCTCCAATTACACTGAGTTCCACAGCCTCAGACTGAGCACGCTCAGACTGAGTCCTACACCCAGTTAAATAGGCACCTGTGAGCAATTAACCACCCCCCTTAATTGATAGACTGAAGGAACCAGAGGAGAAAAAAAGAAAAAAAAAAAAGCTATTTAAAAAGTGACAGAAAAAGGCAAAAGGAAAAGCCCCAAAAATGCAACCCAGCAAACCCAGCAAACAACAAGCAAGATTTGTTTACTCTCCCTCTGGTTTTTAACTCCCACTTATACCAGCTCCACTTACACTGAGTTCCACAGTCTCAGACTGAGCACGCTCAGACTGAGTCCTACACCCAGTTAAATAGGCACCTGTGAGCAATAACCACCCCCCTTAATTGATAGACTGAAGGAACCAGAGGAGAAAAAAAAAAAGCTATTTAAAAAGTGATAGAAAAAGGCAAATGAAAAACTAAAAGGAAAAGCCCCAAAAATGCAACCCAGCATACCCAGCAAACAACAAGCAAGACTTGTTCACTCTCCCTCTCGTTTTTAACTCCCACTTATACCAGCTCCGCTTACACCGAGTTCCACAGCCTCAGACTGAGCACGCTCAGACTGAGTCCTACACCCAGTTAAATAGGCACCTGTGAGCAATTAACCACCCCCCTTAATTGATAGACTGAAGGAACCAGAGGAGAAAAAAAAAAAAAAGGCTATTTAAAAAGTGACAGAAAAAGGCAAATGAAAAACTAAAAGGAAAAGCCCCAAAAATGCAACCCAGCAAACAACAAGCAAGACTTGTTCACTCTCCCTCTGGTATTTATCTCCCACTTATACCAGCTCCACTTACTCCGAGTTCCACAGCCTCAGACTGAGCACGCTCAGACTGAGTCCTACACCCAGTTAAATAGGCACCTGTGAGCAATTAACCACCCCCCTTAATTGATAGACTGAAGGAACCAGAGGAAAAAAAAATAGCTATTTAAAAAGTGACAGAAAAAGGCAAATGAAAAACTAAAAGGAAAAAAAAATAAAAACATCATTGATGTTTTGGGGCGAGTTTAAAACCCCTCCAAATCCCTTTGTTTTTTGTGTGCTACAATGTTAAAAATGTTTTAGCGATTTTTAGAAAAGCCAAATTTGGAGGATGCACACAGTGTGCCAACATGTGCTATCTGCCATTACGGGAGATCAATGGACGCGTTTTGGGGGTGCAACCCCTTCCTCAATAATAAAGTAGCTGAGAGGAAGGGGTTTCTCCCCCAAAACACGTCCCTTGATCCCCTGTGATGGCAGCTAGCACATGTTGACATTGGCAAATTTGTTTGCATCTTCCAAATGTGGCTTTTCCTGGGGTGACTTCACCCCATCTGAACGCAATATCAAACACAGTTCCTAAATACTCATGTCTGATATTGCCTTCAAGTTCTACCAAATGTGAACTTTGTAAGTTCAAGATTTGTGTCTTTCTTGTTGGTTTTACCTGTTTTATCTTAAATGGACATTTCTATTTTTTATAATGCCACCCCAAAAATTGTTATACAACAAACATGTTGGTTTGTTTTAAAAACCTTTTCTAAATGCACATGTGATTGTGCAGGTATTAAAAAGATTGTTAATCAACAATGTGTGGATTATTGTCTCAACGCTACAACACTTGTCGTGATGTAATTGCTGCTTTCTGTGAAAATGGGGGTTATTTCCTAAGGGCAAATCCTCTTTGCACTACAAGTGCAGTTTCAGTGCAGTTTCAAGTGCACTTGTAGTGCAAAGTGTCTTTGCCTTTAGTAAATAACACCCAACAGTGCTTTGTAGAAGGTTACACAATCACGCCATTTTCAGGACTCCCCACATTTCTGTCAGGGTCAGCTAAAACAAACACAAGCAGTAAATGTCACCAAAGATTTGCTTTTTTTTGTTTTTATTTGATAAAGGCTTCACAAATTGTCTGGCATTTTGATGGCCCCCCTACCCGCAAAGAACTCAAGGTATCTTAACCGGACATCACGGGCACTCAGGGAGGGCAAGCCAGGACGGCCACTTTCAAGCGCCGTCAGGGTTGTTTCATTTAGAATTCCGGCCTCAGGCCCAACTGAGCCAGCATAGTTGGCAGAATGTTGGCGTAAAAAGTTATGTAGAACACAGCATGCCAGGATTATATGATTAAGTTTATACTCCACCATATGGATGGGTGTCAGAAATAGGCGGAACCGGCTGGTCATGATTCCAAACGTGTTCTCCACCACTCTTCTGGCTCTGGCCAGCCGGTAATTAAAAACCCTCTGTTCCGGGGTGAGGGTCCTCATCGGGAAGGGGCGCATAAGATGGTCCCCAGCGCAAATGCTTCATCCGCAACGAAGACGAATGGGAGTCCTTCCACATTGTCTTCTGGAGGTGGCAAGTCCAAGCTGCCATTCTGGAGACGCCTGACTCCACCATCGGACATCCGGCCATTCTTCCCCACGTCCAAATACAGGAACTCGTAATTAGCCAACACCACCGCCAACATCACAATACTATTGAACCCCTTGTAATTATAATAGTACGACCCCGAGTTGGGTGGTGGGACGATGTGGACGGTTTTCCCATCAATTTCCCCTCCGCAGTTAGGAAAGTCCCACCGCTGGGCAAAGTGGGAGGCCACAGTCTGCCATTCCTGTGGCGTGGAAGGAAACTGTTGAGGAAAACAAAAAAAACTTAGTATTTTTGCACATAAACATGGAAAGCAGATTAGACACAAACATTCTTGGCCAGCATCCAGATAACATTTATTAAGGGGAATTTTACAACACCAAAGTATAAGGTACACCTATCAAATTCCCCTTTCCCCCCCTCATGGGCCATTTCTAACATTATAGGGGGGGGGATCTTGGACAGGTAACCCTCTTCACTTCATTGAGAGATGCATGCCTGTATACAGGGTATTACTTGGAACAGCCCCTCCTTAGTTACACTATTGGCAGCCCACTGGACAGGTAAGAAGTGTCATAATACAAAGATATAAATACACACTGTACACATTTGAGCACATTTGGACATTCTGCTATTACCTATCAAGATAATAATAGGATCCAAAAACTTGAAACAGTACCATTTGAAAGTATACAGGCAGGCCCTTGCACTACATGCTTTGGGGAATTCATCCATAAATCTGACCACTAAAGAGATGGGTATAGTGTGTATGGGTTTGGCAAAGTCAGCAGATAGATGATTGAGGATAGATAGAGAATTGGGATCAGCTGACTTTGCAGTTGGGGGAGGGAGGGTTAATAAAAATGATTTGGGGACACTACAAAAAAAAGCCTATGGCACTCTGACAGAATTTAAAGCACAAATCACATTTAAAAACATTTTAGGGGGTGTTTGGGGTAGAGCACTACTATGGAGCTGATAAAATACATTGTTAAGTGACTACATGAGGTGAATATAGGGCCAGGAGAACATGCTGGGGAGGTTAGTGAAGGCAAATATGTATGAAGGACTAAAAAAATAATTACATAAAAATCCAGCTTGCATGAGGACAAAGGGGACATTCACAGCATATTACAATCATGGTAATTAGGGAATGAGGAAAGAAATACAATATATTATCAATCATTAAATACAATAAAATGTGAGATTAAAGGATAAAAATCTTACCTTCATATACTCCTTCTGCAGGGCCTGGATGATGGCAGAACAGGTCTCTGGGATAATGATCCCCAGAGCCTGGGGGGAGATGCCTGTCTAGAACTTCAAGTCCTGCAGGCTTCTCCCTGTCGCCAAGTACCGCAGGGTTACGACGAACCTCTGCTCTGGAGTGATGGCTTGCCTCATGCAGGTATCCTGCCTGCTGATATAGGGGGTCAGCGAAGCCAACAAACGGTGAAATACGGGGTCCGTCATCCGGAGAAAGTTCCTGAAATTATCAGGATTATTCTCATGGATCTCACGGAGCAAAGGCATATGAGAGAACTGGTCACGCTGAAGCAACCAATTCTTGGTCCATGAACTCCTCCCCACCCTGTTCATGGACTGGACTTGTGTCAAGGTCAGGACCCCAACACCAAGCCCCCGCACAGCACGAACTTTACGAGGAGTACGTATATGCAACATGGCTAGAAAACGGTCGGCTGCTCAGAACGCAGTAGCAGAACGCACTGAAGAACAGCAAGGCCTGTGAAGAGCGACCTGAAAAACAGTAACGAATGAACAAGAACACAATGACAAGTCAAGGGTACTCCCTGCAGGCACTGAAGAGCAGATACAAACCCACAAGCACAAACTGAACCGCAGAAAATGATCTGAAAGCCACGAGTCTGAAAAAGCGTGAATCGTCTCTCACCAAACTTTTACTAACACAAGATTAGCAAAAGGAGCCCAAAGGGTGCCGCGCTTGGTTCTGAACTGGCCTTTTCTAGTCTCGTCGTACGTGATGTACGTGACCGCGTGGTTGGCGATCAGAAATTCCGACAACTTTGTGCGACCGTGTGTACGCAAAACAAGTTTGAGCCAACATCCGTCGGAAAAAATCCGAGGATTTTGTTGTCAGAATGTCCGATCAATGTCCGACCGTGTGTACGGGGCATTAGAGCAATGAGCCATGATTAGATAAATTCATCATTACTTGCTCCAAACATGGCAAATGTTATACAAGTGGTACACTCACTACTTTACATTGTAGCAAAGTGTCATTTCTTCAGTGTTGTCACTGAATACACAGTACCCCACATACACTTTACCCCACAAAAGTGAGTACACCCCTCACATTTTTGTAAATATATTTTTTTATATCTTTTCATGTGACAACACTGAAGAAATTATAGTTTGCTACAATGTAAAGTAGTGAGTATACACAGTGTAAATTTGCTGTCCCCTCAAAATAACTCAACACACAGTCATTAATGTCTAAACCGCTAGCAACAAAAGTGGGTATACCCCTAAGTGAAAATGTCCAAATTGGGCCCAAAGTGTCAATATTTTGTGTGGCCACCATAATTTTCCAGCACTGCCTTAACTCTCTTGGGCATGGAGTACACCAGAGCTTCACAGGTTGCCACTGGAGTTCTCTTCCACTCCTCCATGACGACATCACAGAGCTCGTGGATGTTAGAGACCTTACGCTCCTCCACCTTCTGTTTGAGGATGCCTCACAGATGCTCAATAGGGTTTAGGTCTGGAGTCATGCTTGCTCAGTCCATCACCTTTACCATCAGCTTCTTTAGCATGGCAGTGGTCATCTTGGAGATGTGTTTAGGGTCGTTATCATGTTGGAATACTGCCCTGCGGCCCAGTCTCCGAAGGCAGGGAATCATGCTCTGCTTCAGTATGTCACAGTACATGTTAGCATTCATGGTTCTCTCAATGAACTGTAGCTCCCCAGTGCTGGCAGCACTCATGCAGCCCCAGACCATGACACTCCCATCACCATGCTTGACTGTAGGCAAGACACACTTGTCTTTGTACTCCTCACCTGGTTGCTGTCACACACGCTTGACACCATCTGAACCAAATACATATATCTTGGTCCAGTAATTGTCTTCAGTAAACTGTTTGTGGGCTTTCTTGTGCATCATCTTTAGAAGAGGCTTCCTTCTGGGAGGACAGCCATGCAGACCAGTTTGATGCAGTGTGCGGCATATGGTCTGAGCACTGACAGGCTGACACCCCACCCCTTCAGTCTCTGCAGCAATGCTGGCAGCACTTATACGTCTATTTCCCAAAGAAACCTTTGGATATGACGCTGAGCACGTGCCTTCAACTTCTTTGGTTGACCATGTCGTGGCCTGTTCTGTGTGGAACCTGTCCTGTTAAACCACTGTATGGTCTTGGCCACTGTGCTGTAGCTCAGTTTCAGGGTTTTGGCAATCTTGTTATAGGCCATCTTTATGTACAGCAACAATTCTTTTCAGATCCTCAGAGTTTTTTGCCATGTTGAACTTCCAGTGACCAGTATGAGAGAGTGAGAGCGATAACACCAAATTTAAAACACCTGCACCCCATTCACCCCTGAAAGAGTAACACGAGTCACATGGCACTGGGGAGGGAAAATGGCTAATTGGGCCCAATTTGGACATTTTCACTTAGAGGTGTACTCACTTTTGTTGCCAGTGGTTTAGACATTAATGGCTGTGTGAGTTATTTTGAGGGGACAGCAAATTTACATTCTTATACAAGCTGTACACTCACTACTTTACATTGTAGCAAAGTGTAATTTCTTCAGATGAAAATATATAATAAAATATTTATAAAAATGTGAGGGGTGTACTCACTATTGTGAGATACTGTGTATATATCTTAGGTAGGCAACTGTTTGTAAAAAAAGATATTTTATTACATATAAAAATAAAGACACAAAGCACAAAGCGCACAAAAAAAACTGAAATTGAAATCCTCTATATACACAATCCTATACCCACAGTTGATCCAGAGGAAGGCAAAAAAAGCACAATAAAGCATGATCCAATTTGCCACAGTGGGGGGAAAAGTTCCTTCCTTATCTTCCATGAGGCAATTGGATATTCCCTGGATCGACTACCCCTTTCATTATTACCTTTAATATTAATATCCAATTATATTTTGTGCATTTAGGAATGCATTCAGCTTTTTTAAAAACAATCTATTGATCTAAGCAGAACCAGTTCTTGAGGGAGTCCACTCCACATTTTCACAGCTCCTACTATGAAGAAGTATTTCGGTATGTGAAGGTTAAATCTCTTTTCCTCCAGATGTAAAGAGTGTCCCCTTGTCCTTTATAATGACCTGAAAGTGAATAGATGAACACTAAGTTCATTATATGGACCACTTATTGTATGTATTTGTATATGTTGAGCATGCAGTACCTTGAAAAAATATTCACACCCCTTGACATTTTCCACATTTTGTCAAGTTACAACCAAACATGTAATTGTATTTTATTGGGATTTTATGTGATAGATCAACACAAAGTGGCACATAATTGTGAAGTGGAAGGAAAATGATAAATGGTTTTACAAACAAATATCTGAAAAGTGTGGCGTACATTTGTATTCAGCCCCTTTTACTCTGAAACCACAAACTAAAATCTAGTGGAACCAATTGCCTACAGAAGTCACCTAATTAGTAAATAGAGTCCACCTGTGTGTAATTATATCTCAGTATAAATACAGCTGTTCTGTAAAGTCCTCAGAAGAGAACCTTAGTGAACAAATAGTACCATGAAGGCTAAGGAACACACCAGACAGGCCAGGGAAAAAGTTGTGGAGAACTTTGAAGCTGGGTTAGGTTATAAAAAAAATATCCCAAGCTCTGAACATCCATCATCCAAAAATGAAAAGCGTATGGCACAACTGCAAATCTACCAAGACATGGCCATCCACTGAAACTCACAGGCCGGGCACGGAGAGCATTAAATCAGAGAAGCAGCCAAGAGGGCCATGGTAATTCTAGAGGTGCTACAGAGATCCACAGCTCAGGTGAGAGAATATGTCCACAGGACAACTATTAGTTGTGCACTCCCCAAATCTGGCCTTTATGAAAGAGTGGCAAGAAGAAAGACATTGTTGAAGGAAAGTCATAAGAAGTCCCATTTGCAGTTTGCGAGAAGCCATGTGGGGGACACAGCAAACATGTGGAGGAAGGTGCTCTGGTCAGATGAGACCAAAATTGAACTTTTTAGTCTAAAGGCAAAAAGCTATGTGTGGCAGAAAACTAACACTGCCCATCACCCTGAACTCACCATCCCCACCGTGAAACATGATGGTGGCAGCATCATGTTGTGGGGATGATTTTCTTCAGCAGGGACAGGGAAGCTGGTCAAAGTTCATGGGAAGATGGCAATACAAGGCAATCTTAGAAGAAAACCTGTTAGAGCCTGCAAAAGATTCAAAACCGGGGCAGAGGTTCACCTTCCAGCAGGACAATGACCCTAAACATACAGCCAGTGCTACAATGGAATGGTTTAGATCAAATCATATTCATGTGTTAGAACCGCCCAGTCAAAGTCCAGACCTAAATCCAATTGAGAATCTGTGGCAAGACTTGAAAATTGCTGTTCACAGATGCTCTCAATCCAATCTGAAAGAGCTTGAGCTATTATGCAAAGATGAATGGCTAAAAATGTCACTCTCTAGATGTGCAAAGCTGGTAGAGACATACCCAAAAAGACTTGCAGCTGTAATTGCAGCAAAAGGTGGTTTTACAAAGTATTGACTCGGGGGGGGGGCTGAATACAAATGGGCGCCACACTTTTCAGATATTTATTTGTAAAACATTTTGAAAACCATTTCTCATTTTTCTTCCACTTCACAATTATGTGCCACTTTGTGTTGGTCTATCACATAAAATCCCAATAAAATACATTTACGTTTTTAGTTGTAACATGACAAAATGTGGAAAATTTCAAGGGGTGTGAATACTTTTCCAAGGCACTGTATTCCCATTAAGCTCCTCTTCTGAAGAAAGAATACATTCAGTTCAGCAAATCTTTATCTTTCCTCATAGCTGAACTCCTCTATGCCTCTTATCAATTTGGTTGCCCTTCTCTGCACTTTATCCAGTTCCCCAATATCCTTTTTGTGAACTGGTGCCTAAAATTGAACTGCATATTCCAGATGAGGTCGTATTAATGATTTGTACTGGGGCAAATGATGTCTCTCTCTCTCTGAAGTCTATACCCTTTAATACAAAAAAAGTATTTTTCTAGCATCAGAAACTGCAGCTTGGCATTGCATGCTATTATTGCATCTATGATGTACCGGAACACCCAGATCCTTCTCCACAATTGCCAATTGTATTGAGGTATGTAAAATTTGTATGAGACATGTAGGTTGGAGACATTCTGTAAGTACTTAAGTACATAATTCCACTGCACAGTTCCACTGTGTCATCTGCAAACACTAAAATGGTACTTTTAATCCCAGACCCTATATCATTTATAGATATATTAAAAAGTAACAGTCCCAACACTGAACCTTGGGGTACACCACTAATAATCTTAGACTATTCAGAGTACGAACCATTATTCACTACTCTCCAAATACTGCCCTTTAGACAATTTTCCATCCATTTACAAACATAATTTTCTAAGCCTGCATAACTTAATTTATAGATTATCTATGCGTAGGGAACTGTGTCAAATGCTTTTTATTTTTTTTAATATAAATCATTGGATATATTAATTAATGGATATATTTCTGGACCCATTGATTATTCATTGATTGATTTTCACACACATTTGCACTTTATTGTACATTTGTATATAACAGCTGTCATAGAGAAGAGGCTTCAGTCGGCGGGAGTTGTTTTTTTTTTTTTTGGTTCGTCGGGCAGTGTGATGGATGATGGATTTACATTGCGGGACATTTTTATTTTTTTATTTTTTAATAAATGATTTGTCCCAAACTGTGTACTGTCATACTGACTATTTTTGACACTTTTTTTGTTGAATGTGTAGGGGTACAATATACCCGATACCCATTCACATTGGGGGGTGGGATCTGGGGGTCCCCTTATTAAAGGGGGCTTTCAGGTTCCGATACGCTCCCTGTCCACAGACCACCACAACCACTGGGCATCAACATGGGGATAAGGCCCTTGTCCCCATCAACATGGGGACAAGGTGTTTTGGGGGGACCCCAAAGCATCCTCTCCATGTTGAGGGCATGTGGCCTGGTACGGTTCCAGGGGGTGGCTATCTCGCCCCCTTTTCCTGCTGCCTGCCAGGTTACATGCTCATTTAAGGGTCTGGTATGGATTTTGGGGGGGACCCCTATGCCTACGCCATCTGTTTTTATTTTGGCGCAGGGTTCCCCTTAATATCCATACCAGACCTGAAGGGCCTGGTATGTATTTTGAGGGACCCCAACACATTTTTTTTTTAAATTATGGTGTGGGGTTCCCCTTAATATTCATACCAGATCCAAAGGGCCTGGTAATGGACTGGGGGAACCCATTCTGTTTTTTTCAATGATTTTTATCTATATTGCCAGGATCTGACAATTCATTACAGCCGTGAGCAGTTTTAAATTACTTTTTTTCCTTTAGAAATGTCATTTTGCTGTGGTATTGTTCTAAATGTTCTAAACATGGGAAAAATGTGCTACTTTAAAGGCATACTAAAGACACCCCCCAGGCATGATATTTAAAAGAATGTTTCATTCTTATTGTTTCACTTTAAGCATTATTAAAATCACTGCTCCTGAAAAAACAGACATTTTTAAAACTTATTTTTGCATTGATATATGTCCCCTGGGGCATGAACTAGGGGGAACCCATGCTGTTTTTTCAATGATTTTTTTATCTATATTGCCGGGATCTGACAATTCATTACAGTCGCAAGCAGTTTTAAATGAGATTTTTTCCTTTCAATATGTGATTTTTCTGTGGTATTGTTCTAAACACGGTAAAGATGTGCTACTTTACAGGCATACTGAGGACATCCCCAGGCACGATATTTAAAGGAAAATGTTTTTTTTTTCACTTTAAGCAATTATTAAAATCACTGCTCCTGAAAAAACTTCAGTTTTTAAAACTTTTTTTGCATTGATACATATCCCCTGGGGTAGGACCCGGGTCCTCAAACACTTTTTTTGACAATAACTTGCATATAAGCCTTTAAAATGAGCACTTTTGGTTTTTCATGTTAGTGTCCCACTTTAACTGTGTTCCGCGGATTTCGAATTTGCCACAAACACAGCATAATGTTTGCTGTTCGGCAAACAGGCGAACATCGGGCTCATCCCTACTGACAACTAGGGCTCCTGATGGTGGAGATGGGTTTTGCTGCATGTTAGCACCAAGTCACAGTTCTCAAGATCTCCCCAAAAGAGATGACCAAGCCAGGGTCCACTAGAAGATATGGCAGGTAGGGATCAAGCACAGAAGCATAGTCAGTAAACAAACCAAAGGTCAGTAACAAGTGACTGTAAGTTGGGATAAAGCAAAAGAATAGTTGAGGAACAAGACAAAGGTTGGTGATGAGTGGTAGCGAAGATACGGGCAGCAGCAGGAGTAACAAGAGTGAGCTATTGGCTAGAGAGTGCACAATAATCTGGCAAACAGGAAGTAATTGCCAGATACAGCAGAGGCTGCAGGTTTAGACTCGGGCCCTGACAAAGATATTTAGTAAATTAGCCTTCTCAATGTCTTCAGTACCAACTCAGAATTATCTAGTAAAGGGTCTACATACTCACATTTGATTCTTTTCACTGTTAATATATTTGGAGAATTGTGGAGCGTTTGTCCTGTTATTTTTAGCTACTTTAACTTTGGACATTAACCACATTTTTAACCCTTTAAACTTATTATCCATGGAAATATATATTTTGCAGTGTGTTTGCATATGGTCGATTTGAAGCATTCCCATTTCTGTTATGTGTACTTTAATGGCAACATTACCTCCCAGTCTAAATCTTGGAGAGCAGTCCTCAGCTTTGGAAAATTTGCTCTCTAAAGCCCCGTACACACGAACAGATTTTCAGACAAACATTTGTCCATTTTTTGTTGTATGCTAGTCTCATATCGAAAGTGAAGAGGTTACTCTCCATACAAAATTTCTTATCAGCAGAATTCAACTTCAGAAGTGATGTAATGTGTTGAAAAGTTTTGTATGTATTCTTTTGTTTCTGAGCATGCGTAGTCTTGCTCTTATGATTTTTTCAGATGAAAACCATACTAGTTCAATGAAAATCAGATGTTGTGTTCACATTCAATTAAAATTTTATAGTCTGCACATCCAGCTTTTGTCGTACAAAAAATCGGAATCGGCTTTCGAAAGCACCATACTAACGATCCAAAAATCGGAAGACAAAATTTTACTTTGAAATTTTCATATTGTGTGTACGGGCCTTTAAAATGAAGTGTTTTTATCTTTTCATTAGGTGTTTGTTGTTTACAGCTTACATTAAATGAAATCATGTTTTGGTCACTGCTACCCAGATGTTCATTAGTGTTCATTAGTTATAACATAAAATATGAACATTAGTAATAATCTCTGCATTGTTTGATATTAACATATCTAGTAGAGAATCATTTCTAGTTGGGGACTCAATAAACTACCATAAAAGTTTATAAATGTTGACTCTTTTACTGTTCCAGCAGTGAAATTACTCCTGTCAATTTCACAATAGTTAAAATCTCCCATTATCACTCTCCCAGCCCTTGCAGCCCTTTCTATCTGCACAAGTAGCTGAATCTCCACCTCCTTATTAACACTGGGTGCTCTATAACAAACTCCAAAAAATAACTTTGAAATGTTCACACCCATATGTAGTTCCACTCATAGTTCTTCAGCACCTTTACACTTTTTATCAAAGTCCTCTTTCACATTTGCTTTGAGATCACTTTTCACATAGAGACAGACACATTTAAGATAGTAGCCTAGTGTTCTAAAGGTCAATAGACTTACTGCCACATCCCTAAATACAAATGCAAAACATGGAGAAAATGGCCACAGCAGGACTTTTTAGGCAGATTTTGAACTAGTTGTAAAGATAAGAGTAAATAAAATCAGCAAAACTTAATTTGCAAATAAAAAATTGTGATCACAATCATGTCACAAAGAGTTAAAAGCAATAACAGACAACAGTACATTCGAAGAACAAATACCCTGTAGCCCATACATCTGGAACCCTGGGTTGGTCTTCTATAGTATATGACCAAGCCAGAAGTGATGTTCACAGAAAGGTTCCCTAATATTAGTTCAAAATCTGCCTAAAAAGTCCCACTGGGACTATTTTCTCCATGCTTTGCATAAAGACAGAAAATAGCCAGGAATATGAATAGCCCCATCATGTGAAAAATGAAGTCAAGATTCAACAATAACAATTAAATTATAATTCTCTTCATGCTTCAAATCTTCCAACTCACCTATTTTCCTTGGCAGACTTCTGACATTGGTAAACAAACACTTTAATTCATTGTCAAATTTTGCACTTGTACTTTGTGTTTTTTTTTTTTTTGCAGCACAAATAGTACTATAATTTCCAGTGGTTGTTTGTGACATGGGATCCTTCTTATCAACTGCTATAACTCTCCCCAAATCTTCCCCCATTCCACCCACCATTGCGGTCTTACCCTTGTCCACCCCATTATATTCTAACTCACCTTTCCCCCTCCTTGTTTAACCACTTATAGACCGCCTGCCGTCGATATACGTCAATAGCTGCCATAACTCCGGTATTTTCTTAAACGGCGGGTGGTCCACTTTAAGATAAAAGTGGTCTCCACGGTGGATTCGCTGCAAGGTCACATTTATCCATGGCGGGAAAGGTGCACCCCCTTCTGCCATGTCCCGGTCGTCTCTGCAGCTTACCGGATCCATCCATAGTGGCGGAGATGATCCAATCCTTTCCCTTGTTAGGCAGGAAGTCGAGTGGGGGAATGATGGCCCCCACTCGACTCAATGCCATTGGATTACGGAAGTGAAGTCAAACTTCACTTCCACCCAATGGCCTTAAAGGGACAAATTTTTTTATTGAAAAAAAAAGGCTTTTTTTTTTTTCTTTTTGCTTTTAAGTGTAAATGTGAGATCTGAGGTCTTTTTAACCCTGGATCTCACATTAAAAAGGCCCTGTCATGCTATTTTTCTAATACAAGGGATGTTTACATTCCTTGTAATAGGAATAAAAGTGATCCAAATTTTTTTAAAAGGACAGTATAAAAAAAATAAAGACTATTTGCTAAGACTGCTGCGCAAATACGGTGTAACATAGAGTATTGCAACGACCTCCATTTTATTCTCTAGGGTGTCTGAAAAAATATATAATGTTTGGGGGTTCTAAGTAATTTTCTAGCAAAAAAAATGATTTTAACTTGTAAACACCAAGTGTAAAAAATAGGCCTGGTCTTTAAGTGGTTAAATAATCCTCCGATCATCCCATATACCTCTCCCCAGCAGACTCCCTTCCATTTAGGTGCAAACTATCTTTAGCATATAGGTTTCATGCTAATGAAAAATCATCCCAGTGCTCTAGAAACCCAAATCCTTCCCTCTTTACACCAAGTCTTTAGCCATGCATTCAGTTCTCTGATCTCCTTCTGTCTTCCCTGTGTTGTGCATGACACATACAATATTCCAGAGAATATAAACTCAAATGTCCTTCCTTTCAACTTGCAGCCTAGTTCTTTAAATTGATTCTTAAGGAGCCTCCATCTTCCATGTAATCTGTCATTGGTTCCAACATGGTCCAAGACAGCTGGGTCATGTCCAACCCCTCTCAGTAATTTATCAGCCCAGTCAACATCATGCTGAACCGTGGCACCAGGGAGTCAGGAAATCATTTTGTTGAGGCAATCTAGGTGACAAATTATTCCCTCAGTCCTTCTGATTATAGAATTCCCTATTATTACCAACTGTCTAAGGCTACCTAAATAACCCTTACCACCCCTACTAGATGAGCCGGTCTCCTGGCTGTTAGGTTTAGCAGCAACATCTAGGGCTGCCACCTCTGCATTTGCCACTCCCACTTGTTCTCCCAACTTGGCAAATTTGTTTGGGTGCCTAAACACAGGGCTGACCTTCCTTTTCTCTGAACCCCTACCACTCCCTCCAACTGCATTAACCCATTTTCCTCCCTGATAATCCTTACTTACCACTGCACCCTCCACATCTACCCTAATAACAACCTGCCCAATGAGCAGAGACTTCTTTCAAGGTTGTTTGTTTTACCCACTGTTGCAATTTACTCCTCCAGATCTCAAATGTAAGCTTCTAGAAGGGCAACCTGCTCACATCTGTTACAGTCATATTCATTCTGGAGCTATAAATCTGTTATTGTATACATTCAGCACACTGTGCCAAACCTTTAACCTTGCTAGCACTCATTATCCCAGTTACAATATTAATATTACTTGCAGGAAATTTAAGATGTTACTTACAGTTTAGAAGACTCCTGCTTTAACCTGCTTTTAACCTCCTGTTTTCAACTCTTTTCAACTCTGCCTTTTAACTCACTACTTGGTTAAATTTCCACTTTGTTGATGTTCCAGCAAGCAAAATGTAGGAGGCTCAATGTGTGCTCTACAGAAAGTTATACAGCACCCTCAGCACCTGTGAACAATTAACCACCCCCTTAATTAGCAGACTGAAGGAAGGGAAAAAATGCTGTTAAAAAAGTGACAGAAAACGTGTTTTAAAAGTTGCTAGAAAAGATCCCAAAGAATAAGATAAAACTTGCATTTGAAACCACAAACCATCATAAGCAGGTCAAAAGCACCACTCCTGCTTTTAACCAGTTCAGCTTTTTGGACCTACTATGTAGGTCCAAAGAGTGAACCTTTAATCAAAAGCTGATGTGGTAGCTGTGGTAGCTGTGTGGGTTTTGTTTAGCCGGTTCCCCGCTTAAAAATGATGCGGCAGCTCCATAGCTGCTAATCACTTTCGCGGATCCAGCAGCACAGTGCTACCCCCTCCTACTGGCACCCCTTCCTCCCATGGTTCCCGGGCTCTCCCGCTGTTACTGGAGCCTGGACACACAACTGCTGGCTAGGGGAGGGAGAGCACAGTGAGGCTGAGGCAAATCCATGCCTCTCACATGCAAACAATGAAGCCTAAATTGATGTCACTTCTGGTTTCAAATGCACCATTTCTGTCAGGTCCCACACTTACCAGACAGGTGAGTCCGCTTGGGCAGAGGGTAGGCTCCCTTACGTATCCGATTCGGGGCCCCTGATAGAGTAGACAGGAGACCACGAATGCAGAGTGGTATGAGGGCCTGTAGTAGGATCCTGGAGCACAATGGTCTGGCAAGCAACCGGTAGGTCTTCAGACTGGGTAGAGCAGATGCTGGGCAGGAACTGATCAGGCTGGTCACACACAGGCAGAGGTCGGCAACGGGCTGGCAGCAGCGGTACAAGAGGGTGAGGCAAAGACAAGGTCAGACAAGCCGGGGTCGGGTTCAGGCAGCAATCAAGGATAGTCCAAGGGGTAGCCGGGTCACAACGGATAAGCACAACAGGGAAACAGGAACTCAGGATGATCACGGACAAGGTACAGAGCTGTTTGATCAGGCAGCACTGGGTCAGCATAGAGGCAAGCCTTAAATAGGCAGATTGGCGCCAAAATGCCGCGCACGTGCGCGCGCCGATTCGCCAAAGCGCGCCGCGCCCCCGCACGCGCCCGAGCGCGCCCCCGACACCGGCTTGCACGCCCACCGAACCGGGTCGCGTCACAAGCAGCGCCCACAGGCGGACGCGCGCTAACGCGAACGCGCGCTAGCGCGAACGCGCGTACGCACGAACGCCCGGACGCCACCCCGCACGCCACGGTCGGCCAGCCCAGACACACCGGCGCCCCCAGGGACACGCGCCCCAGCACGGACAGAAACGCGAGCGCCAACACGCCCCGGCGCGCCCCGGCGCCCAACCAGGTAACCTCTCTGACAGTGCCCCCTCCTCAAGGGCAGACTCCGGATGCCCAGCTGGGCCATCTTTACGGGATGAGAGGTTTTGAAGGATTGAAGGAGATCGTTAGCGTGCAAATTGTTTTCTGGTTCCCACGAATTGTCTTCGGGACCGTAGCCCCTCCACTTCACCAGATATTGTACCTGATTGCGCCTTCTTCTACAATCAAGAATTGCTTCCACTTCAAACTCTTCTTCGCCATCAACCTTGATCGGTTTGGGTGGACCAATGCAACGACCAGGAAAGAAATTAGGCGTGACCGGTTTTAGGAGAGAAACGTGGAATACTGGATGAATTTTCAGGGAATTGGGGAGGTCCAATTCAAATGCCACATTGTTGATCTTCCTTTTGATCAAGAAAGGACCCAGGTATTTGGGACCCAGTTTCCTGGATGGACAAGCTAGCTTGAGGTTCGCGGTGGACAGCCAGACAGAATTGCCAGGTTCTAGCATAAGTTCTCCTCGCCTCTTTCTGTCGAAGATCCTCTTATAGTCTTCCTGAGCCTTGGTCATGGTTTCCTGTAGCAACTTATTGTTATTGGCGAAAAAATTCAAGGTCTCGGAGACTGCAGGAACAGGGCATTCAGGAAATGCTCCAGGTAGGAAGGATGGGTGGAAACCGTAGTTGGCATAGAACGGAGACTGATTAGTCGCTGAATGTAAAGAGTTATTATAAGAAAACTCTGCGATGGGAAGCAGGGAGGCCCAGTCATCTTGGGAAAAAGCTGAAAAACAGCGGATGTATTGCTCCAAGGTTTGGTTCGTCCTCTCGGTTTGTCCATTGGACTGAGGGTGGTAGGCCGAGGAAAAGGACAACTCGATCTCAAGGGCACCACAAAGGGATCTCCAGAACCTGGAAGTGAACTGGACGCCTCTGTCCGAGACTATATTGGTCGGGACTCCATGTAGTCTAACGATCTCTTTGATGAAGATAGCGGCGGTCTCCATGGCTGAGGGGGTGCCCTTCATGGGGAGGAAATGGGCCATTTTAGACAACCTGTCCACTACAACAAAAATGGATGAAAAACCCTCTGATGGTGGGAGCTCCACGATAAAATCCATAGAGATCATGGCCCAAGGTCTCTCTGGGACTGGTAATGGCTTCAGTAGGCCCCATGCTCTTGACCGGCTAGTCTTATTTCTGGCACACGTATCACAGGACTCCACATATGCCTTACAATCCCTGGTAAGATGAGGCCACCAGAAGGAGCGTTGGACAAGGTCAATTGTTTTTCGTGTGCCGAAGTGACCCGCAAGTTTGTGGTCATGGCACAAGCTTAGTACCCGTGCTTTCAGCTCCTCAGGAACCACAATCCTATTCTTGAACCAGAGCAGTCCATCCTTGGCACAGGCTTCAGCAAGTGGGGGCATTCTCGAGGAAGCTCGCCTGATTTGAGAAATTATGTCTTCCTGTAGAACGAGAAAATTTCCAGAAGGAAGAATGGTGTCTGGGGACAGGGTTCTTTCAGAGTCAAGGAACATCCGGGAAAGGGCGTCGGATTTGACATTCTTGGATCCAGGTCTGTACGTGATGTGGAAAATAAATCGCGAAAAAAAAAGTGCCCATCTGGCCTGCCGGGGTTTTAATCTCTTGGCCGTTCTTAGGTACTCTAAGTTCTTATGGTCTGTGTAGACCAAGATGGGATGTGCTGCACCTTCCAGGAGATAACGCCATTCTTCCAAAGCTGCTTTAATGGCCAGAAGTTCCCGATCACCCACATCATAGTTTTTCTCGGACGGAGAGAGCTTACGTGAGAAGAATCCCACTGGATACAGGAGTGCTTTGGCACCCTGTCTCTGAGACAGTACAGCTCCGACTGCCACTTCGGAGGCATCCACCTCCAGGACGAAAGGCAAGGCAGGATTGGGATGTTTAAGAATAGTGGCTGAGGTAAACAACGCTTTGAGTTTTCCAAAGGCCTCTTGTGCTTTAGGGGTCCAGTGGAACCGGCACCCTTGTTTAATGAGTTCCGTAATGGGAGCTATGATTGAAGAAAATCCCCTGATGAACTTTCTGTAGAAATTGGCGAAGCCAATAAAACGTTGTACCCCTTTCTTGTCAGTCGGTGCAGGCCACTCCAGAATGGCGGATACTTTCTGAGGATCCATTTTAATGCCATCAGGAGAGATGATTAAACCCAAGAATTGGATGGATTGGAGCTCAAATTCGCACTTCTCAAGTTTGGCGTAGAGCCCATGCTGTCTTAGCCGGGAGAGTACAGTTCGTACATGTCTGCGGTGCTCCATCAGAGAGGCGGAGAAGACCAGGATATCATCTAGATAAACGATGACGTATAAATCCAGTAAATCATGAAAGACATCATTAACAAAGTGCTGAAATGTTGCCGGTGCGTTGCACAGACCAAAAGGCATGACAAGGTACTCATAATGACCAAATCGGGTACGAAAAGCTGTCTTCCACTCGTCTCCTTCTCTTATACGGATCAGGTTATAAGCTCCACGGAGGTCTAGTTTAGTAAACACGGTAGCAGATCCTAACCTCTGAAACAGCTCAGGAACCAAAGGTAGCGGGTATCTGTTCTTTATGGTAATTTTGTTAAGCTCCCGGTAGTCAATGCAGGGACGTAGGGAATGATCTTTTTTTTCTACGAAGAAGATGCCTGCCCCAGCTGGAGACGTAGAAGGACGAATGAACCCTTTCTTCAGGTTTTCGTCAATGTAAGTCTTCAAGGTGCCCAGCTCCTGCTCAGTTAAGGGAAAGATCCTACCAAAGGGGACTTCGGTACCCGGTAGAAGTTCTATTGGGCAGTCATAGGGTCTATGTGCTGGAAGGGTTTCTGCCCCTTCTTACTGAACACGTCTAGGAAATCCCGGTAGGGTTCAGGAAGATCTTGGTAGAGTTTAGTTTCAGAGTCCATGCACAGACATTGGGAAGAGATTGGTGGGGTTCCCCGTAAGCAGTTTTGTCTACAATATTCGGAGGAAAACTGAACCTTGCCCGTAGCCCAGTTGATGCTAGGATTGTGGGCCTGTAGCCAAGGTATCCCTAGGATAATTGGGAAGAGAGGAGAGGAGATGACATCTAGGCGTAGTAGTTCCTGATGTTCCGGGCCAATGGTGGCCAAAAGAGGAACCGTTTCTTGGGTGACGGGTCCGGAACGGAGGGTGGAACCGTCTGCTAGAAAGACTGCCAGTCCTTGGGCTTTAGTTTGAGTGGGGATATGGTGAGTTTCAACGAAGGTCCGGTCAATGAATCCACTGCATGCCCCTGAATCAACGATGACCGGTACTGGGATGCTCCTTCCAGGTAACTGCAAGACAATGGAGAGAGTTAAATGGCTACCGGTACTAGGTAGGACAGGTGCACACAATGAGGAAGACGGTAGACACTTACGCCTCTTATTGGGGCATGCTCTTGCAAAATGACCGGGCTCTCCACAGTACAAGCACAGGTTGAGTGTGCGTCTTCGGGTCTTCTCTTCTGGGGTCAGAGAGGGACGGAGCAGTCCCAACTGCATAGGCTCCGAGCCTTCCTGGGCGGAAGCGGATGAGACCAATGGAGCTTGGTGCGGGGCACTAGGGGCCCTGGGCAACATCCAGGTAAGACGTGGATGACCAACTGATCTTTCAGAGCGTCTTTTCCTGAGGCGACGGTCAATTTGGATAGATAAATTGATGAGTTCCTCTAGTGTCTGGGGAACCCCCACTCGTGCCAGCTCGTCCTTTAGAGGGTCAGATAATCCCAGCCGATATTGGTGACGCAAGGCAGCGTCATTCCACTCCGTGTCGGCACTCCAACGCCTAAACTCCACGGCGTAATCTTCAGCCGCTCTGCGACCTTGTTGGAGGGAGTGCAAAGTGGCTTCAGCCGTTGCCGTTAGCTGAGGGTCCTCGTACAGTTGGGACATGGCTAGGAAGAAGTCACTCACGGAATCAAGGGATTGAGCCTTTTGTTTCAGCAGATTGTGGGCCCAGGTTTGAGGTTCACCCGTCAGCAAGGATATGATGAACCCCACTTTAGTAACTTCCAGGGAGAATGTACGGGGTTGCAGGGCAAAATACAGTTCGCAAGCGTTGCGGAACGCTTGGAACTTACTGCGATCTCCTGAAAACTTCTCGGGTGGAGGTACTCTGGGCTCTGGTGGAAGCATCACTACAGAGGGTGCCGAAGCTGAATTGGACGCTGCTCCTGAAGGAGAGGCTGAGAGGGCCTGGACCTGCCCTTCCAATCTAGTGTAGCCTTCTTGCAGACTTTTAACGGCTTGAGTGAGGCCCGCTAGGTGCCTGCACAGTTCATCCATGGGGGAGGCCCCCTGCCCGGACTCAGTCATGGCTGCCTGATACTGTCAGGTCCCACACTTACCAGACAGGTGAGTCCGCTTGGGCAGAGGGTAGGCTCCCTTACGTATCCGATTCGGGGCCCCTGATAGAGTAGACAGGAGGCCACGAATGCGGAGTGGTATGAGGGCCTGTAGTAGGATCCTGGAGCACAATGGTCTGGCAAGCAACCGGTAGGTCTTCAGACTGGGTAGAGCAGATGCTGGGCAGGAACTGATCAGGCTGGTCACACACAGGCAGAGGTCGGCAACGGGCTGGCAGCAGCGGTACAAGAGGGTGAGGCAAAGACAAGGTCAGACAAGCCGGGGTCGGGTTCAGGCAGCAATCAAGGATAGTCCAAGGGGTAGCCGGGTCACAACGGATAAGCACAACAGGGAAACAGGAACTCAGGATGATCACGGACAAGGTACAGAGCTGTTTGATCAGGCAGCACTGGGTCAGCATAGAGGCAAGCCTTAAATAGGCCGATTGGCGCCAAAACGCCGCGCACGTGCGCGCGCCGATTCGCCAAAGCGCGCCGCGCCCCCGCACGCGCCTGAGCGCGCCCCCGACACCGGCGTGCACGCCCACCGAACCGGGTCGCGTCACAAGCAGCGCCCACAGGCGGACGCGCGCTAACGCGAACGCGCGCTAGCGCGAACGCGCGTACGCACGAACGCCCGGACGCCACCCCGCACGCCACGGTCGGCCAGCCCAGACACACCGGCGCCCCCAGGGACACGCGCCCCAGCACGGACAGAAACGCGAGCGCCAACACGCCCCCGCGCGCCCCGGCGCCCAACCAGGTAACCTCTCTGACAATTTCCTACCCAGTGCAGCCAGGGGACATCTAACCAAACTGATCTGTGCTTGGTTGGATGGGGTAAAGGGCAGGGGAGACATTGGGGTCTGCCCAGTGCTATTACATTACTTTTGATAGCAATCAAGAAAAACCTATGGAGATTTAAATTTTTGGTGATATAGCAGGCTCATGCAATTTTAAGACATGGAATGTTTGGTATCTATTTACTCGATGCAACCTAATATTTTATATTTTATAAAAAATGAGTATTATATTGCGTGTTTTTGCACTACATTTTCTTTATTATTGCACATTTTTATTATTTGTTCTATTATTTTTTCCCGAATATTTTGCATTTGATAAACAGTTCCGCAAATTTCATGTGACATAAAAACTTGCAGCTATCATCTTTTTATTCTACATTGCCTCTACTTTCAGAAAATATTTATAATGTTCTGGGGGTTTAAGTAATTTTATTGCCAAAAATTATGATTTTTACATATATGCGAAAAATTAAAGAAATTGCTCTGGAGCCGAACTGGTTAACTGTCTAATCCTGTTTGTAAAAATGAATGCAAAAATGCACCCTAAAGCATTCATAGTGAACCTATTACACATGAATAGCAAGGATGTAATGATCATATAGGAATAGCGATACTGCTCCTTCATAGTTAAAGTTGTAGCTATTTCTTATTAGACCCCTTTCACACTGAGGCACTTTTCAGGCATTTTAAAAATAGCACCTGTAAAGCACCTGAAAAGCGTCTCTCATGGCTCCCCAGTCATGGCCTCAGTGCTTTCACACTGGGGCGATGCGCTTGCGGGTCGGGAAAAAAGTTCTGCAAGCAGCATCTTTGGGGCGGTGTGAGAGCACTGTATACAGTGCTTCCACACCACCCCTGCCCATTGAAATGAATGGGCAGTACTTCTGAAGCACCTGAAAAGCACTTTTAACCCTTTCTTTGGCTGCTAGCGGGGGTTAAAAATGAAAAGCACCGCTAAAAAGACAGTGAAGCACCATAAAAACTAGCTTTACTGCTAACGGACCCCTACCCCGTGTGAAAGCAGCCTTAACCACATCCCATCCGGGCCAATTCTGGCACTTCAATCCTACATGTAAAAATCATGATTTTTTTCTAGAAAATGTGTCAGAACCCCCAAACATTATATATGTTTTTTTAACAGAGACCCTACGGAATAAAATGGCGGTTGTTGCAACTTTTTATGTCACACAGTACTTGCGCAGCGATTTTTCAAACACATTTTTGGGGGGAAAAAACTTTTTCATGAATAAAAAAAAAAACAGTAAAGTTTGCCCAATTTTTTGTATAATGTGAAAGATGATATTATGCCGAGTAAATAGATACCTAACATGTCACACTTTAAAATTGTACACACTCGTGGAATGGTGCCAAACTTTGGTACTTAAAAATCTCCATAGGCGACTTTAAATATTTTTACAGGTTACCTGTCTAGAGTTAGAGAGAAGGTCCTGGGCTAGAACTGTTGCTCTTGCACCTGACTTGCGTATGCATTCACTTCTGTGCGCGAGCATGCAGGGACGGGGACACTTTACATTTTTTTTAATTCTTTATTTTACTTTTATCTTTTTATTTTTACACTTTCTCTTTAAAAAAAAAGATCACTTTTATTCCTATTACAAGGAATATAAAAATCCCTTGTAATAAGAATAGTGCGTGACAGGTCCACTTTATAGAGAGATGTGGGCACTAAAAGATCCCAAGATAAAATCAACACCTACAAAGCTAAGCAGCCTAGACAGTTATGCAGAGATTCAAAATCCCAATAACACTTAAACAGCGACATCGGCATCAGGGGAATGATAGCTTCTGTTTAACCAGGACTGATTCTTTTTGACAAATGTCAGCCGGCCAACGGAGTCTGTGGACAGACGCATTCTTCTATCTGTCACAAAACCTCTGGCAGCACTTAATACCCTTTCAGAAAGCACACTGGATGCAGGGAAGCCCAGCTGCTCAATTGCAAACTTGGCAAGTTCTGGCCAGTGGTCTATTCTCATGACCCAGAAACCCAATGGATCTTCTACTGGAAAACTCTCCATGTATGATTTTATCCCTAGATATTCTTCCACCATATGCTGCAGACACTGCCAATCAGAACTTGAAGCTGACAGCCCTGGGCGCTGAGAATTTTAAAAAATTGGAAATGCATCACTGATGTTACATAAACTCCTTTTTAAGGTGTCCTTAAAATATTTCATTCTGTGCTCCATTTGCGAGGGCAGGATGAGTTACAAGACTTTCCTCTTGTAACGATGGTCAAGGAGGGTTGCCAGCCAATAATGATCCTTATCCTTGATGCCACAAATTCTCAGGTCCTTTTGCAGGCTTTGAAGAATAAAGCCCATGCACTGCAAGTCCTGTGGCATCACAAGAATGGTGTCTGCATAAAGCGGGCCTTGAGAGGAAAGGAAGTCCTCCTGTTCCTCCCGCTGCTCTGCCTCGAGTGCCCTGTCCATAATGCCATGCAGAGTATGCTCCAGCAGGAACACAAGAGGGTTTGTGTCTATCATTCATGCATTGTCGCTGCTCACCATCCTTGTGGCTAACTCAAATGGTAACAGTACAGTGCATGCATTCTTTATCAGCAGCCATTGGCATGGGAAAAAAAAAGCAGAGCTGCCCAAAGCCTGTTGTTGTGCCATACTCACACGGATACTCTTTGACAGCCCTCTATTGCATGTGCAGCTGCTGCAGCATTGCCAAAGTTGAGTTTCACCTGGTGGGCATATTACAAATTAGGCTGTTTATGGGCAGGTGGAATTCCTGCTGAATTTCAGCCAACCAAACACTGTGCATGACAGCCTGAAATGGCTACAGACTCTTCTGGCCTGCCTTAGAGGATCTTGCAAATCTGGGTGCCTATTTAAGAAATGCAATGTTTCATATGCCCATCGCACACGTTCCTGGTATAAGCTCTAAAGGTCAGGTGCTGCAGCAACAACCAGCTGGATACTGGTTCAAGTCACATATGTTTAAGAAATGCTGCACCACCAAATGTCAAAGGGCAGTCAGAAGGTTAGTGCCATTATCGCACACCACCATTCCTGGTTTAAGCATCCGTGACGTGAACCACCTCTGTGCTTGCCCCTGCAGAGCTAAAAGAATCTCTGCTCCAATGTGACTTATGTCTCCTAGACAGACCAGTGGAAGCAATGCATAGTATCTTTTAGCTTGACTCATTGAATGGTCCCTTGAACGGTAAGGGGGTACTGGTGATTCATAGGACTATCCAGCAGAGGAGGGCATGGAAGAGGAGGAGGAGAAGGAGGTGGAGTTAACATATTTTGCATCATTACCACCAGCTGTATGGATATGTGGCAACAAAACAAGCTCCAGCACTGAGCCCTGTTCTTCATCCTTCCTAGTTGCAAGCAGAGTTATGCCCCATACACACGGTCGGACTTTGTTCGGACATTCCGACAACAAAATCCTCGGATTTTTTCCGACGGATGTTGGCTCAAACTTGTTTTGCCTACACACGGTCGCACAAAGTTGTCGGAATTTCCGATCGCCAAGAACGCGGTGACGTCAAGCACGTACGACGACACTAGAAAAGGCCAGTTCAGAACCAAGCGCGGCACCCTTTGGGCTCCTTTTGCTAATCTCGTGTTAGTAAAAGTTTGGTGAGAGACGATTCGCGCTTTTTCAGACTCGTGGCTTTCAGATCGTTTTCTGCCGTTCAGTTTGTGCTTGTGGGTTTGTATCTGCTCTTCAGTGCGTGCAGTCAGTTCGTATTGGAGTTTTCTGTGCGATCTTGTCCGCTCGTTGCTGTTTTTCAGGTCGCTCTTCACAGGCCTTGCTGTTCTTCAGTGCGTTCTGTTACTTCGTTCTGAGCAGCCGACCGTTTTCTAGCCATGTTTCGTATGCGTACTCCTCGTAGAGTTCGTGCTGTGCGGGGGCTTGGTGTTGGGGTCCTGACCTTGACACAAGTCCAGTCCATGAACAGGGTGGGGAGGAGTTCATGGACCAAGAATTGGTTGCTTCAGCGTGACCAGTTCTGTCATATGCCTTTGCTCCGTGAGATCCGTGAGAATAATCCTGATGATTTCAGGAACTTTCTCCGGATGACGGACCCCGTATTTCACCGTTTGTTGGCTTCGCTGACCCCCTATATTAGCAGGCAGGATACCTGCATGAGGCAAGCCATCACTCTGGAGCAGAGGTTGGTCGCTACCTTGCGGTATTTGGCCACAGGGAGAAGCCTGCAGGACTTGAAGTTCTCGACAGGCATCTCCCCCCAGGCTCTGGGTATCATCATCCCAGAGACCTGTTCTGCCATCATCCAGGTCCAGCAGAAGGAGCATATGAAGGTAAGATTTTTATCCTTTTATATCACATTTTATTGTATTGAATGTTTGATAATATATTGTATTTCTTCCCTCATTCCATAATTGTAATATGCTGTGAATGTCGCCTTTGTCCTCATGCATGCTGGATTTTTATGTAATTATTATTTTAGGTCCTTCATACATATTTGCCCTTCAATAACCTCCCCAGCATGGTGTCTCCTGCCCTATATTCACCTCATGTAGTCACTTAACAATGTATTTTATCAGCTCCATAGTAGTGCTTTACCCCAAACACCCCCTAAAATGTTTTGAAATGTTATTTTTGATTTAAATTCAGGCAGAGTGGCAGAGGCTTTTTTTTGTGGTGTCCCCAAATTTTTTGTAACCCTCCCTCCCCCAACTGCTAAGTCAGCTGATCCCAATTCTCTATCTTCAATCATCTATCTGCTGACTTTGCCAAACCCATACACACTATACCCATCTCTTTAGTGCTCAGATTTATGGATTAATTCCCCAAAGCATGTAGTGCAAGGGCCTGCCTGTATACTTTCCAATGGTACTGTTTAAAGTTCTTGTATCCTATTATGATCTTGATAGGTAATAGCAGAATGTCCAAATGTGCTCAAATGTGTACAGTGTGTATTTATATCTTTGTATTATGACACTTCTTACCTGTCCAGTGGGCTGCCAATAGTGTAACTAAGGAGGAGCTGTTCCAAGTAATACCCTGTATTTAGGCATTCATCTCTCAATGAAGTGAAGAGGGTTACCTGTCCAAGAGTTCCCCCCCCCTATAATGTTAGAAATGGCCCATGAGGGGGGGAGGGGGAATATGATAGGTGTACCTTATACTTTGTTGTTGTTAAATTCCCCTTAATAAATGCTATCTGGAGGTTGACCCATAATGTTTGTGTCTAATCTGCTTGACAGGTTTCTGTGAAAAAATAGTAATGTTTATTGTTTTTTCCTCAACAGTTTCCTTCCACGCCACAGGAATGGCAGACTGTGGCCTCCCACTTTGCCCATCGGTGGGACTTTCCTAACTGCGGAGGGGCAATTGATGGGAAACACGTCCACATTGTCCCACCACCCAACTCGGGGTCGTACTATTATAATTACAAGGGGTTTAATAGTATAGTGATGTTGGCGGTGGTGTCGGCTAATTACGACTTCTTGTATGTGGACGTGGGGAAGAATGGCCGGATGTCCGATGGTGGAGTCATCGCCCAGACGGAGTTCTACAGGCGTCTCCAGAATGGCAGCTTGGACTTGCCACCTCCAGAGGACAATGTTGAAGGTCTCCCATTTGTGTTCGTTGCTGATGAAGCATTTGCGCTGGGGGACCACCTGATGCGGCCATTCCCGATGAGGACCCTCACCCCAGAACAGAGGGTTTTTAATTACCGGCTGGCCAGAGCCCGAAGAGTGGTGGAGAACACATTTGGAATCCTGGCCAGCCGGTTCCGATTATTTATGACACCCATCCATATGGCGGAGTATAAACTGAACCATATAATACTTGCCTGCTGTGTTCTCCATAATTTTCTACAAAAACATTCAGCCAACTTTGCTGGCTCAGTTGGGCCTGAGGCCGGAATCCCAAATACATCAACAATGACGGCACTTGAAAGCGGCCGTCCTGGCTTGCCCTCCCTGAATGCCCGTGATGTCCGGTTACGATACCTGGAGTTCTTTGCGGGTAGGGGGGCTATCAATATGCCAGACAATCTGTGACACCTTTTTCAAATAAAAAACAACCAAAAGAAATTCTTGGTGGACATTTACTGCTTGTTTTTGTTTTAGCTGACCCTGACAGAAATGTGTTGAGTGCAGAAAATGTCGTGATTGGGTAACCTTATAAAAAACAGTGTTGGCTGGTACTTCCTAAATGCAAAAACACATTTCACTACAAGTGCACTTGCAACTGCACTGAACCTGCACTTGTAGTGCAAAGAGGATTTGCCCTTAGGAAATAACCCCCATTTGTGCATAAAACAACAATTACATCACCCCAAAAGTGTTGTAGTGTTGAGACAATAATCCACACATTCTTGAGTAAGGCACTTTTTTATACCTGCACAATCACATGCGCATTTACCAAAGGTTTTTAAAACAAACCAACATGTTTGTTGTATAACAATGTTTGCAGTAGCATTATGAAAAATCAAAATATCCATTTCAGATAAAACAGGCCTGTGTAAAACCAACAAGAAAGCCAAAAAACTTGAACTTACAAAGTTCACATTAGGTAAAACCTGAAGGCTAGATCAGACATCAGTATTTAGGAACTGGGTTTGATCTAGCGTTCAGATGGGGGGAAATCACCCCTGGAAAAGCCAAATTTGGAAGATGCACACCAATTTACGAATGGCAACATGTGCTATCTGCTATCAGGGGGGATCAAGGGACGTGTTTTGGGGGAGAAAGCCTTTCCTCAATGCGACTTTATAATTGAGGAAGGTGTTGCACCCCCAAAACGCGTCCATTGATCTCCCGTGATGGCAGATAGCACATGTTGGCACACTGTGTGCATCCTCCAAATTTGGCTTTTCTAAACATTTTAAAAATTTTTGGAAGATTGGACCACATTAATAAAACAGGTGATTTTGTGGGGTTTAAATTCGCCCCAAAACATCAATGATGTTATTATTTTTTTTAATAACATCACTGATTTGGTTCTGGATGTTTTGCAATTGGAGATTACACCCCATGATCTCCCCGATAAGTATCTGGGCACTTTCTGAAGTAAAGCGTTCAGGATCCCTCACATCACGATCACCTAAAAAGAGATAAAGAACAAAAAAAAGGTCTCAAAAATCTGCCACCATCCATCTCTTTTACCTGAGCCTGTGGTCGCAGACACTCACCTGTTGTGGTGCCAATCTCCACCACGTCTTCTTCTTCCTCCTGCTCTTCTTCTTCGTTTGGGGGTATTTCACCTTCTTCCATAGGTGGGGGGTCTGTGGTCTCCTCGGATGAGGGCTGTCCTCCGAGTCTTTTCTCCCCTATGTAAAACAAAAATGGTATAATTAGCACACAGATATTTGATGGCAGAACTAGAAATAGGAAACATTGCTTGGAAGTGGGGTACAATTGTCTATTTTAGCCGAGTTCCAAGATGTATATTTTTTTTATTGCCCTTTGTCAAGCTGCAATACTTTACATGTTTGGTACAAGCTTCACAGATGTAGCCCCCCCTATAGTATACACTGGAGCACCTGTGTGCCCCCCCTAATAAAAATGGTGTTCTGGGGTCACACTAGTGCTCCAGTGTCCAGATGTGAAAACAGCTGCTCAGTGTCCTCTCTTTACACACAATCTAGTTGTCATTTCATTCTAGTAACAAACCCATCTACACAAACAAATCTTTGGCATCCAAGTAGGCCCCAAAAAATGTGTGAAAATGCATATGGCCTAAACAATGGTGTTCTAGAGGCCGAAATAAAAATATTTGATACGAACGAATAATGGGCCCATGAACATTAAAGTTGCCCTTTTAAACGTTACAATTAATAAAAGCATATGGAGCAGAACGAACGTAATAAAGACAGAAAGAATAGGAACACAGCACAACTACTTACTTTTTTGCAGCACTCTCCGGATCTTTCGGTACTGCTCTGGCTCTCTCAACTTCAGGTCCGACCACTGCTTCCTGAGCTGATCTTTAGACCTTCGTACCCCGAAATTCCGCTCTAGACTCCTGACCACTTTACCAATGATTTTTGCCTTTCGGATGTTGGGGTTGGGGTAAGGCCCATATTTTCCGTCATAGTCGGACTTCCTCATGATGTGTACCATCTCCAACATCTCCCCAAACGACATATTTGTGGCCTTAAAACGTCTCCTTCTTGATCGGGACGTGCCTGGATCCGGCCTTTCCTCTTCCTCCTCCTCGTTGCTATAATTAGCATGCACCTGCTGTAACTCTGCCATCATGCTCTTCACCCACTGCGCCGAACGAAAAGGGGCGGGGAATACACTAGAAAGAACGTCAGGGGTGGGCGGAGTTACACGCATGCGCAGTGTGTATAAAGCGTAACACGCGTGCGTATTACGTACGATCTGTGAGCGGAGGAAGGAGCATTGGACGCGCCGATCGTAAGAACGAAGGTAAGAGACAAACTTGTGCCTATACTGCTTCTAGATTGAGGCCTATATTGTAACAAGATTAGGAGAGTTTTGTCTGACATTAGGCTTTGTCTTGTGTTGTGTCTTGCAGTGAACATGGATATCTTAATGAGAGATACTGACTTCATGTCACTATTCATTGATATGCTAAGTAAGCTGCCCTGTCTGTGGGAGATTACCCACCCCCATTTCAAGAACCAAGCAAAGAGGAAGGCAGCACTGGAGCAATTGTGTGAAATTGTGAAGCAGGTGATCGGCAGACATCACTTATTTAAAGATTTTCATTGGTGGCCTGAGGAGCACATATCTGAGGGAGCGCAAGAAAGTCCTGGATTCACAGAGATCCGGAGCAGCAGGTGACATCTATATCCCCAGGATGTTGTACTACGACAGGCTGCACTTTCTGGCAGGCCAGACTGAACCCAGGTCATCACTCTCCAGTCTTCCTTCCACGCTTCCTTCCCCCCTGGCTGAGGCTTCTGACGCCCAACCTGGGCCTTCCAGGCCGCATGTGGAGGAGCCCAGATTGAGCCAGGTATAGCATTCCTCTAAATATTTCTGCTTGTCCAATCAATGATGTTAACTAGATGTTAGTTTGGAGTACTAATTTAGGATTGTGATTGATGATGCAAAACATTACAACTATGTCCCTTTTTCATACACAGGGAAGTCTCAGCCAGGAGGTGGCCGGGCCGAGCCGGCTGGCTGATCTGCAGGTCCCTCCACCCCCCCTGAAAAGAGAAAGTGGCAGTAGGACGAGTGCCCTAGAGGAGGCGGCTATCAGATTCTTTTGGAGGGCTACAGAGGTCCTGGGAGCACCCCACACCAGGCAGGAGAACATTGCTGCCTTCATAGCATATAAAATGCAGAGGATGGAGGAGGGCCAAAAAGCCATGTGTGAGGCCCTCATATCAGAGGCTCTGGAGAAAGGTATGAGGGGCCAAATTACACCTCACACACAGCTTTGGGATGGTCCTCCTCCTCCTCCCTCTCCTCCAGGTCCTCCCAGTCCTCCTCCAGATCCTCCCAGTCCTCCTCCAGGTCCCCCCAGTCCTCCTCCTCCTCCAGGTCCTACTCCTCCTCCTGCTACATCTCCAACTGCACAGCCACAGCCCGGAAGGAAGTGTGAAAGGAAGACCAGACAGTGATTGCCCTGGGTCCAGTCTGGTCGGCCAAAAAATGCAGCCTCTTGTGGTACCACAGCCTGGGGACACAGATGTCATCTGCTGCTATCCGGATCTCTGCGAATCCCGGACCAGACTGCACTCCCTTACATATGGACTCCTCAGGCCACCAATTTTGATGTTGAAGAATTGATGTCTGCCGTGGGGGTCCCAGGCTTCGCTAATTTCTCCTGTTGATCCAGTGTTGCCTCCCTCTTTGTTTGGTTCTGATCCCTTAATAAAGGATTTTGGTTTTGAATTATACTCTCCTATGTGTTTTACTTCAAAAATGACAGTTTGTTTGTGAGGATTCAGGTACATTTCTAATATACAATGTGAAATGAACAAGGGACACCAACAACAAACAATCTCCTTGAGATTAAATAATAAAATATATCAATGGTGTTGGGGTAACTTGCCACACAAAACACACACAAAAATATTCTGGAGTAAAAATAAAAATAACATTGAACAAAGATCAGCCTTGGAAAAAATCCAAACATTAAAGAAAAAAAAAGGCTTAAAAACAAAATAAAAAAAACATAAAAAATATAAAACTGTCAGATGTGACAACTAATAACAATATATTGAGGGAATCCCACTAAAAAAACACAAATAAAAGTTTGTGAGAAGTGTGTGTGAATATGAGCAGCAAAACTACTTAATTCTTGTCACATTATAAAGAAGAAGAGAGTGCGCTGTATTAAACCATTTTTTACATTGCAGCGTGACGAAAGTGCTGTATCCATTGCGAACGCTAAGTTTACCAGAACGAGCTGTCCCGTGTCGGAATTTCTTCTGAGCATGCGTGGCACTTTGTGCGTCGGAACAGGCCACACAAGGTCGGAATTGACGCGATCGGATTTTGTTGTCGGAAAATTTTATCTCCTGCTGTCCAACTTTGTGTGTCGGAAAATCCGATGGAAAATGTCCGATGGCGCCCACACATGGTCGGAATTTCCGACAACACGCTCCGATCGGACATTGTCCATCGGAAAATCCGACCGTGTGTACGGGGCATTACTCTGTTTGCTGTGAACAAAATACATCATCCCTGAGCATGCTTGCTGGACCATGTGTCATCAGTAATGTGGACCTTGACTGCTTGACTGGAATGGCCTTTTGTGCAAAGAAAAAGAGACTGGGAACCTGCCATTGTGGTACATCACATTCTGCACATTCAGCACGTTCACAGAAGGGGGCAGAATCCACCTGACAGAAAGGCAGGAGTTGTAAAACCAGCAATTTGGACACACTGGAATTTAGTTGCTGGGTATGTGGGTGGCAAGGAGTGTATTTTTTTCACTGAACCAGCTGGAGCTGAGAAATTTGCTTGCTATACTCTACTGCTGGTGGTGTGCTGCTGGCAGATGTGTTGCAAGGACCCATGACACCCTTTTCTATACCATTATCCCTATCAGTGGAGGCTGCTGAGAGATCATGAGATTTAGCAGGGGTAGACATGAAAGGTGAGGAGTGAGGAAGAGTAGAATTGTGTCCCTTGTGTTTGGCTTTCAGGAGCTCTTGCCAACGGGCTGGGTGGTGGGAGGTGAATTGCCATTGTAAAGTATGTGGTAACCAAATGGCTGGTGTTTTTGCCATGCTTTATCTTCTTGCAGCAGAGATTGCAAATTGCAACAGTGTAATTTGCTACACATGTGCTAAAAAAGCCCACACAGCTGCAGTGTTGGAAGTGGAGTGGGAGATAACTGCTCCACAATCTGATGGAATAGGGTGGCTGCTCTTTACTCTTCCATGATGGCTGCCTCTGGAGGACATCTTGCCTTGTTAGGGTTGTTTCTCCCCCTCACTTTCCTCCTCTGCTCTATCTGGAAGCCAAGTCGCATCAGTGACCTCATCATCATCCAATTCATTCTCATCATCACTGAAGTCAACTTGGCAATATGCAACGGCTGGAAACATCACTACCAATTTCTTGTTTATCAGTGTTTTCCCCTCTCTGTAGGCTTATTTTACTCCCTTCCCCTACCTCAGAACCAACATCAGAATCAAGTAATATCAGTGCATCCTCAAGAAGCAAGTGGCTAATGCTGTGTTCAAATAAATCAGCTAACTCCTCCATGCATGATGCTTGAGCTATAGCAGGTGTAACTGTGGACAAGGAGGCTAAATAAGCTGCTCTGGCAGCTGCATTGGACTGATCATTAGTGTCAGCTTTGGTCATAGAGGATGAGGAGGATGAGGATGATTTAGTAAGCCAGTCCACCACCTCCTCTGCATGCTGTGGCTGGATAGTAAACATGTGCAATTTGTTTCATCCAAATTTGTTTTTTGACCAAATTCAACAAATTCGGTAATTCGGAAATATTTAAATTAATGAAAGCTCGAAATAATAACTTACTAATAATAATAACTATTACTAACTATTAAATTATAGGTATTGGAATTTTCCTTTCAAATTTGGCTGTTAGAGAGCGCAATGAATACAAATTTATTTGAAGTTACGAATTATCCGAAATAACGAATACTGCATCTAAATGAATGGAACGTAACAAATGAATAATAAATAATAATAATAACTTATTATTATTGTTATTATTAATTTAATAGGATGAGGGGGCTTTTTATTCATATTTAATAGAAACTGGGAAATGTGTGATTGGATGCATTTTTTTAAATAAAAAGTGCTGTTTGGTGTTCCGGCACATCGCGGATTGAGTGGACAGATTTATGGGCCGGGCCTGGGGAAGACCCATTGGTCATAGTACACGTTGGTATCAATGACAAAGTGAGAGGAAGGTGGAGAGCCCTATGAAAAGATTTCAGGGACTTAGGGAATAAATTGAGAAGGACCTCCAAGGTAGTTTTCTCAGAAATACTACCTGTGCCTCGAGTCACACCATAGAGGCAGCAGGAGCTTAAGGAATTGAACAAGTGGCTAAGGAACTGGTGTAGGATAAAAGGGTTTGGGTTCCTGGAGAACTGGGCTGACTTCTAAGTCGGCTACCAGCTCTTTAGTAAGGACGGGCTGCACCTTAATGGGGATGGTGTAGTTCTATTGGGAAGAAAGATGGCCACGAAGTTGGAGGGGCTTTTTAACTAGGTATTGGGAGTGGGGGGTCAGAAGAACCAATAGCCGGCAGTGAGCAAAGGACAAAAGATAATAGTGGGGTCAGCAGTGACAATACAGCCATAACATCTAATCCTGGGATGAATGTGTGGACAATTCTAAAATAAAGCCCAAGGAAACATAAGAAGAAAATAATATGCACTCGTACAACACTGAAAGGCGTATACACAAATGCTAGGAGCCTAGCTGACAAAATGGGGAAACTGGAGCTGTTATTACATGAGGAGGACTTATGCCCTGTACACACGATCGGACATTGATCGGACATTTCAACAACAAAATCCATTGGATTTTTCAGATGGATGTTGGCTCAAACTTGTCTTGCATACACACGGTCGCACAAAGTTTTCGGAATTTCCAAACGTCAAGAATGCGGTGACGTACAACACGTATGACGAGACTATAAAAGGGCAGTTCAATACCAAGCATGCCACTCTTTGGGCTCCTTTTGCTAATCTCTTGTTAGTAAAAGTTTGGTGAGAGACGATTTGCGCTTTTTCAGACTCGTGGTTTTCAGATCGTTTTTCTGCTGTTCACTTTGTGCTTGTGGGTTTCTATCTGGTCTTCAGTGCATGCAGTGAGTTCCCATTGGTTTATTCTGTGTGTTCTTGTCCGTTCTTTACTGATTTTCAAGTCGCTCTTCACAGGCCTTGCTGTTCTTCAGTGTGTTCTGTTACTTCGTTCTGACCAGCCGACCGTTTTGAAGAAATGTTGCATGTACATACTCATCGTAGAGTTTGTGCTGTGTGGGGGCTTGGTGTTGGGGTTCTTACTTTGACACAAGCCCAGCCAATGAACAGGGTGGGGAGGAGTTCATGGACCAAGAATTGGTTGCTCCAGCGTGACCAATTCTGTCACATGCCTTTGCTCCGTGAGATCTGTGAGAATAATCCTGACGATTTCAGGAACTTTCTCAGGATGACGGACCCCGTTTTTTCACCATTTTTTGGCTTTGCTGACCCCTTATATTAGCAGGCAGGATACCTGCATGCAGCAAGCCATCACTCCGGAGCAGAGGCTAGTTGCCATGTTGCGGTACTTGGCGACGGGGAGAAGCCTGCAGGACCTCAAGTTCTCGACAGGCATCTCCCTCCAGGCTCTGTGGATCATTATCCCAGAGACCTGTTCTGCCATCATCCAGGTCCTGCAGAAGGACTATATTAAGGTAAGATTTATCCTTTAACATCACATTATATGTATTTAATGTTTGCTAATATATTGTATTTCTTTCATCATTCCCTAATTTCCATGATTGTAATATGCTGTGAATGTCCCCTTTGTCCTCATGCATGCTGGAATTTTTTAACCTTTATTTTTTGTCCTTCATGCATATTTGCCTTCACTTACCTCCCCAGCATGCTCTCCTGGGGCCTATATCCACCTCGCCTAGTCACCTAACAATGTATTTTGTCAGCTCCATAGTAGTGCCTTACCCTAAACACTCCCTAAAATGTGTACAAATGTTATTTGTGTCCTTAAATTCTGGCAGAGTGTCATAGGCTTTTTTTTGGTCCCAAACTCATTTGGAACCCTCCCTCCCCCAACCGCTAAGTCAACCGATACCAATTCTCTATCTGCTGACTTTGCCAAACCCATACACACTACCTCTTTTGTGGTCAGATTTATGGATGAATTCCCCAAAGCATGTAGTGCAAGGGCCTGCCTGAATACTTTCAAATGGTACTGTTTAAGGCTTTTGTATCCTATTATTATCTTGATAGGTAATTGCAGAATGTTAAAATTGTGCTCCAATTTGGACAGTGTGTATTTATATTTTTGTATTATGACACTTCTTACCTGTCCAGTGGGCTGCCAATAGTCTACCTAAGGAGGGGCTGGCCAAAGTAACACACATTATGTATGCATTCATCTCTCAATGAAGTGGAGAGGGTTACCTGTGAAAACATCTCCCCCCCTCAAATTTTTACAATGGGCCATCAGAGGGGGTGAGAAATCTGATAAGTGGACCTTATATTTTTGTCTTTAAATACTCCCTAAAATAAATATTATACGGATGTTAGCCAAGAATGTTTGTGTCTAATCTGCTTTCAATGTTTATGTGCAGAATGACTAATTTTTATTTTCTGGTTTGACTCCACAGTTTCCTTCCACGCCACAGGAATGGCAGACTGTGGCCTTCCACTTTGCCCAGCTGTGGGACTTTCCCAACTGCGGAGGGACAATTGATGGGAAACACATCCACATGGTCCCACCCCCCAACTCGGGGTCATACTATTACAAGTACAAGGGGTTCAATAGTATTGTGATGTTGGCGGTGGTGTCGGCTACTTACGAGTTCTTGTATGTGGACGTGGGGAAGAATGGCCGATGTCGAATGGTGGAGTCATTGCCCAGACCGAGTTCTACAGGCGTCTCCAGAATGGCAGCTTGAGCTTGCCACCTCCAGAAGACAATGCAGAAGGACTCCCAATCGTCTTCATTGCGGATGAAGTGTTTGCACTGGGGACCATCTTATGCAGCCATTCCCTATGAGGACCCTCACCCCAGACCAGAGGGTTTTTAATTACCGGCTGGCCAGAGCCAGAAGAGTGGTGGAGAACACATTTGAAATAATGGCCGCCTATTTCTTACACCGATACACATGGAGGAATATAAACTCAATCACGTCATCCTGTCTTGCTGTGTTCTCCACAATTTTTTAAGGAGAATTTTTTTCAACTATGCTGCCTCAGTTGTGCTTGAGGCTGGAATGCATATTAATGAACCAACCCTGACGGCGCTTGAACCTGGCCGTCCTGGCTTGCCCCCCCCAGAGTGCCCGCGAGGTCCGTATAAGATACATGGAATACTTAGCGGATAGGGGGGCCATCGATATGCCAGACAATGTCTGAGACATTTTTTAAATAAATATATATTTGAAACTGAAAAAATATTTGCTTTGATTTACTGCTTGGCTTTCTTTTAGCTGTCTCCTCGGTTATCTTTTATTAATGTTATTTTTTTGGCCTTTTTCTTCAACAGTGCAAACAAAATTTCGTTTACACATGAGGTGACAATCTCTTCTTCGGCTAACTATTATTATTATGTTGTGGGTCTGCTACACACACACCTTGTTTTTTTTGTTAATGTATGTAATGCATTACTGACAAAAATATTAATAATTTTCAACACCATGACCGAAAATTGGGGAGTCATGAAAATGGCGTGATTGTGTAAAATTAGAAAGCACTGTTGGGTGTTATTTACTAAAGGAAAATACACTTTGAACTACAAGTGCACTTGAGACTGCCCTGAAACTGCACTTGTAGTGCAAAGTGTATTTGCCTTTAGTAAATAACCCCCATTGCCACTAAAAACAACAACTTTACTACAAAAAATGCTTTTGAGCATTAAAAGAAGAAGCCACACATTGTTGATTATCAATCTTTTTAATCAAAGCACAATCACATGTGCATTTCTAAAAGGGTTTTTGAACAAACCAACATGTTTGTTGTATAACATTTTTTTAGGTCACATTAATGATAAATGGCCTTTTATAGGTAAAACAGGCATGTTTAAACCCATAAAACAATACACAACTCTGGAACTTACAAAGTTCAACTTTTATAAAGTGAAGGCGATATCAGACATGAGTATGTACAAACTGTGTTTGATATTGCGTTCAGCAGATGGGGTGATGTCACCCCTGTAAAAGCCAAATTTAGAAGATGCACACAAATTGCCTAATATCAACATGTGCTAGCTGCCATCATGGGGGATCAAAGGACGTGTTTTGTGGGTGCAACCCCTTCTTCTCAGCTACTTTATTATCGAGGAAGGGGTTGCACCCACAAAACGCATACATTGATCTCCTGTGATGGCAGATAGCACATGTTGACACACTGTGTGCATCTTCTAAATTTGGCTTTTAACATACATGAAAATTTTAGTCATAAAAAACAAAAAACAGAAGTAATTTAGGGATTTCTGAGTGTTTTAGATTCTTCCTAAAACATCAATGATGTTCTTCATTTTGTTTTGATGTTTTGCTTTATGTTTCCTAAATCTCTATTACACCCCATTATTTCCCAGATGAGGATCTGGGTACTTTCACTGGTGAAATGACATTCCTTCTTCCACAACATCCTGATCACCTACAAAAAAAAAACACACCATGTATTATAAATATGCAGGCATCCATCTCTTACCTGAAGCTGTGGTCGCAGACACTCACCTGTTGTGATGACAATTTCTACAATGTCTCCCTCCTCCTCCTCTGGTTGGGTTTGGGGGATTTCCCCTTCTTCCTGAGGTGGGGGGTCCCTGGTATCCTCTGATGAGTGGTGTCCTCTGAGTCTTTTCTCCCCTATGTGAACAAAAATAGGTATACTTAGCACACAGATATTTGATGGCAGAAATAGGAATATGAAACTTTGCTCGGAAGTGTTGTACAATTGTCTGTTTTGGCAGAGTTCCAAGCTGAAGAATTTTTTTTTGTCCTTTGTAAAGCTTGAATACTTACCTGTTTTGTGCAAGCTTCACAGATGGAGACACCCCTATAGTATCCACTGGAGCACCTGTGTGGGCCCCCTAATAAAAAGGGTGTTCTTTTGTCCCACACTAGTGCTCCAGCGTCCTCTCCTTACACAGAATCTAGTTTGCATTGCATTCTATTTACAAACCCATCTAGACAACAAACTTTTATTAATAGAAGTAGGCCAGAAAAACCATATTGAACTGCATCTGGCCAAAACATTGTATTTTAGTGGCCAAACGAACAATGTTTCCTACGAACGATTAATGTGCCCATGAACATGAAAGTTGCCATTTTAAACTGTACAACAGTAAAGAAAAGCACATGGAGCAGCACAAACGTAATACAAAGAAAGAATAGGTACACAGGACAACTACTTAATTTTTTGCAGCACTATCCTGATCCTTCTATACTGATCTTGCTCCCTTAATTTGAGGTCCGATCACCGTTTCCTCAATTGATCCTTGGGTTGTCGTACCCCAAAATTCCTGTGCAGACTCTTCACAACTTTAGCTTGGCTTTTCTGACATTTGGGTGTGGGTAAGGTCCATACTTCCCATCATAGTCGGCCCTCTTCAATATGTCCACCATCTCCACCATCTTAACAAAGGCCATATTTGAGGCCTTAAATCTCCGGGATCGTGACGTTTCTGGCTCCGGCCTTTCCTCCTCCTCCTGCCACAACTCCAACACCACAGCCTGGAAGGAAGAGTGGAAGGAAGACAAGAAAGTGATAACCCTGGGTTAAGTCTGGTCTGACAAAAGATGGAGGCTCTTGTATGACCACAGCCTGGGGACATGTATGTCATCTGCTGCTGTTCCTGATCTCTTGGACTTCTGGACCATATTGTACTCCCTTAGATAAGGACTCCACAGACCACCAATTTTGACTGAAAATTGTTGATGTGTGCCCTGGGGGCCAAAGGCTTCGACAATGTCTGCTGTTTCTCCAGCGTTGCCTTCCTCTTTATGTGGTTAGGACCCCTTAATAAAGGTATTTTTGGGAACTAATACTTGCCTATGTGTGTTTTCCTTCAAAAAGGACAGTTTGTTTGTGAGGAGGCAGGTACATTTCAAAAATACAATGTGAATATTAACAAGGGACGCCAACACCAACCAATCTCCTTGAGATTAAAAAAGACAAGATAATAATGGTGTTGTGGTAACTTGACACACAAAACACACCCAAAATTATTCTGTAGATCACCAAAAAAAAACAAAAACAGGAGATCTGGATTTAAAAAAAATAATAACAAATAATACAAAAAAAATATAAAAAATAAAAAAATTTTCGGTAGATGTGACAAATAAAAATATTATATTCATAAAATCACGAGAAATAATAAAGAAAGAAGTTTGTGAGAACTCTGTGTGAATATCAGCAGCAAAACAACTTCTTTGTTCTAGCATTATAAAGAAGAAGAGAATGCGTTGCATTCAACAATTTAAAACCATGCAGCGTGACGAAAGTGCTATATCCACTACGAACACTAATTTTACCAGACTGAGCAGTTCCGTCGCGGAATTTCTTCTGAGCATGCGTGGCACTTTGTGCGCCGGAATTGTCCACACACAGTTGGAATTTACGTGAATGGATTTTGTTGTCTTAAAATTTTATGTGTCGGAAATTCCGATGGAAAATGTCAGATGGAGCCCACACACGATCGGAATTTCCAACAACAAGCTCCGATCGCACATATTCCGTCGGAAAGTCCAACCTTGTGTACAGGGCATTAGACTTTGTGGGAATAACAGAAACGGCAAATATCGAGGGGTAGTTCTTGTATCGGAAGGACAGGGAAAGGTTGGGAGGGGTGTGTCTTTATGTCAAAAATGATGCAAGGGTGGTAGAGAGGAGTGACATTGTGAATGGGACAAGAGGGAGGTGGAATCAGTGTGGGTAGAAGTTCAGAGAGAAGAAGTGGGAAATTAATAGTGGATGTAAGTTATAGGCCACCCAACCTGAAGGAGGAGCTGGACCTAATATCACAGTTAGAAATGGCAGCGAGACAGGCAAATGTCATTATATTGGGGGGCTTCAATTATCCCAATATTGACTGGGCAGAGGGGACAGCACACTCATTAAAGGTCCGTCATTTCATGAATGTCTTACAGAATTACATCATGTCCCAATTGGTGGATTCCCCAACTAGAAAGAATGCCCTGCTAGATCTGTTAATTACGAATTATCCAAGTTTGATCTCAGATGTGGCAATACGGGACAACTTCAAATGACATCAATTGGGACCAAATGCTAGAAGCATTGAACACAGAAGAAAAATGGGAATGCTTTAGGAGCATATTAAACAAAGGTATCACACAGTGAACAATGGACAATGAATATAGAAGGTTAAACCCGGGTGGCTAAACCGTACTGTAAAAAGCCTCATAAATGAGAAAAAAATGGCCTTTAACCGCTTGCCGACTGTCGCACGAACATTTACGTCGGCAGAATGGCACAGAAAGGCAAATGGGCGTACAGGTGCGTCCCTTTAAATTTGCAGCCACGTGGTCGCGTGCGCGACCCGGCCGTGAGCTCCATGAGTGTGATGCGGGTCCCGCAGACTCGATGTCCGCGGGGATACCCGTGATTGTATCACGGAGAGGAAGAATGGGGAAATGCTGATGTAAACAAGCATTTCACCGTTCTGCCTAATGACACTGATCACCTCTCCCTGTGATTGGGAGCAGTGATCAGTGTCATGTCACACGTAGCCCATCCCCCTACAGTTAGAATCACTCCCTAGTACACACTTAACCCCTGCAGCACCCCCTCCTGGTTAACCCCTTCACTTCCAGTCACATTTACACAGTGATCAATGCATTTTTAATCGCACTGATCGCTGTATAAATGTGAATGGTCCCAAAATAGCGCCAAAAGTGTCCGATCTGTCCTCCATAATGTCGCAGTTGTGATAAAAAATGCTGATCACCGCCATTACTAGTAAAAAAAAAATTATTAATAAAAATGCCATAAAACTGTCCCCTATTTTGTAGACACTATAACTTTTGCGCAAACCAATCAATAAACGCTTATTGTGAATTTTTTTTTACCAAAAATATGTAGAAGAATATGTATCGACCTAAACTGAGGAAAAAAAATGTTTTTTTTTATATATTTTGGGGGGATATTTATTATAGCAAAAAGTAAAAAATAATGCATTTTTTTCAAAATTGTCGCTCTTTTTTTGTTTATAGCGCAAAAAATAAAAACCACAGAGGTAATCAAATACCACCAAAAGAAAGCTCTAATTGTGGGAAAAAAAGGACATCAATTTTGTTTGGAAGCCACGTCCCACGACCGCACAATTTTCAGTTAAAGCGAGGCAGTGCCGAATTGCAAAAAAGTGCTCTGGTCTTTGGCCAGCCAAATGGTCCAGGGTTTAAGTGGTTAAAAATATAAAGGGGACGGGTCATCGTCAGCATTCCAACACTACAAGGAATGCAATAAGAAGTGTAAGAAGGCAATCAGGGTGGCTAAAAAAGATTACGAGAGACACATTGCGGAGGAGAGTAAAAAAAATCCAAAGACATTTTTTGGATATATTAACAGTAAAAGGCAAGATCATAGCATATTGCCCACATAAATGATGAGGATGGGAGAATGGTTAAAGATGACACAGAGAAGGAAACTGTACTAAATGCCTTCTTCTCCTTGTTTTTTACGCAGGAAAAGGAGGGGTATACCGACCACGACAGTACTGTTAGTGAAGCATCACAGGGCATACCCTTGTGTCTAACAGAGGCCGGAGTGATGAAAAAACTTAATAAACTTATTACAAATGAATCACCAGGACCAGATGGCTTACACCCAAGAGTCCTCAGAGAACTCAATCAGGTTATAGCCAGACCATTGTTCCAAATCTTTGTGGACAGCATACTGACAGGAATTGTACCAGCTGATTGGAGAAAAGCCAATGTGGTACCAATATTCCAAAAAAGCAGAGACAAATCTCTGTAAACTACGAGCTAGTCAGCCTAACATCAATAGTAGGTAAATTATTGGAGGGGGATGAAAAGGGACTATATCCAAAAATTTACTGAAGAAAAAAGTATCATTAGTAGTAATCAGCATTGATTTAAGAAAGGTAATTCTTCGCAGACCAATCTTCTAACATTCTATGGGGCCTGTGAATTTAGTGTATCTGGATTTTGCAAAAGCATTTGATACAGTTCCCCATAAATGCTTAATTTACAAGCTGAGGTCTGCAGGCATGGACCATAAGGTTTGTTCTTGGATAAAAAATTGGTTACAGGGGCGTGTCCAAAGAGTGGTGATAAATAACGCGTACTCAGACTGGTCTGGAGTGGTAAGTGGGGTACCCCAAGGCTCTGTCTGGAGACCAATGTTATGTAAAGCTGTGTTAAACACTGCACTACACTAACAGACTATGCTGACACACTATACTCACACACTATACTAACACTACACTAACACGCTACACTCAGAGTCACAATAATGGACTACACTAACTCGCCAGTAGCGAATAGAGCCTTGCTGATCTAACACGAGTTGTGAGGGCTCTGACAGTCCTCCTTGGCAGTCAGGTACAAAGCTTCATCTAATTAGGGCCCTAGAATGCACTGTGAAATGTGCTGTGCATTGTGGGGCACTAGGAGGGCAAACATCCCGCCAAGCTACCAAATTTGGGTGTTCACCAAACTGGAGAGCAGGACCAGTTCAGACCAAACTTTTGCTCAGCTCGAACCGTTCGCCCAACACTACTAAGGACTAGTAAGCTGCAGTAAGCTGCAGGGGGTTTCACACACAATCCAGGGGCTGCAGCCACCATGATTGTGTGTGAAACTGATAGGCAGACAAATAGATAGACAAAATAATAACTGCAAACTATTATCCCAAATCACAAATAGTGTAAACTATATTAATTACAAGTTGTGATCAATCATTCAAATGCATACATGCCAAATAATCCTCAAAGATCATTTCAGTAAAAGAGACATTTATGTGTAAAGTCCACATTTGGTGATCTGTCTTCCAACAAAATAAGTAAGTGCACTTCCCTGTTTCACCTTAAGTGTGCACACCTATGTGCAAACAGAACTCTCATGTAATAATCCCACCTGGTCACCAGGCATCCCTCTCCTGCAGATAGGATCAGAATTTGTGCAGCTACTCCACTGCTTAGACCAGTATAGGCTCCCAGGCAGAGATAAAGTATTCCCTATTGGCCACCAGATATCACTCTTCTTCAGTCGGGAACCAAGGTGTCGGCACTCTTCTGGTCTTCACACCCATTTAGGTATTCCACATGCAATCAAAGCATCTCTACTGTAGTAAATAGAGAATTACTGCATTAAAAAGGAAAGAGTTACTGGTTATGCATGCTATACAAGCTGTACACTCACTACTTTACATTGTAGCAAAGTGTCATTTCTTCAGTGTTGTCACATGAACAGATATAATAATATATTTACAAAAATGTGAGGGGTGTACTCACTTTTGTGAGATACTGTATATATATATATATATATATATATATATATATATATATATATATATATATATATATATATATATATATATATATTAAGAAATCTGTATTGAACAATGTTAAAAAATAGCTGGTCTATACAGTTCATGTCCTAATCTGTAAAATGTTCCTGCTGAAACATGCAAAGAGCAGGAATACATTTGTATGAAATTTTAAAACTAATTGCATAACCACCAAATCAACCCATTACATTTCAACTCATACAAAGTCCTCATCGGGGATAAAAAGTGGAAGCAATCCTACATACATAGAAACAAAGGAAAAGATAAAAAAATACAAAATGAAATGAATTTTAATACATCAAATTACATAATATATAATTATCTCGTATAGTAATTATCAAAAAATATTTTACACTTACAGAATATGGATGTAACCAAATGTCCAGACCAGCAAGAATGGCTAAGTAGGGTATGTCGCTCAGATATTAGCCCGAAACAGGCTCCAGGTCCCACAGAGGATCAATGGTCATTAAAGAGGGACAATAGAGGCATATCACTCAAAATAGCTGAATCAAAAATAGGTGCATTTCATTACTAAATAGTCACAAACTATTTAAAGCTTGCATGGGTATATCTATTTTTAGAGGTGACGAGCAAAAGAAAGGATGTGTATATTTAAATACAATCATCCATGCAAGTAGAATAACATAGCAATGTGTAAAGCAAAGCATACCTGATTGAAAACTGAATGGCCATAAGAGAAATACCACAAAAAAGGGAGAAAAAACAAGACAAGACAAGAAAAAGGGCTATGTGGTAACATTCCAAAGCTTAGGTATATTTAGGAGTTAAGGCTTGGCTTACTTACACTCAGCATGGACTGACGATTTGAACTCCAGCAACTGAATGCTGTAAAGAGAGGGTCTCTCTCTCTCTTTCTCTCTCTCTCTCTCTCATACAAAAAAGGCTGCGCTGTCACTGGTAAGTGAGTGCAAAAGTAAATCACTTAGATAACTGCAGCTAGTGCACCCATATGTAATGAATAAACAGTGAAGAAAAAATTTAAATTAAAATTAAGATATTGAAAAAAATTCCAACATGAATCCCATAAAATAAACATAAAAAACTGAGCATGAGAGGTCAGATTCAAAACTGATTTACTTTTGCACTCACTCACCAGTGGCAGCGCAGCCTTTTTTGTATACAGTGTGTAATAAGTGGATGTTTCTCACATTTATGGTTGCAGCAGCACTAATCAACCTTTTTTTCACAATATACACATTTATCTTTATTGATCAGATCTTGGGATAGCACAGTATTTTTTCTGGTTTGAATAAATAAATATATATATATATATATATATATATATATATATATATATATATATATATATATGAGTCACAGGTGAAAGCCTGCACAATCACCTCCAGCTGATGCCAATACAAATTGATCCCCCCTGGCGTCCACTCCCATTGGCGCCATCTCCGGGAGACATGAGCAGCTGTTGCCGCTGATGCCATGCACTCCACGCAGCGCAGCCAGATTAGGTGATAAATGTGCATGTACAGCTCACAAGCATGCGCAAATCACCTGGAAGATTTCACAGGTGAGATGGGGACACCAACAGCACGGACGTGTGCCCAAATCTGGCCACAAGGAAGGTAAAAAAACCTTCAGTATGCAGCTCCCTCCACAGCCTCCCCTAATACTTACTCAAGCTCAACCACGATACAGCAATGTGCATGAGTGCAGCTGCTTTCCCAGGGTTCTGCCTTCTCATTGGCTTAAGAACAGCAGCAGGAGCCATTGGCTGCCACTACTGTCAATCACTGCCAATAAAGAAGGAGCATGGGGCGGGGCCGAGCCCTGTTCTGTGTATCTTATGGATGCCACTCCGTGGCAATACATTTGATTTTACCTGCCCTTTTGTAATATCAGGCTTTGGATATAGAGCCGCCAGCTACTACACTTTTCAATATTTCAGTTGCGGCATTTTCTGGGCCTATATGGACAAGCCTCTGACCAAAACCTTTAGTTCCTAATAGGATTGCCTTATTTTGTGTTCTAAGAAAAATGGGTGACTCGCGCTGAACAGATTGGTATATGTGTGGCTGAAAGGTGCCACAACCAAAAAAAACAAAATGCAACAAATATATAAAAATACGTGTAGTGTAGCACACTAAATGAAATTGGGGGAATACACACACCCCCTTGGTGGGTGCATATACAATCTATGCAAAATACATCACAATTGGTGCATGATATTTAAAAATAAATCCATGAAATGTACAAAATTACAAATAAGAATGTGAAATAATAAGGGAATAGTCCGTGTAGAGAAACCCCAGAAGGTGATTGACAATCCTGGATTATTCAATTATATAGAATCCTAGTTGTATGGCTCCACCACCAAAAGTGAAGAGCCTGGCCGCTTACCAGAACCCCATGACCCCCCGTTACAGGGAGCAGAGATGGAAACTGGAACGGGACGTCAGGGACTATGGTGGAGATGTATGGGTCCACGGTGAAGGACTCAGCCCTCAGCAGAGTGTTGTCATCATAAAAAGAAAAGAAGGAGGGCTCCCATAGTGTAAAATCAAACGATAATTTATTTAAAATGAAAATAGTAGACACTCACATGTAAATTCGGAATTAGCATCATCAGTAGAAGAACAGTCTGTGGCACCGGCCGGATAACCACAGATAGCCCATCCTGCTGGATATACAGCGACAGTAGAGGGTGACGCGATGATACCGCTCAGCCCTACGCTGCGTTTCGCAAAAAGATTGCGTCTTCCAGGGGCACGAGCTGCTCATCGCATCACCTCCTTAAATAACATTCAAAAGCCTCGCTCTAGGATCACTCACGTCCGACTTCCGCATTAGCTTCGGACGCGCATACTGACAAATTGCGACTGCGCAAGCGCACCACAGGTCCCGACTTCCGCATTAGCCTGGAACATGAAACGTCGTAGCGCAAGTGCGCCTGCACGCCTCAAGTCCCGATCAACGTCACATGATGAAACATCAGGTGACTGATCCCGGAACAAAAAATTTTTTGCTGCAATAGCTGTGCGCGCCTTAAATGCCGTCCTCCTAAGCGTTGTTGTCAGTCGGGCAGCCAATTAGGTGGGCACAGAGTATAGATCAATTAAATAGAGCTAAAAAATGAGGATAAAAATTACAAAAATAAAAATAAAAAATTACCAGCCAAATTAGTGTGTAGCAGCACCTAAAACTACAAAATAAATATGCTATCGACAACGATTTTGTGTTCTACTTACTCATGAGACTTGATTGGTCACTGATATTAGGCTTCTTTTATGCCATTACATGTACCTAGATTGTCTTGAGGTATTTATCTGTTTTTGCCTTACTCCTATTTGGGATTGCTCCCCTGTGCACTCACGTTTTTCAAGGCATACTGCCTATATATTTTTATATATATTAATGAGGGACAGTTACTTGGAGAGTCTGTTTAGCAGAGTTCAGCGTATGAAAGGAAGAAGCAGCACAAGTAGCCAATTCATTGTTGCACTGACAAGGAGCATGATGACAGAAAGAAAAAAAGCAGAGTGACAAAGTGATGAGCTTATTGCTGTGCTGTTTCTCCTTTATTGTCCAAAAATTGGCTGGGGGCAGTTCTATGACAGCCTAGGTGTCAGGAAGCATGAAACAGATGGAGACAGAAAATGCAGTAAAAATCACACCTTTTAATAAAATGGTAAAAAATGGTACAACTGGCACACATAGTCAAAACATAGCCAGGGTTTGGTAGCCAAATTCGGTAGTCAGAACAAGCCAGGAAATTGGGGAGCCAGAGATCAGCGTAGTCGGAGGCAGCAGCCAGGATCAGGACCCAGAAGGGACGGCAGCCAGGCAAGTCTTCAATGGGAACACAGTAGAAAGTCTCTAGATATGTTTGACCAAGGCAAAGACAATTGATGAAATGAAACAGGCAGTTTAAATAGCCAGGAGGGGCTGGCTGTGGGTTTGACTGATGAGCAGGAGATGATCAACAGATGATCAACAGGTGACCACTGTGGAACGATGACTTCTGGTAATTAACAGCTGAGCAACCTGAGCACAAAGAAGGGAGGGCTGAGAGCCCAGCCCTGACAGTACCCCCTCCTCAATGACCCCTTCCCCTCCAAGGACCACCAGTTTTGAGTGGAAAATGTCTATGAAAAGCATGGAGGAGAACAGGAGCACGTATGTCCGAGGATGAGACCCAAGAGCAGTGGTTGCACACCAAAGGTTTCAATAAGGAGACATGAAAAACATTCAAAATACGCATGTTAGAAGGAAGGTCTATTGCGTAAGCCACCGGGTTGATCCTACGTAGAATACGGAAAGGCCCAATAAATTGCGGTGCCAGTTTCAGTGAGGGACCTGGCTAACCCTGTCAGAGATGATAACCTTGGGTAGCCCATGTAATCGAAAGATCTCCTGAGCAAAAATGTATGCCAGTTCTTTGGAATACAATGTGACATTTTCGAGAATCAGTCAACCACCATAAGAATAACTGTGTTGCCCTGGGAGTTGGGTAACTCCACAATAAAACCCATAGACAGGTGGGTCCAAGGCCTCTCTCCATTAGGTATGGGTTGTAGGAGGCCCACTGGAAGGTGTTGTGGTTTCTTACTCTGTGCACACACAGAACAAGCAGCTACAAAGGCGGTTACATCAGCACAGAGACTAGGCCACCAGAATTGTTGAGAAATAGCCCAAAAAGGTTGATTTTTCCCTGGGTGACCAGCCACCTTGGGGAATGGTAAGTTTGGAGCAAAGCAGTGTAGAGATTCTTAGGGACAAAGCAGCGGTCAACAGGTTTCTCGGGAGGAGACTGGATCTGAGCAGCACAAATTCTGTCACCCAAAGGTGAGGTGGGACTGGTGCGTATAGTAGACAGAATGCGATCGGAAGGGAATTACAGGAACAGGCACTGACTCAATCTTGGAAACAGAGGAAAACTGTTGTGACAATGCATCAGCCCTTACAGTCTTGGTACTGGGTAAGAATAAGACTATGTAATTGAAGCTTGACAGAAAAAAGAGCCCACTGTGCTCTTCTGGGAGATAAGCATTTAGCCTCAGACAAGAATGTGAGATTCTTATGGTCAGTCAAAATGAGGACCGGCACAGTGGTACCTTCGAGGAGATGCCTCCATTCTTTAAGAGCTAAAATGATAGCTAACAATTCTCTGTCCCCAATCTCATAATTGCATTCTGCAGGAGACAATTTCTTAGAAAAGTAGCCACAAGGATGCACAGCGCTCGACATTGAGACAGCAGGGCACCCACTCCAGTCTCAGATGCATCAACCTCAAGAATGAAGGGTAGCGTAGGATCAGGATGTGCCAACACAGGAGCTAAAACAAATGCAGCCTTGAGAGACTCAAAGACTTTAATGGAATCCGGAGATCAATTCTGTGGGTTACCGTCCTTTCTGTTCATATCAGTCAGGGGTTTGACCAGAGAAGAGAAGTTCCGAATAAATTTCCAATAATAATTGGCAAAGCCAAGAAAACGTTGTAAATGACGTAGAGCTACAGGCCACTGTAGAACTGTAGATAATTTCTCTGGGTCCATCGAAAAAACAGGCAGTAGAAATGTCATAACGCAGAAATTTAACCTGTTCAAGATGGAATTCGCACTTCTCCAACTTACAATACAGGTTATTATCTCTCAACCTCAGTAGTACACGGGAGACATCTGTGTGGTGGCTCTCTAGGGATTTAGAATATTTGAGAATATCGTCCAGATAAACCACCACACATTGCTGCAACATATCTCAGAGGACATCGCTGATGAACTCCTGAAAGACTGCAGGAGCGTTGCAAAGGCCAAACGGCATTAAGAGGTATTCATAATGTCCTGTCCTGGTGTTAAATTCAGTTTTCCATTTGTCGCCCTCCCTGAACCTCACAAGATTGTATGCCCCTCTAGGATTGAACTTCATGAAAACCGTTGCTTCCTTAAGGCAGTCAAATAATTCTGCAATCAACAGAATCGGGTAGGCGTTCTTAATCGTGATGTGATTAAGGCCCCTATAATCAATACAATGTCTCAGTTCACCACTCTTCTTTTTCACATAGAAGAAGCCAGCACCAGCAGGAGACAAGGATTTGTGGATGAACCCTTGAGAAAGTGCATCAGCAACATAGTCTTCCATAGTTTTATCCTCCGAGACAGACAAAGGGTAAACCTGGAAAGGCATAGCACCAGGTTGAAGGTAAATTGCTCAATCATATGACCGGTGTGGAGGCAAACTACCGGCTTGACCCTTGTCAAAGACATCGCTAAATTTGCGGTACTCCTCTGGCAAGGAGGAGAGGGAAGAGGTGCACAAGACCTTAGCCACTTTCCGAAAACATGTCTTACTGCATTGTGGCGACCAGGAAAGAACCTCAGCATGAAGCCAATCCAAAGAGGGGTTATGCCTCTGTAGCCAAGGATAACCAATAACCACCAGATAATGAGGAGAGGAAATTACTTGAAAATGGATTATCTCATGGTGAAGAGCCCCTATGGCCATGGTCAATGGAGCAGTCTCATGAGTCACATGGGCAGGCTGTATAGGTCTACCATCAATAGCCTTAATGGCAAGTGAAGTGGCATGAAGCTGTAGTTGAATCGAGTGCTTAGACACAAAGGCACTGTCTATGAACAGGCCTGCAGCCCCAGAGTAGATTAGAGCTTGTGTATCGATGAACGACTCAGACCACAAAAGGGTAACTGAAACTAGAGGCTTACTGTTCAAGGTAACTGGGGACATAACAACGCTACCTAAGGTCTGTCCCCTACAGGACCTCAGGTACAAACGTCTCCCCGGACGAGTAGAACAAGACTTTAAAATGTGACCTGCCTGGCCTCAATAAAGGCACAATCTCTCCCTCCTCCTAAAGGCCCTTTCATCCACAGAGAGATGTGTGAAGCCCAAATGCATGCGTTCTACTTCACTGGCAGACTTGGTACCAGGAGGCATGGGAGGTGAGGGAGGCAAGGGTGGGACTGCAAAGCTCGGAGCCAAACATACAGGGGGCTTCCGCAAACGCTCCTTAAAGGAAGATCTCTCTTGGAGTCTGGAGTCAATGAGAATGGCAAACATGATCAACTTCTCCAGATCTGTAGGTATGTCTCGGGCTGCTATCTCATCTTTGATGTCATCTGAGAGACCATGAGAAAAATCAGCCATGAGGCCTCATTGTTCCAAGCGACCTCTGCTGTCAGAGTACAGAATTCAATGATGTAATCTGCAACAGTTCTCATACTGTTTGATGGACATACAGCTCTTGGCAGCACAAGTGGAGCATGCGGGAACATCAAATACCTTTTTAAAGGAAACCACAAACTCTGGGTAACTCAGGACAATGGGTTTTTGCGTCCCCCATAGAGGGTTTGCCCAGGCCAAGGGTCTATCAGAAAGCAAAGAAATGATGAAGCCTACTTTGCTTCTGTCCATGGAGAATGCCTGGAGCAGCATCTCAAAGTATATACCAACCTGGTTCAGAAACCCTCTGCATTGAACTGGATTGAACTGGATTGTCCCCAAATCGCTGGGGAAGTGGAGCGGAACCATATATACCACTTACAGAGGTAATATTCGAGGCGGGTGCCTGTATAGAGACTGGAACAGCAGCAGGGATGGCCTGCAACACAAGCCACAGTGGGAGGATCCTGGTGAGCAGTGCGAATCAGAAGCGTCTGTAACGTTATGGCAAACTGATCCATGCGGTGATCCTGCTCATTCAACCTGGAAAATCTAGGTGGATTGCCTGAATCTTCTGAATTCATGGCCTTTGCCTACTGTCAGGAACCATGAAACAGATGGAGACAGAAAATGCAGTAAAAATTGCACCTTTTAATAAAATGGTAAAAATGGTACGACTGGTAAACGTAGTCAAGACATAGCCAGGGTTCGGTAGCCAGAACAAGCCAGGAATTTGGAGAGCCAGAGATCAGCATAGTCAGAGGCAGCAGACAGGATCAGGAACCAGAAGGGACATCAGCCAGACAAGTCTTCAACAGGAACACAGCAGAGAGTCTCTAGATATGTTTGACCGAGGCGAAGGCAATTGATGAAATTATTATTATTATTATTATTATACGAGATTTATATAGCGCCAACAGTTTAAGCAGCGCTTTACAATGTATAAGGGGGACAACACAATTACAGTACAGTTCAATACAAAAGGTACAGGAGGGCCCTGCTCGTAGAGCTTACATTCTAAAGGGAGGAAGTGGTGGTACAAAAGGTAATAGCTGCAAAGAATGATTTGATGGGGGTGGCTCAGGGACAGTTATGTGGGTGTGGGATAGGCTTCCCTGAATAAATGAGTTTTCAGGGATCTCCTAAAGGTGGACAGGGTAGGGGCTGATTGGACATACTGGGGCAGGGAATTCCAGAGGATGGGAGAGGCTGAGAGGATGAAATGAACCAGGCAGTTTAAATAGCCAGGAGGGGCTGGCTGTGGGCTTGACTGACAAGCAGGAGATGATCAACAGGTGAACCACTGTGGAACAATGAGTTTTGGCAATTAACTGACAGCTGAGCAACCTGAGCACAGAGAAGGAAGGGCTGAGAGCCCAGCCCTGACACTAGGCTAAGGCCCCTTTCACACGATCGGACCGTTCAGGTCCGCCTGTCAGTTTTGACGGCGGACCTGAAGGGGCACTCCATGTTAGTCTATGGAGCGTCGGATGTCAGTGGAGACATGTCCGCTGACAACCGACCCCGTCCGATCCGCTGAAAAGCAGACGGATGGCTCTACATCCAGGTCCGTCACTGGCGGATCGGGGGAGATCTGACCAAAACGGACACGCTGTCCGTTTTCGTCTGATCCCTCCATAGGCGGGAGCGGCGCCTGACAAGCCCCTCCCCGCTCAGTGAGCAGAGAGGGACCTGTCATCCGCCGACTCAGCGGAGATCAATGGACAGATCTCCCGCTTAGCCGGCGGACCGAGGCGGGCTCCGTAGAAACGGAGCCCGCCTTGTGTGAAAGGGTCTTTAGAGCAAGTGTTTTAAATGATGCTGGATTCAATTCTGCTAAGAAGGCTGTGGTGGAAAAAAATGTACATGGTGGAAAAAAGTACTGTGGGGCAGCTTTAGATTGACTGTATTGTAAATATTGCAGAAAAAGCTGATTTTTATTTTATCTGTGCATGGGCTACTAAGATTTGTCATTCATGAGTAACTACAGTTCTGCTTTAAGCTTTGTATCACCTTATTCTAATTCTGTTGTATTGTTTTCTGAACTCTGAATGAGTTTAAAGATTTGTATCCATTATCATTCTTACTGTCTCACAATCCTTAAAACTTCAAAAGCAAGGCAGCCTTCCATAGCTTGTTGTCTTTATAATAAAAGATGATAATACGCATCTTTTTTTAGTTATGGTTTCTGATCCATACCTCACTTGATGATGGATGGAACTCATTCATGGAAATTAGATAGTAAAACATTGCAATATCTCCTTACCATGATAAATGGAAGTGTAATATAATAAGTTATATGTATTAGAAAGGCCCTGACAGGATATAATGGGTTAATGAGAATAATCTGACATAATGTAACTACAAAATGAAAAAAAAACTTAGAATTAAGGAAGGATAATCATTAGTTGGATTTATGATTTCTTTCTTACAGGATTTGCTGTATAACCATAATGGATAATAGAGCATAGCAACATCAATCAATCAGCAAAATCAGCAGAAATCGTTTATTTTTATTTCAAGAGGGGAAAAAGCAGAACAAAAAGATTTTCAAGTGATTTTTATGTAATGAGGGAGACACTGGGTCTGAACGAAAATATTGTTTAATGGATTATCTCTTCCCTTATTTTCCACATAATTTCTACAATAAATCTTTTGGATTTTGTCTCTAAATGGGCTTTTCCATTTTCAGTGTGACTCAAATCGTATGTATATGTTCAGAAATTAATGAAGAACAAGAGCAAATCAACTGTTATTGATATTTCTCTATTTCTTTTTTTTTTCATAAATTCTTAATTTATGAAGAAATCTCTAGGATGAATCCTTGAAGATACAGCGTTGACAATGTTATATATACATCATATTTTGCATTCTACGCCCTGACTGAGCAAAGCTTTGCCCAATTAGGATGCAGCAAAATCTGGTTGTTAAGGAGTGGGGCCAGGATCCCGGCTGCGGCATCCCTAAAAATTGAAGAGCCATCAGCTATCGGTGGGCTTCCCTGCTGACAGCTGAATAAAAAAAACATTTGCCAGTATAAATAGTAAAAAACAAACAAAAAAAAACAACGTGGGAGTATCCCCCCCAATCCATACCAGGCCCTTCCGGTCTGGTATGGAATTTAAAGGGAATCCCATGTCAAAATAGAAAACAATGGCGTGGGGTCCCCCTCAAAACCCATACCAGACCCTTGTCCGAGCATGCAGCCTGGCAGGCCAGGAAAGGGTTGGGACAAGCGAGCCCCCCTCCTAAAAACTATACCAGGCCACATGTCCTCAACATGGGCTGTTGCTTTGGCACAGGGGGGCTCCCCCCTCTACCCAAAGCACCTTGTCCCCATGTTGAAGCACCCCCCATGTTGAGGGCATGTGGCCTGGTTTGGTTCGAGGGGGGGGGGCACTCGTCTGTCCCTCCGCTCTCCTGACCTACCAGGCTGCATGCCCGGGTAAGGGTCTGGTATGGACTGGGGAAGGAAATTCGTTCTGCTGAAGTGAGACCAGTACAAGATGAATTTCTATTGGCTGCTATGGGTACATAAAATCCAAATAATTTGTATTTTTATTTTTGTAATAAAGTCTGCTTAAAAAGTAAAGTATGTGTAGATGCTTTGTAATATTGATTTTATGCTTGCTGTGCAGGCGAAAAAAAAATTTTGTTTGTTTATGATACATTGTGCTTTCACAAACTGCTGTAAATGTCATACAATTAAGGCTTACATCTAATTTATTGCAGATTTATAAAATACTTAAGGCAGTATTAAAACAAAATGTTATATATTGCAGCCTACTAACCCTTAGATGTGGTGGTTGCATTAGCTACATTTTTAGATTTTTTTTTCTTTACTTTTACCTGGTAATCTAGCCAGTAACACACCACCTGTCTAATGCCTTGTACACACGGTCGGATTTTCCAACAGAAAAAGTGCAATCGGATTGTGTTGTCAGAAATTCCGATCGTGTGTGGGCTCCATCAGACTTTTTCCATCGGAATTTCTGACACACAAAGTTTGAGAGCAGGATATAAAATTTTCCAACAACAAAATCCGATCGGTTAAATTTCGATCGCGTGTACACAAATCCGACACACAAAGTGCCACGCATGCTCAGAATAAATTAAGAGATGAAAGCTATTGGCTACTGCCCCGTCTATAGTCCTGACGTACGTGTTTTATGTCACCACGTTCAGAACGATCGTATTTTCCGACAACTTTGTGCGACGTGTGTATGCAAGACAAGTTTGAGCCAACATCCATCGGAAAAAATCCATGGATTTTGTTGTCGGAATGTCCGATCAATGTCCAATCGTGTGTACAGGGCATTAGAGTTACTCTACTCTATGGAAGAGCAATAGGGGCACCCTTGGGCAGCAGCACTATCAACCTGTTGAGAGGGTAGTGCTCGATGTGCTAGTAGATTTAGAGTCTGCTAACAAATTTAGGCCAAAGTGGGGGAACAAGTAAACCTGAACACATAATCCTATATACAGTATCTGGAGTCATGTAAAGATAAGTATAGAAACTAAGTACTGTATATATTCACATATATAGCAGATGTAAAGTCCAAGGACAGGGACTCCACCATCAAAAATAGTGTGAAAATTTAGGTATTGAAAAGTAAAGCATATAAAATACTTACTCCAAAGATGGCCAGAAATATGTCAGATAACTAATGATAAAGCAGATGTAAAGTATGAGAGATACTGCCATGTAATCTGTGAATAGTCAAATCCCCTCAATAATTTCTGAATCAAAATTAAACCATATATCAACTAAAAACAAAACAAGCTAAATGCTAACTGTAGGGTCAAGTACAACATAGGTAATCAAGTATATTGTAAGCCAACAAGATCCAGACCCAAAATTTGAAGTATATGGATCAGAGAAAGCAGTCCCAGGATTAGTCAGCCTGAACAACAGACAGACAACGGATACTAAAACAAAACCTATTCCACCATAAAACAAGTACCAAACTGTCCCATGTGGATAAATGAAAGAGGGGAAAAAAACCTACCAAGATGGTCATATTCCCATAAGTATTACTCATCTCTTGTCCATCCTCCACCAAGGGGAAAGAAAATTGAGGCTACCTGATATCCCTCAAATAGTCCCTGGGCCTCCCAAGGACCCACCTACCAATGCCCACATAAACTACTGGGATGATGTCGGGGAAAGCTGGAGGAGGTCCTCTCTCCATAACAGGCATATACAGTATGTCAAGGCCACCTCTCTCTTCGTGACGCAAGCAGCTGGTTCCAAAAAGGGAAAATGCCATTTACAATGCATATTCTACATAGTAAGCAAATCCAAAAATGTGGGTCCTTTTAACAAACAAAAAAAAGGCAAAATAAAATGGTCGCCACATCGGCTCAGACACAGGAAATATCAGGGAGGGAAATTCATCAAAACAGGCAAAATTAAATAAAAACCACATGGGAACACAGCCAGTGCTGATGCAAGACATCCACCAAACAAGAATAAACAATAAACACAAAAAATAAATGATGAACCAAAAATTAAACAGAACAGAACAAAATCAAAGGCAAAAACAAAACAAAAACAAAACCTACATATGACATATGAGAAAGAAACCAGGCAAGGTTGGTGGTGGTGAATCACGTGGTGGAAAAAGGACATTCACCTGGAACAACTAAACGCAAGTACCCTCCATCTGGGGTTATGAACCCTGGTAAACAGCACAAACACACTGGTGATAAATTTGGTGATTGTGTAGTTAATAAAAACACTTAGCAACTCAATATATATATATATATATGATGCTTTTTTAGAGAACAATCCCAATCACAGAGACAAATGCAATTTGAACACAAGCACTATACAGTACAAGAGAGCATTGACCAATACATAGTATGATCCAACCCATAGAACACTCAAGTCCCAAACTTGAACAGCAAGAATTACCCTTACAAGGTACTATTACACATTGCATGACTATTCATGTGCAGACTATTGAGCATCAAAAATGCTCACGGAATTAGAACAGGAAAGTGGTGAGGTAGGCTTTGAGCATCATTTTTATTCAATGTAGATTCTGATTCTGCAACACACAATGAGACCACACAAGGGTTACATTTACCTACTTACAAAAAGCAATCTAAAAAATGCCTTACTTAAACCAAGGCAAGAATCGATCTGTTCCTCAAACTTGTAACAGAAAATATTGAGAGGTTGCAATACGAAGGAACACATTCAAATCTCACAAAGCAAGAATTAGAGGCTCTAGATAATCCACAGAAATGCCATGATCTGATAATAAAGCCCTCTGTTAAGGGGGAAATATTGTTTTTATGACCCAAGAACAATATATCAGGATGTGTAAAAATATGATGAGTGATGAATAAATCTTGGTACCTACAAATTTTCCCCATTATCACTACTTTGTCAGGACAAAGGGACAGGAGCCCTGTGGAACATGCCCCAAGAGGACCTTTGGTTGTGGTAATTGTGCCTTTTGTAGATTCATATGTGTAACAAGCAGCGCAGTTACAGTGGGATCTATAAAATTCTTTCATAAATATTTTGTAAACTGTGAAACTATTGGCGTTGTATATTTGCTCACTTGTGGCTGTGATGTCTTCTATGTGGGTAAAACATGAAGAATGTTTTGGCAACGTATTAAAGACCATGTTGCTGACACTAATGCCCCGTACACAAGGTCGGATTTTCCAATGGAAAATGTGTGATAGGAACTTGTTGTCGGAAATTCCGACCGTGTGTAGGCTCCATCACACATTTTCCATCGGATTTTCCGACACACAAAGTTTGAGAGCAGGCTATAAAATTTTCCGACAACAAAATCCGTTGTCAGAATTTCTGATCGTGTGTACACAAATCTGACGCACAAAGTGCCACGCATGCCCAGAATAAATAAAGAGATGAAAGCTATTGGCTACTGCCCCATTTAGAGTCCCGACATAAGTGTTTTACGTCACCGTGCCCAGAACGATTGGATTTTCTGACAACTTTGTGTGACCGTGTGAATGCAAGACAAGTTTGAGCCAACATCCATCGGAAAAAATCCTAGGATTTTGTTGTCGGAATGTCCGATCAATGTCCGACCGTGTGTACGGGGCATAAGAGTGATGACTTAGAAAGACCAATTGGGAGCCATTCTGCTGACAAACATGCATTTAGTTTGGACTTGCTACAATTACTTGTTCTGGCAAGGGTACATCCCCATATAATACATGAAGGCAAATTTGACCAGCGTATATTACAAATTGAGGCTAGGTGGATTCATAAATTGCAGGTTACTACTTGCCGTGGACTTAACGATTCCATCAGTTTTGCACCATTTTAGACAGAAACAAAAAAAAAATCTCTTCTTTATCTTTTCCTTTCTTTCTTGGATTTTTTGTTTTAATCTGTGTCAGACATACCACAATATTTAATGGAGTTTTATTCCACGTTATCAGATTAAATAAAATCACTCACATGATCAAATGAATATGAATCAAATCAAATAAAAATTAAAAATAAACATATAACAGGTGACACAATCTTATTTAATCATAAATCTTCAGTTGCCGCTGTACACCCCTTAGTGATTCCACCTCACTAAAATATACAACATAGAATGAATAATATATTGCAGCGCTACTGAAAAATATACAGTAATAATCTTGTGTTATTGATAAAAGTCATTTGTATCCAAAACACATATACATAAACAAAGTTTTTCTGTGACTCTCTTCCACCGCTGTGCTCTTCTATAATCTTCTTATTAAATAAACGTGCTCAGCCACCACCAGGTGCAGAACCTGCTCACCTCCGAAATGATACTCACAGGCTTTTTATTACAACTCCTGCCGATCCCTCTGAGATGGTTGCATTCCTTCCCTCCTGGGATCAAGTACTCCTCTCAAAACGAATGTTCCTCACACGAACCACATGCAACAAAAAGGCAACTACATAGTGCTATGCATATAAAATGATTTATTAAAATGCCCTCATTAAAAGATACTTACAAGAAGTATATTATAAAAGTGCTTCTATATATATATCCCATCAGCTAGCTTACCACTCCACTCGCGGTGACTGCGTGACAACCATGAAACGCATCAAATAAATCGATACATATGACAGCAATTCTGTTATGTGTGTAAAATGATTGACTTTAACACTTCTGTGTTTTTTAATATTTTTTATCAAATTTTGTATGTTGATACTTCTATCCATTTAATTGTCTCTGATGTATTAATAATATACCACTGTATCACTCTTGAACATCCTTCCCCATTTTTTTTCTTTCTGTTGTTATAATTATTGGGTTGGTGCCCTTCCATTATAAGGCTGCTTAAACCACTATTTAAGTATCCCCTCAGCTGACATGTCAGCTCCACATCATCTATAATTGTTAATGTTAGCCATATAATACATACCACCATTCTAAAAAATATTCATACAGTCCATATAATACACATTAATATAGTTTAGTTCCATAAGTGTAAAAATCATGTAGATTAGAATGCAAAATTGGGGAGAAAAACTTCCATTTCCCTAATGTAAAAACACACTCTTTCCAATAATTTCTTAAAGATTTTTTTAGGTGAATGCTGTATGAAGTTAATTGATTATGTGTATATATCATATTGATATTTAAACAGATGCTAGATTGGTTTACAGTTATATTGATTCATTTTACCTCATAACACAGTTTTGGTTTTCATTAAAATAGTACATTATTGTGGGTTTTCGATATATAGTAAGCTAACCTAAAATTACAGATTTCACCTTGTGACAGACCCAACAGGGACAGGGGCTTTTGGAGAGGACTGTAGGGAGGCCTCTTGCCTACTGACTATGGGCCCTGGCTTTTCAGGGAACACTACTCTTTGGGAGGTGTGTGCCTGGTGGACCCTTGGGGTGGTCTCGCTTTAGATTCAAGTCCGTATCTCCCCAAAACACATAGACTCTGGGAACTGGAGGTTCCATATACATATTTCGGGCTTCTATACCTCAAACCAGAAATGACTGTAGATGTTAATCAGCTCAATTACTGTTAATATTATCAGCTCAAACCACTGAGGTCTCCTGCCATAATGAATTTATTGTAAGTAGGTCTCTCCCATAGTGTGCCTCCTAAGTGTCTTTCTCCCATTGTTAATTGTCTCACCTATTGCTCTGTTTGTTTGCTAGTATTGTGTCCCTGCCTTGTTAGCAAACTATTGTGGGATGTTATATCTTTATGTTGATTAGATTACAGATTAAATAAATCACTGTCAGCTTTTAGTTGCTAGATGTGGATCATCATATAGTATATGCTGGTTGTTCTTTAGTTATGTTAATTATATTCCTGTATACGGTTTCCTTTGCATACAATGATGTGATCAGGTCTGATCTGATCTGGTGACCATCCCATCTCAGAACACATTATGAAAAATATGCTGCTTTCACTGAAATGCTGTCTAATCTCAATGACACAGTACAAACTCATGCAGATAAAATTCAGCATATTGAAAACAGGGTAGAGTATTTTTACACACAATGACATTGCTGATGCCTACACAGATCAGGATGCTGAGGTTAAAATCTAAAATAGCCAATCTGGAAGACCGCTCTTGGTGGAATAATATCAAGTTTAGGGGCATTCCTGAATCTGTTTCCTCTGCTGACTTTACCAATTTTATTCAGCGCCATTTGAAAGCTCTTATTCCTTCACTCTGTGATTTGGAACCATGCATTGACAGAGCTGACCAGATTCCCAAACCTGCATTTCAGCCTGACATAGTCCCCAGAGACACTCAGGCATGCATTAATTTCTTTCATGTGAAAGATCGTGTCATGAGGGTGGCTCAACAGAATCTGATAATGCCTGATGAGTTCTCAGGCATTTCCTTATATGCAGATATATTCCAGCAAATGGTAATGAATAGCAAAAGGTTTTCTCCTCTGAACAAAATTTTACAGAACAACAAGATCCCCTATCAGTGGGGATTCCCCACAAAAATTATTGTGACCTGGAATGGAAAAAGACATGCAAATCTTCAAGCCTGGGCAACTGTTCCCTCCGGATGCCCAGCCGACGCACCCACAATTTTCAACTCGCCTTGAAGTGGACTGGCAGGCCCAACATGAATACTTTGTCTCCCCAATATCACCCAAATTTCCATTTCCTGGAAGGCATTGAGCCTGTTCATGTTATCGCTTCAGGTTTTTTCAATTTTGTGTTTTTTTTTTCTTTTTTCTCCCTCTTTTATTTTTTTTATAAATGAGACATTTTTCTCTTTTCTCTCTATTACTGCTCAACTTGGATTTTTGATGGATGCTTTCTCTGTTTTTTTTTCCTGTGTACGTACCCCCAGGTTACAACAGTAACCTAGACTGCCCATTATGCCTGCCTTTTTGCAGGATTTTTCTTATTATCTTTCACCTTTTTTTGTTTGTTAAGGTCAAATGTACTCGGTCAGTCACTCTGCCTCTAATGCCCATATCCACCCTGTGAACAAGCTATTCACAGATATATCTATCACCAACACTACCATCTTTATGACTGCTTTGCCCTCCGGTTTGCAGACTCTGCAAAGTGCACCCATGTGTGAATACCTACCTTCCATCGATGGCTTCATACCTACTATGAAACAGCTAACTTTCCATCAACGTCAGCTAACTTCATTCAATGTGAAAGGCCTCTTTCAGGAAAGAAGCTCAGACTCTTGGGGGAGATATTCTCTTTGCTCAGGAAACACATTTTGCTTCTTCAAAATGCCCATGCTTTCACTTACAACATTATCCACATTTATACATAGCTAAATGGTCCAAAGAAAGCTTGTGACATTCTTATAGCAGTTAAAGATTGTACAGAATTTCGTCATATTCAAAATAGCTCTGATCTCAACGGGCGAAGCCTCATATTGATTTGTGAACTTAACCACTCCATCTACACACTGGTAAATTTACATGCTCCCAATGCGAAAAAAAAAATTCCCTGCTATCCTTCATCTCAGAAGTGCAACAAGGTACTTTAGTAATAGGAATATCATTATCTACCCGATCTTGGGCTCATCATCTAACAAACGAAAACTGATGCAGTCTATCCTTTCACTATTGCACAAGTATGAACTTTATGATATATGGCGTTGTCTTCATAGATCCAAAAAGGATTTTATTTTCCTGTCTTGTCCAATGCCTCATATTCTAGAACCAATTTTTTCATTACAGATAAGAGATTGTTCTGCCCTCATTACACACGGCTGAGGTATAATTAGACAGACAGCTAGCTCTCCTCCCTTAACAACTTATTGAGGCACAAGGAGACGAGAGTGTCCCCTGATTACCAACACACCGATATATCAACTAGCTCCTGCTATATTTATATTTTCATACACTCATATACATGTTTAACGACTACTACAATAGTAACTGTAACCTATTCCTAAGAAAGTATTTTGGATTTTTCTAGGGAAGACACATTTCTTGTAACATAAGAAAGATAAAAACCCTTTGTGACTGAACCTTCAACCACATACAAATCTATTCTTTTTTAATCAATTTATTAATAACATTTTTGTCTTTTTAATAAGTCAAACTGGGAGTATAAACACTCAAGTGCTTCTTTTTATACATAAAATTTTCATGGTACAGGGGTTAGCATACTTGCTTTCATCATGCTCATTGATCTATATTTTCGAAACATACAGCAATCATGAGGAACTACTGTATATACACCGACTACCGATGATGCTTATATACTCCACACACGCATGTGATCTCCATCCCTATGACTAATCTCCGAGGGGGGGCGTGGCCTGGTCGGAGTCCAGGCTGAGGTTGGCACTCTATTTACCTTCCTAGGATCTCTCAGATGTGTGGCATCAGGGGACACATCCCTCTTTTCCTTGAGCCATTACAGGGGCCAGGACGGGCTTCACCCCCTACCGGCACTATGAGAAGCAGATGCGGAGGCACTTGTTTGCAAAGTCCCTATTCAAGCAGCCTTGGCGGCATACACCAAGAGTTAACTGGTCACAACCGGTTAACTCTTGGTATATGTTGGTGAGGAAAGGGAAGATGGGGGGACAGCGGAAGGTACCAGTAAATTTCTCTGGAGAGTACATTTCAGCAGTCAACATGGTCATTAAACTTGTACAGTACAACTGGGGTGCGACAGCCAAGAGGACCACTTGTAGAGAAATTTATCTATAGCTAGGTTTTTCCTGGCTACCGTTTTTTCAATTTAACACTGGTAGTTAAAATCAGCTAGTGTCGACTTTAGAGAAGGGGGTTCAGTAGTTTTTCATTGTCTGGTAATGTTCACTTTTGCTGCCAGTAAATAGTCTATGATTACATCTCTGAATCTGGGAGGGAATTTTACGTCTCTGAGTCTCAGAGAGGGAATTTTTCTATGCCCAAATGGAGTAAAGCTAGTGATGGGGAGGGTTCTGTAGAGCTTTGTGATATGGAGAATATTAGGGAGAAGACTTTTCTCCAAAAGGAGCTGAGGGATCTGCAAAACCGAAGGAGGTGTGCAATTGTGTCTATACTGCCGCAGGTCCTCCAACAAGTAGAGGGTGAGTTAGTGTATATTTTGTACACTCTATAGGGTGTTAGATACCATCTGTGTAGGGTTTTTTGATAAGTCTCCCAATGACTGGAGCAGTGGGATGCCACTTAGGTGTATTTGAAAGCTTTCCTACACATGGGAGGGGTTGCAGTGAAGTTTGGTTCTGTTTTCCATTTTGATAGGGTGTTAATTTGGGTGAGGGACGTTGGTTCACTAGGGCTGTATATAATGTGGATATGCCATGTTTAGGGTATGTGGGTTGAGAGTAAAATCTGTGGAGTGTTTCAGGGATGGAGGCTGCCAACGAGAGTTTCGAGGTTTTAAGGAAGTGGCTGAATCTCACGTGTGTGTATGCTTCAGATTCTGGGAGATGATATTCATTTTGGAGGTCCTTGAACGTTTTCAGTGTCTTTTGTGATGTGAGGTCTAGTAGGGAGTTAATTCCATAAGTGTGGCAATGCTGGATTCTGAGATCTGGAATTTGGCCCATTAGTGCTCTAAGAGGGATGGAGTAGGAATGCGTGGGTTGATTAGGGGTTGTGTCATATGTAAACTTCTTCCAGGCCAAAAGTGATGCTTTCACTGGTGGGGAGGAAGGTGATGTAGATAGTGGGGAGCCTGCAGTAGTGAGAAGAAGAATGTCCAATGGTGTATTAGTTGTGTGGTGTGAGGATTCTATACCTAATCAAATTTTGTTGGTTGAGGGATGCTACCAGTAGTATAGTTGGTTCAGGATAGAGGCGTAGTAATAGGTGCGGATGTGGGTAAGCCCTACTCCACCTTGGTTATGGTGTCTTGTTAAAATATGGTTAGCGCACCTAGGAGGTTTCTTGTTCCATATGAATTTTGTAAATTGTCCTTGCACCGAGGTGAAGAAGGTCTGAGGAACTGGTAATACTACTGTGTGAAACAGATATATGGGTTTGGGCAGAATCATCATTTTGAATGAGGCTATAATTCCCAGTATAGAGAGGCCAGAAACTCTCATTTGGTTGAGTATTTGAGGAAGTTATTTTTGGAGAGTTTTGTAGTTTAGGTCATATAGCTGGTGTGGTTATAGAGATAGTTTAGTTCCTAAGTAAGGAATAGCCTGAGTAGCCCAGGTGAAGTGAAGCTTCTGTTTTAGTAGTGATTCATCTTGTTCAGAGAGGTTCATTGGAAGCATTAGGGATTTGTTGGTGTTGAATTTGTAGAAAAATACTGAGCTGAACTGGTGGAGAATTTCTTGGATCACCTGTAATGATTGCTTTGGGTTAGAGATCATAAGGATGATATCATCCACGAACAGACTCATTTTGTGATCTGTACCATTACAGAAGTATTCAAAATTCGTTGGTCAGTCCTAATTTTGGATGCTAGGTGTTCTATTCGGAGAGCAAATATGATTGGGAAGAGCGGACAACCTTGGTGTGTTCTATTGGAGATCCCGAAGGGTTTGGATAGCATACCTTCAGTTAGGACTCTAGTGGAGGGGTTGGAGTATTGCCACTTGAAACCAGCCAATGATACCAATTTTGGAAAACACTGCCTTCAGGAATCCCCAATGCACCCTGTCAAATGCCTTCTCTGCATCAAGGGATAGGAGCAGAGAAGGTATTTTTGACTGGGTGGCTCGGTGGATTAATTCAATAACTCTTCTTGTTGCATCTGGAGATTGTCTGTCAGGTACAAAACCAGTTTGGTCTGGGTGGATCAGAGTTGGTAAGTAGGGAATTAGTCTGGATGCTATAACTTTGGCTAGTAGTTTGATGTCAGTGCTAACAAGAGATATAGGTCTGTAGTTGGTTATGGAGGTGGGGTCTTTATCTGGTTTAGGTATGGTTGCGTTGGTAGAGCATAGCATGTCCAGTGGGAAGGAACAGTGCCGGGAGAAGGTCCCATGCCCAGGGCGAAGATGGCAAACTGCGTCCCCCCCCCACACACACACACAATATTTTCGAGCCAGCAGCACAGCATTGGAGCTCATTGTGGCAGTCAATAATTGCTTAACCTGCTATTCTCTAGCCTGCAGAGGCAGTATTAGGGCTAGAGGATAGCAGGTTAGGCAGTTCCTAATGGCTCAGTCCCTAGGATCAGTAAAGGATAATGGCCTAGAGGCCCTCTTACTAGACCCAGCGAAACTGCCGCAATGATCCCTCCAGCTAGATGTTTGCTCACTCTGTGTTGCCCAGGGTGACTCTGGTCAGTAGTGTAGCACGTCTGTACCCTGGTAGTGGCTCAACGTGGCTCTCTCTGGTGGCTCTGGTTATCGGCATGGCTCTCTCTGGTGGTTCTGGTTAGCAGTGTGGCTCTCTCTGGTGGTGCTGGTTAGAAGCGTGGGTCTCTCTGCTGGTGCTGGTTAGAAGCGTGGCTCTCTCTGGTGGCGCTGGTTAGCAGTGTGGCTCTCTGGTGGCTCTGGTTAGCAGCTTGGCTCTCTCTGGTGGTGCTAGTTAGAAGCATGGCTCTCTCTGGTGGTGCTGGTTAGAAGCGTGGCTCTCTCTGGTGGTTCTGGTTAGAAGCAAGGCTCTCTCTGGTGGTGCTGATTAGCAGCGTGGCTCTCTCTGGTGGCGCTGGTTAGCAGTGTGGCTCTCTCTGGTGGTGCTGGTTGGAAGTGTGGCTCTCTCTGGTGGTGCTGGTTAGCAGCGTGGCTCTCTCTGGTGGTGCTAGTTGGAGGCGTGGCTCTCTCTGGTGGTGCTTGTTAGAAGTGTGGCTCTCTCTGGTGGTGCTGGTTAGCAGCATGGCTCTCTCTGGTGGCGCTGGTTAACAGCATGGCTCTCTCTGGTGGCACTGGTTAGCAGCGTGGCCCTCTGGTGGTGCTGGTTAGCAGCGTGGCTCTCTGGTGGCTGTGGTAACAGCATGGCTCTCTCTGGTGGCTGTGGTTAGCAGTGTGGCTCTCTCTGGTTAGCAGCATGGCTCTCTGTTTGGCTTCCCCAGGTACACTCCTCTCTCTCTGTTTCTGTCTTTTGGAGCAGTTAAAGTATATAACTCATTCCCCCAGCTTGTTTCTGGGTTCTGGGCTCTCTCTCTCTTTTTTCCCCCAGCAGAGTGCATGCTGGGAGCTGTAGTCTCTTCCCTATGGAGAGCAATGGGTCACTGTGATTGGACCTATGTTGTGGCCAATGGGGAGGGGAAAAGAGCGGGCAGGAAGCTGGGTGGCGAACCTATAATGAGAGAGCTGCTATCTTTCCTCCCGCACTGCTGACAGGAGAAAGGGGGGCGAGTGGGGAAAATCATTCTGACATCCCGCAGCTCGCCTCTCTACTGTCACACCTCCACTATCAGAGCTTCACTGATGGGGGTGGAGAGAGGGGGGCTTGACAACATCCACTACAACTGCCAGCTTTCTTTATGGTGTCACCCAGGTGCGGTCGCCCCCCCACCCCATCACCATAGCAACGCCACGCCACTGATCCCATCCCGCCTCCAGCCAGCCTCTCAGTGTGTGACGCTGGGCAGGGAATACCAAGTGCCTATAAGGGGGTGTATCTCCACTGACAGGGGAGTGAAAAAGTGAAGCGCTGGTCTGTTCTAGGCTTGTGCCAGGTGCAGGAGCGCACTTGGTACATCATTGCAGGTGTAGGTATTAGTGGCTGGTGTCTCCGGACAGTTTTAGAAGCACACAGCCAGCACTTCACATGCGCCCCGAATTGCTTATGTGCACACCCTCAACTTATATTTGATTTAATACACATATATTTTCCATACTACACCCTTTTTATGACATGCATCTTTTCTAATGGTATTACACTCATTTGACCACCATAAGCGGTAACCACACACACACATGCACCTATTTCCTCTCTTTATCTTGCTGACACAATATCATTGTGTCACTCCTTACTGTTTATAACATACCCAGATCATCTGTTGTATGCCTAATACTAAGATGATTGTGAAAACAACGCATAATTCACCATCGCAACCAAATAGAAAATGATATACCATGTACAGCGTGACATGGTTTCTCCTTTATAGGGATTGGATATAAACTTCCCAACCCCTCTATGGAGAAAAAACCTAGATTATATACTAAGTTAACATTGAAACAACCCCGGCAGTGCACGGAGGGGGACTCCTTTCATTAAGATTCTCCCCCTCTCACAATGTCCAAAAAAATTACCCTTATCTCTTCAGTATGCTAATTATGTATAATTACAAATTTCAGGTGCTCCTGCCCATTTGATTCCCCGTTGGGGGGCCGTTAAACATGTGACCACTTGTAAGCCTCACAGATCGGGGTTGCCCCCTTGGGTTGAGGGCATGGACAGGCTCTCAGTGGGTCTGGAATCGTACTTGAGAAGATTATCTGTTTTTTTTTTTAAAGAAGTCTCTGGTTAAGCGAGCCTTCCTGGCGGAAAGATTAAATACGCTGTGATTACATAAATCAAACACAAAACAATGTAGACGTAATAAATGATACTGTACTGGATATTAAATTACATGACAATTAGAATGTTGAAATCTGTCCTCTTGATGTATTTATAGAAATGTAAGGACCCCCTGAAGAAGACCATAACCTTTGAGGTTGAAATGCATTGGGGCATTTCCATACATCGGATAGTGCAATTTCAAGTGTAACAATGTATCACTCTTGATGTATAACCTTTCCTAGCCTAATTTGTCTCGCCTTGTATATACCAGAGCTCATATTTTAATGAATGTTTTATATTTGTTTTGTGTCTAACCATCCTTTGAAATAATAATAAAAAATCTGTGATTTTTTTACAAAATATTGGACTCCTATTTGCTGCTAAAAAGCCCCGTGGGGAACTTTCCAATTTTTTCTTTTCAAAGATTGTAATTGGGGTGTGCAGCCCTCTCAGACTCTCATATATGTGTTGCTCTATGATATAGAGCAGTGGTTCTCAACTCCAGTCCTCGGGACCCACCAACAGGCCAGGTTTTATGTATTACCTTGGGGAGATGCAGACTAGAATACTGCAATCACTGAGCAGCAAATGATATCACCTGTAATGTATTTCAGTTATCTTGCAAACCTGGCCTGTTGGTGGGTCCTGAGGACTGGAGTTGAGAACCACTGATATAGAGGGAGGGGGGCTTGACAGCACCCACTACAACTGCCAGATTTCTTTATGGGTTCACCCAGGTGCGGTCTCCCCCCCCACCCCCCATAGCAACACCACGCCACTGCTCTCATCCTGCCTCCGGCCAGCCTCTCAGTGTACGACGCTGGGCAGGGAATACCAAATGCCTATAAGGGCGTGTATCTCCACTGACAGGGAAGTGAATAAGTGAAGTGCTGGTCTGTTCTAGGCTAGTGCCGGGTGCAGGAGCGCACTCGGCAAATCATTGCAGGTGTAGGTATTAGCGGCTGGTGTGTCCAGACAGTTTTAAAAGCACACAGCCAGCACTTCACATGCGCCCCCTTTCCTCCAGTAAATAGTACCGCCCAGGGCATCTGCCCCTTCCACCCCCCCTTGTACCGGCCCTGGGAAGGAACCAGAGGAGGCAGCAGAATTGAAGAAATTGGTAAGATGAGGAGAAAGAATGTTGGCAAATTGTTTGTAATACTCATTGACGAATCCATCTTCGCCTGGGGATTTGTTGCAGGGGAGGGAGGGAGAGTGCATAGAAATTTACTTTGCTAAGTTTAAGGTGGGTTTAAATTTGTAAAGTAGGAACAAAGTTTTGATCTGTGAGTGAGAAGCTTATTAGCATTATTATGGGACGGGGTTTGTTTATTGATTTTTTTCTAGTTGGTCAGTTTGGGATAGTATCTCCTAAATTTGCTGCGTCCTCTGCTTTTTAATCCTACTATACAATTTGATAAGAATGCCCCGCATGTACACTTTGTTTGTAGACCAAAGAACAACACGGTCAATATCCGACTGATCATTGAGTTCAAAGAATGAACAGTGTTTATCAACAATATTCTGGATAATACCCTGATCCCCGAGAAGAGAGGTGTTGAGTCTCCAGATGCGAGATGGGCTTATTATCTGCTCTCCCACAGTGATGGTGATAGGTGCGTGGTCTCACAAAGCGATGGTTCCAGTTGTCGAGTCTATGATGTCTTGAAGCGTCTGTTTATCTACTAGAAAAAAATCAATACGAGAGTAGGACAATTGAGATGGTGAGTAGTAGGAGAAATCCAGTTCAGAGCCGTGGTGGCATCTCCAGATGTCGTATAGTCCATTTGCTTGGAGAAATGGGTTCAGGTTAGGTCTTCGGTGACGGGAGGTTGATTTGGTGTCCATGTCAGAGTCTCCAATTATATTAAAGTCACCTCCTATTATAACTTTACTTTTGATATGGGTTATTTTTTGTATAGACATTTTCAGAAGCGAATTTTCTGTTTATGTGAGCCATAAACGTTGACTAAGGTGTATAGGAATTGGTTGATGTCACACATCAGTATCAAATAGCGACCTTGTGGATCCCTAAGGGTTTGATATAGGTTGAAGTGTAAGGAGTCCCAGATGGCAGTCATGACTCCATTTTTTTTCTTTGAGCTTCAGGCTCGAAAGAACTGGCTATTCTTTAGTTTGAACTGGGGGGTTTTGGCAGTGGCAAAGTGCGTTTCCTGCACTAAAATAATATCTGCTTTTTGCGTCTTGGCTTCTTTGAGAAGTGCTGATCTCTTCTGGGGGTGTTCAGGCCCCTAGCATTTATCGAGATCATTTTGAAAGCCATATCGAGGTGGGTAGTACTGTGCAAGAGTGTCTACGGATGTAGGTGAGTCAGTAGGAAAACAATATCTGCTGTGTAGCTGGTACTAGGGTGGAGTAGAAGGTGAGTAAAAAGTAAGAGCTCCAAAGGAGAGAACTTTGGAATTCAATGGGCAGTAACTGCTGCAGAAAAGGTACCTGTATGAGGGCAAGTAGACTACCTCAGTTCAGGTGAGTCTACAGACAAAGGTCCAGGCAAGCGGTTATGAATGAGTGGTACTGCTGGTATCCAGAATTTTTTGGCTTATGAGAGTCAGGGTCTTGGAGACAGGTTCAGGCTTGTTGGTAGGTTCCTCCAGTTTCCATTTGAGAGGTTGTCTGATCACTGGAATCCAGGGTGCCCCCTGGGATAATGTGCCAATCTTTCAGGAGTTGGAGGCCTGAACAGAGGGTTCTCACGGCATGAGTCTTGCTTTGATGAGTGATGAGTAGTTTGGTGGGGAATCTCCATTTGTAGGGGATTTTGTGGTTCTTAAGGGCTTTAGTTATTGTTACAAAGCTTTTCCATTGTCGCTTTTGAGAGGTCAGCATAGAGATTGATGGAGGAAAAGGGTTGAGGGGGTCTAGTCGTGCATTTTGCTGCATACATAATGCGGTCCTTGACCGTGAAAAAATTTGAATGTGAGCTAGAACATCCCTGGGTGCAGCTAGTGGCAGATGGGGAGGTTTAGGGAGTCAATATGCTCTGTTAATCTCCAGATCACAATTAGTCAGATCAGGGATTAGTGTGCACAAAGGACTGTAGGAACTTTGTCAGGTCAGATGGTTGGACTGATTCCCGTATATTGCGGAATTTGATGTTGTTCCTGCGAGAGCGGTCCTCCAGGTCTGACAATTTGAGTCAGATTAGTTGGATTTCATCTTCAAGGTTTGTGATTGCATTCACCATTTCATTGTGAGCAGTGTACAGCTCATCCACTCTGGTTTCTAAAGCGTAAATACTCTAGTCCTGCTGTTGTACAGACACAGACAATGAAAATACAGCTGTGGATAAGTCAGTGTACAGAGTCTGCTTTAAGGACAGGAGCATATTCTTCATTGTCTGTTCTGACAGGGGCTGGTCTGATGCAGGGAACGAGTCAAGCAGTGATGATTGCTGAGGAGGAGGGAGAGAAAATAGGCAGGAGGCTATGCTGTCCTGATTGTGCTCTGGTCCCTCCGTTCTAAGTCTAGATTTGGCAGGGCTGGCTGAGGAGGGTGAGTTAGAGGGAGAGGACTCACCATTGTTGCCTGTGGGGGAGATCGTCCAGAAGAGCTGGTGGTATAGCTGATCAGGAGGAAGAGAGGAGAGCCGCACTGTGTTTCCCTGGGTCCCGCTGGCGCCATCTTGTCTGCTGTTCAGGCCGGGAGGGGAGAAGAAAGCTGTGAGCTTACGAGGAGATTTAAACTCCTTCCTCCACTTAGACATCATGGTCAGATGGTGCTGGTGTGCTGTGGGAGTTGGGGGGAACAATTGTGACCCTGTTCGGGGTAGCTCGGTGATCGCTAGAGTAGGGTTTTCTGCAGAGCTACGAGATCAAGCAGCTATTCACTTGCGTGTGCTAAGCCACACCCTCAGCTTTTGCTTTTACTAAAGCATTGCAGAATACATAGCTTTCTGGACTGGACTTCTGCAGGGGAAATGTGATCATATGGCCTATGTATGTGTAAGTTGAATAATGCCTTTAAAGAGTTTCTCCATGTTACCCATAATGTCTCTTTCTCAGGAGGAAGTGAAGAACCCCAATCACATGTGTCTGCAGCAAGCTCTCTGAGCAAAATCTTACCTTGGACGGTCACAGGTGCTGCAAACCCGTGTGGGTCATACAGACTGTTTATGGTAGACAAGACATCTCACTGTATGAAAGGCTTTGGCTCCTGGTCGACCTGTATGGTGGGGGTGTCAGACTTGGGGTCCCAATTGAGTCCTAGGCTGTGCTGCATGGGTAGCGAGTCTGTTGCCAAGTCTGGCATGATCTTGAGAGAGGAAGGCCTCCATAACAGCCTTGCTGTTTGAAGCTATCTTATGCAACCTAAGGCTTCAACAGGGAAGCGTGCTTTGCGTCCTCTTAACTGCTTAAGGACCAGCCGTCGTCATTATACTGCTTCAGGCTGGCTCTCCTGGGCGAATCGCCATAGGTGTACGTTGGCCGCTTTAAGAATGATAGGGGACGCGAGAAGCAGATGCCTGTGGCCAGTGGCCGAGATGTCTGCCGGTCACATGAGATTGCTCCATAGAGAGCCAGAACAGGGATCTGTCAATGTAAAGAGACAGATCCCCATTCTGACAGGGGAGGAGAGACAGATCTGCTGTTCCTAGTGATTAGGAACAGCAATCTCTGTCCTCCTCCAGTTAGCCCCATCCCCCACAGTTAGAAACACCTCCATTTAACCCCTTGATCGCCCCCTAGTGTTAAACCCTTCCCTGCCAGTGGCATTTACACAGTAATCACAACATTTTTATAGTACTGATTGCTGATTGTAGAAGAATACATATTGGCCTAAACTGATGAAGTTTTTTTTTTTTTAATCTGGGATATTAATTATAGCAAAAAATTTAAAATGTTGTTTTTTTTTGTTTAAATTGTCTATCTTTTTTTTATAGCACAAAAAATTAAAACCACAGAGGTGATCAAATACCACCAAAAGAAAGCTTGATTTGTGGGGAAAAAGGACGTAATTTTTGTTTGGGTACATTGTGGCACAACCGCACAATTGTCAATTAAATTAACACAGTGCCGTATAACACAAAAAATGGCCTGGCCATTAAGGGGGCAAATCCTTCCGGTCCTTAAGTGGTTAAGTAAACTGAATAGAAAAATAACACCTTAGCACCAAAGAAGTGAAATAACTAATGTATGATAATATACAAATTGATAGATAAATAAACAAAAAATATATAATAATTCCACCAGCTGCAGTAAAAAAATTGCTAAATAGCAAATACAAATGAAAAAAGAAAACAAATCACTGCGTAGGTGATAACAAACATGAATATAAAAGTCCTTTACAGCCCCAATATATTTGTGTTTTTTATAAGTGCTCAGGCTCAATAATAAACATCCGTGCTCCATAAACTTGTGCTCAGACTAGGTGCCCCAGGTGGATGTGCACTCACCCCTGGATGTTGACCAACTATCTCTAGTATGGTTGTTCAAGCATTTGGGGAAACCCCTTGAAGAATCCGTTGCTGGCGGCTCTTGCACTGGATATACCTCATATGAATGGATGATAATAACAGAGAAACCTCATTGCGTAAAACAGTTGAAAAAAGTATTAAGTAAGAACAAATATGAGATTACACTCACATGTTGGGTGCCTATCGTCCTGGCACCTGGTGTGAATAGTAGGTGATTGTTTAGGGGAAATCGGCCCACAAAGTGTTAGTGACCTCTGACCGCGGTTCGACTCGTTTCCCGGAATGATTTTGTAGACAGACATGTGTCGCTGTAACGCGATCAAGCCTCAATGTGTTTCAGCCAATCAATGGGTCATCATCAGGAATCTCTTATTCCGCCATATTGAGTGAGGGCTTTATACCCTTACATCAAAATTTTTAATTTGTAATAAATAGTAATAATTTAATTGGCCACCTGCTATTAACTCGGGAGGTACTCAGAATCTAATGTGCATATTAAATTTTGTAAATCAGCAATATAAAAATAACAATTTAAAATGTGATACTTTCACTGGTGGGGAGGAAGGTGATGTAGATAGTGGGGATCACGCAGTAGTGAGAAGAAGAATGTCCAATGGTGTATTAGTTGTGTGGTAAGAGGATTCTATACCTGACCAAATTTTGTTGGTTGAGGAGTGCTACCAGTAGTATAGTTGGTTCAGGGTAGAGGCGTAGTAATAGGTGCGGATGTGGTGAAGCCCTACTCCACCTTGGTTATGGTGTCTTGCTAAAATATGGTTATCGCACCTAGGAGGTTTCTTGTTCCATATAAATTTTGTAAGTTGTCCTTGCACCGAGGTGAAGAAGGTCTGAGGAACTGGTAATACTACTGTGCGAAACAGATATATTGGTTTGGGCAGTATCATCATTTTGAATGAGGCTATTCTTCCCAGTATAGAGAGGCCATAAACTCTCATTTGGTTGAGTATTTGGGGAAGTTATTTTTGGAGAGTTCTGTAGTTTAGGTCAAATAGCTGGTGTGGGTATAGTGATAGTTTAGTTCCTAAGTAAGGAATAGCCTGAGTAGCCCAGGTGAAGTGAAGCTTCTGTTTTAGTAGTAATTCCACCAGCTGCAGTAAAAAATTGCTAAATAGCAAATACTATTTTTATTTTTATATTAAAAACAACAAGGCCACCTAGTGTACATTGATAAAAATACCGTCTAATACCTAGTTTTAATTCATCTGCCAAAGTAAATCAGCTATATTAATTTAACTAAATGAATGAATAATGGATTAAGAGTATATACAGTATCTCACAAAAGTGAGTACACCCCTCACATATTTGTAAATATTTTATTATATCTTTTCATATGACAGTACTGAAGAAATGACACTTTGCTAAAAAGTAAAGTAGTAAGTGTACAGCTTGTATAACAGTGTAAATTTGCTGTCCCTCAAAATAACTCAACACACAGCCATTAGTGTCTAAACCGCTGGCAACAAAAGTGAGTACACCCCTAAGTGATAATGTCAAAATTGGGCCCAAAGTGTCAATATTTTGTGTGGCCACCATTATTTTCCAGCACTGCCTTAACCCGCTTGGGCATGGAGTTCACCAAAGCTTCACAGGTTGCCACTGGAGTCCTCTTCCACTCCTCCATGATGACATCTTGGAGCTGGTGGATGTTAGAGACCTTGCGCTCCTTCACCTTCCATTTGAGGATGCCCCACAGATGCTCAATATGGTTTAGGTCTAGAGACATGCTTGGCCAGCCCATCACCTTAGAGGTGTATTTGGGACTGTTATCATTTCTGAATACTGCCCTGCAGCCCAGTCCCCGAAGGAAGGGGATCATGATCTGCTTCAGTATGTTACAGTACATGGTTCCCTCAATGAACTGTAGTTTCCCAGTGCCGGCAGCACTCATGCAGCCCCAGACAATGACAGTCCCACCACCATGCTTGACTGTAGGCAATACACACTTGTCTTTGTACTCCTCACCTGGTTGCCACCACACACGCTTGACACCATCTGAACCAAATAAGTTTATCTTGGTCTAATCAGACCAAATGACACGGTTCCAGTAGTCCATGTCCTTTGTTGTCTTCAGCAAACTTTTTGCCGGCTTTATTGTGCATCATCTTTAGAAGAGGTTTTCTTCTGGGACGACAGCCATGCAGACCAATTTGATGCAGTGTGCGGCGTATGGTCTGAGAACTGACAGGCTGACCCCACACCCCTTCAACCTTTGTAGCAATGCTGGCAGCACTCATACGTCTATTTCCCAAAGACAACATCTGAATATGACGCTGAGCATATGCACTCAACATCTTTGGTCGACCATGACGAGGCCTGTTCTGAGTGGAACCTGTCCTGTTAAACAGCTGTAGGGTCTTGGCCACCATGCTGCAGCTCAGTTTCAGGGTCTTGGCAATCTTCCTATACCCTAGGCCATCTTTATGTAGAACAACACTTCTTTTTTTCAGATCCTCAGAGAGTTCTTTGCCATGAGATGCCATGTTGAAATTCCAGTAACCAGTATGAGAGAGTGAGAGCGATAACAACAAATTCAGCACACCTGCTCCCCATTCACACATGAGACCTTGTAACACTAATGATTTACATGACATCGAGGAGGGAAAATGGCTAATTCGCCACAATTTGGATATTTTCACTTAGGAGTGTACTCACTTTTGTTATCAGCGGTTTAGACATTATTGACAGTGTGTTGAGTTATTTTGAGGGGGCAGCAAATTGACACTGTTATACATGCTGTACACTCACTACTTTACATTGTAGCAAAGTGTCATTTCTTCAGTGTTGTCACATTAAAAGATATAAAATATTTACAAAAATGTGAGGGTGTACTCACTTTTGTGAGATACTGTATATATGATAGTTTAAACTAAATAAATAAAAAGAATGAATAAAAGATCAGAGAAGGCCATCTAGTGGCCACAGGTTGAAGTTACGCTCTGATAACTATTATTAATAAGTTAACCAAAATAAACTGTAAATAATAAGTAAATAATAACACAAATAATTTAACCACTTACCCACTGGGGACTTAAACCCCCTTCCTAACCAGCCCAATTTTCAGCTTTCAATGCTCTCACATTTTGAATGACAATTACTCAGTCATGCAACATTCTACTCTACTTTCACAGAAATAGAGCTTTCTTTTGGTGGTATTTAATAACCACAGTTTTTTGGGGTTTTTTTGCGCTATAAATGAAAAAAGACCAAAAATTCTGTGAAGAAAATGCATTTTTCTTTGTTTCTGTTAATTTTTTTCTGTTAATTTTGCAAATTAGTAATTTTTCCTCATAAATTTTGGCCAAAATTTATACTGCTCCAAATCTTTGGTAAAAATAACCCAAATCAGTGTAAATGATTTGGTCTTTGTGAAAGTTATAGAGTCAACAAGCTATGGTGCCAATCACTGAAAATGTGTTTAGACATTCCAAGGTATTTACATAGTTACATAGTAGGTGAGGTTGAAAAAAGACACAAGTCCATCAAGTCCAACCTATGTGTGTGATTATGTGTCAGTATTCCATTGTTAATCCCTGTATGTTGCGGTCATTCAGGTGCTTATCTAATAGTTTCTTGAAGCTATCAATGCTCCCCGCTGAGACCACCGCCTGTGGAAGGGAATTCCACATCCTTTGCCGCTCTTACAGTAAAGAACCCTCTACGTAGTTTAAGGTTAAACCTCTTTTCTTCTAATTTTAATGAGTGGCCACGAGTCTTGTTAAACTCTCTTATTTAGTAAGAGGCATGGTGAGTTTTTGGAAGATATCATTTTTTTCCCACAATTCTTTGCAAAATATAGATTTTTTTTTCTTTTCTTTTCACTAAATTTTCATATTAACAGGTTATTTCTCACATACAGCATATGCATAACAAAAATGACCCCTCCAAAATGCATTTTGCTACTCCTCACGAGTATGTTGATACCATATGTGTGAAATTAAAATGAGAAAACAGCGCCAAAAATAAAATGCAAAGAATATTGTGATGCTGCACCAAAAAATTAGTACAAACTAATAAAGCATAAAGTGATGAAAGATTGGGCGCAAAACACATTTATATATATATATATATATATATATATATAAAACCCAAAACTGAGTGGGTGCAACAGTTGTAGCAGCAAGTATACCATAAATGTAGTGTCAAACCAGTCCAACATAAATATAGATATGAAAAAAAACTATATAAAAGTTCAATTCTTCTGTGTAGATTCTATCTCCAACACCGTGCCTTCCTAAAGTGCAATGTGCTTGGATTTACAAGAAACGAAAAGTGCTTCACGCGAAGTGTCATATAAATCTGCTCACCAGATATCTCTGGCCACAAAGTGACCATCAGACATATAGTAGAAGGGAACCTTCCTCGATTAGCTAAGGTCTTCCAAGCCACATGTAGCTCCAATTAATTGTCTCCAATATCGATCAACCTTGATTCAATCATAGACAGTGAATGGTATTCCTCAAAGTGTTACACTCAGGAGTGTAAATCCAACGCTCTTTGTCATTAGATCTGTGAAAATTGTCTCCTACATAAACAAGCCACAGAGAGGCAATATAGTGTAATCCTGTCTTTATTAAAAAGCACTTACATGCCTATAAAAATGCAGTGGATAGCAGCACAGCTGTGAGATGAGGCAGCGGTCGGTCCGTCACTCGGTGTATGAAGCAGGAATCCACATGAATGTGGATGGATGAGCTGTGGATGGGGATAGATGAGCCGTGGATGAGTATGGATGGGGATGGCTGTGCATGGATGGGGATGGCTGGGTATGGATGAGGATGGCAGAGCGTCACGGAACGTCCCACACTCCGCATGAGTGCTTCCATCAGTATGCCACTTCCTCCCAGTCTGGACTCAGATATCAGATATTCCAACCGCTCATAAGCACAAAACAAGGCGAGACTTGCTTAGATGCTAACATGGATTATTTTTTATTTAGAATCAAAATTACAAGACTTTATATGCTGTTGGAACCTCCTCTAACAATACAACTGTAACCTAATTAACATGAGCTAGTTTACTAAATCATTTACCCAGACTAGGTGACTATTCAATACACATTACCATAAACATCAACACAGGGTTAATTAGAACAAACAACAATGTGTGGAATACCCTTAGAACCTGTGGTAAGCCAGACTAGACTCATTTACATTAAACACGTTATAGCAGAGAACAAGACAGGTAGCTGGAGTTGATGACACCAGCATCTCCTCACAGTATGTGTCCCAACAGTATGAATCAGTCTTATCAGCAGGGGGGCTGCTGGAGCAATCCCCCCTCCCTCTACAGGGACACACATCCCAAATGACCACAGCAAAGAGTCCACAACAGAATGAGACAACATACAATATATACATATATACACAATTGAGTCTGATTAGTACAGATCAGACTGGATTTCTAATTCACCTTGCAGAGTATTGTTCCCTTAAAATCCAGGGCCCATAATCTGTTGGCAAGAGGCTCACATTCAGTCCCCTCCAATAGCCTCTGTCCCGGGTGAGTCTGTCACATTTCTCCCCCATCAAAGGTTGACTAACAAGGTCCAAGACCTCCACCTGGTCTGGACATGCGTTAGTCAGGCAGAGTGAACTCACATAGTCTTCCCACATGATCTCCTTTCTTGGCTGCGAGGAATAGTTGACCTCAGTAGGTGTGGGGCAGAGGTCATTTACTCTCTGTCTGGCTTCCAGCGCTTCAGCTGGGTGGTTTTTTAACATTACTGGGCTCGGTCTGCTGCTGGGCAGAGGGGCCAATCACCCTAGCTTCCTGAAGTTGTAGAGAGACACTAGGTGCTAGGCAGAGGCCAGCGGTGCTCTGCCCTGTTGCCAGAGATTCAGCTGGGAGTAGCAGCTCCACTGCATCAGCTTATCGTCGGAGAGAGGGGCCAACTGCCCCGACTCCCTGGATCTCCACAGTTGTTGCCGGTGCTGGGGCAGAGGTTGCTAGCACTCTGCCCTGTTGCCAGCACTTCTGCTGGGGACTTCACACCCTCTGCTCCGGCTAACCAGTGGGGCAGGAAGCTGGCTTCCTCCACTCCCAAACTGTGTAGCTGCCATTGGAAAGGGGAGCCGGCTGCTTCCCTTTCCATTCCCTCATCTGGCTGCTGGAATGACATGTCTGTGGTACTGTCTCCCAGGTGCACGGAACTTTGCTGGGGAGGAAAGACCACTTCCCCCACCCTGGCCAACTGTTGGGGAGGGACGAAGAACACCTCTCCCTTCTCGCCCTGTATCTGCTGCTGGGAAGTGATTGCCACCTTCTCACCCTGAGCCTCCGAAACTGCCACAGGTGTGGGACAGAGTTCTTGGACCCTCTGTCTGGTGACCAGCACTTCAGCTGGGGAAGTTCCTTGTAACTCCACAGAGTAACTCCACAGATACTGCTGTTGGTGCTGGGCAGAGCACAGTGAAGTTTGGCCCTAATACCAGCTCTTCTGCTGGAGGCTCATCAGGTTGTTCTTCCTCAGCAGAAAAGTCTATTAAATCCCCTATCTCTATAACTGGTGTCTGGGGATAGAGGTTCACCATCTCCTGTCCATGGAACCTAGAAGATGTTATCAGTGCTGGGCAGAGGTTAGCAGAGCTCTGCCCTGTGGTCAGCACTTCAGGTTTGGGGATGGCAATCTTCAGATTTTCCACTTCTGATTCTTCGGGATGCTGCTGAATGTGTTCTAGCAGTTTCCTGTATGCCCTTTCCAGATGCTGTTCCTTCCTTAGCAAATGGTCCATGTGACAGACCTAGCCGGGAGAGAGACTTTTGGAGGGGACTGTATGCTAGCCTCTTGCCGATTGATCGGGGGCCCTTGTATTTGGGGGAATGGTGCTCTTTGTGAGCTGTATGCCTGGGGACCCTTGAGGTGGTATTACTGTGGATTCGGGTCCTGGTCCCTCAGGACACACAGACTCTGGGGACCCTGGATTTGCCATATTGGAATAGTGGCTGATTCATAACTCTGGGACAGATACTGTTAGTAGATGCTGATGTAAATTCCAGCACCTGTCTGTCTGTTGTCTGCTAAAATGTGTATTGTAAATAAGTCTCTAGTATGGGATCTAAGAGTCATTAGATCCCCATTGTTGTTTGTGTTAATTAACTCTGCTATTGTGTGAAGAAGAGTCTATGTTGATTGTGATAATGTTGGAGTATAAATGGGATGGCTGAGCAAAGATGGTGATGGCTGAGTATGCATGGGTAGATGAGCCAATAATGGGCACAGAGCTGCACTGTGGGCACTACAGATCCAGCCCACAGAGCTGCTGCACCCAATCTCTCTCCCTCTCCTCTCACACTGTACTGATCGGTACAGAGAGGGGAGAGCTAGGCCGGGCATGCGCCGGCTTGTTTACAACTGATCGTTCCGTCATTTCATGGAGTGATCACATGGTAAATGGCCGCTGTCATCTGCCATTTACCATGATCTGTGATGCTGGGGACCCGGATTCCAGGGTGTACGCCCCAGTGGACGTGATTCTGGGAAGACATCATAGTATGCCCTCCCAGAGTTATCGAGCCATGCTGTAGCTGTCATGGCGTGATTGTTAACTGGTTAACTTGAATATATATTGTGTAAATAAGTAAATTTATCAATGTCCACTAGGTGGCCTTTTACATTTTAAATTGTTATTTTTATATTGCTAAATTGCTAAATTTAATATGCACATTAGATTGTGTGTACTCCCGAGTTAATAGCAGATGATCAATTTAATTATTACTATTTATTACAAATTAAAAATGTAAGGGTATAAAGCTATCACTCAATATGGCAGAATCAGAGCTTCCTGATGATGGCCCATTGATTGGCTGAAACATGCCTAGGCTTGATCGCGACACGCGTCCACCTATGAAATCTTCCGGAACTGAGCCGAATCGCGGTCAGTGGTCACTAACACAGCCGATTTCCCCTAAACAATCACCTGCTATTCACACTGGGTGTCAGGACGATAGGCACCCCAACATGTGAGTGCAATCTCATATTTGTTTTTACTTAATACATTTATCAACGGTTTTACACAATGAGGTGTCTCTGTTACTTACATCCATTCATATGAGGTATATCCAGTGCAAGAGCCAGCAACGGATTTTTTCAGGGGTTTCCCCACACAATTGAACGACCATACTAGAGATAGTTGGTCAACACTAGGGATGAGCTTTCTGCTTGGGTTGAACATGAGTTCGACTCGAACATTGGCTGTTCGCCTGTTCGTTGAAAACCGAACATTATGGGCCGTTCGCGCCAAATTCGAGCGGGAGCGCAGTGCATTGCTGTATGATGATTGGCCAAAGCATGCACCAGCATGCTTTGACAAATCCCAGCATCCTCAGCTAAGAGATCCATAATTGGCCAAAGGCCTTTTGCCAATCATGGCTCAGGGGGCTCAGTCCTCGCCCCACACTATATAAGGCTGCCTGCACGTCAGCCCAGTGTAGTGTGTTGTTGGCGTGGACAGAGAGAGAGTGTAATTTAGATTGAGCAGGCAGGCACGTTATTCAGTTAGCTGCAGTGTATTTAATATATAAATTTACAGACAGTCTTGTATATATATGTATATATATCCACTGTATCCAGTTTAGCTGTATCTGACTGCAGTCCATTCCTGGAGTACTGTTTCTAATATACTTCAGGCAGGCAGGTTATTCAGTTAGCTGCAGTGTATTTAATATATATATATATATATATATATATATATATATATATATATATATATATATATACAGACAGCCTCATATATTATTATTATTATTATTATTATTATTATTATTTTATATTATTATTACTATTATTATTAAACAGGATTTATATAGCGCCAACAGTTTACGCAGCGCTTTACAACATGAGGGCAGACAGTACACTTACAATACAAATCAACACAGGAGGAATCAGAGGGCCCTGCTCATTAGAGCTTACAATCTAGAAGGGAGGGTCAAGTGGAAACAAAAGGTAATAACTGTGGGGGGTGAGCGGATAGAGAAAATTAAGAGATAGTTGTTAGGTGTGGGTAGGGTAGTCTTCTCTGAGGAGAAGGGTTTTCAGGGATTGTCTAAAAGTTAATAGAGTAGGACATAAGCGGACAGATTGGGGTAAGGCATTCCATAGGATTGGAGAGGCTTTGGAAAAGTCCTGGAGGCGAGCATGTGAGGAGGTCATGAGGGAGCTAGAGAGCAGAAGGTCTTGAGAGGAATGAAAAGAAGGAGTAGGTTGGTATTTAGAGACAAGGCTAGTGGTGTAGCTGGGGGCTAAATTGTGGATGGCTTTGTACGTAGTTGTTAGTATTTTGAATTTAATTATTTGGCCGACCGGGAGCCAATGGAGGGATTGACAGAGAGGGGTAGCAGAGACAGAGTGATTGGTAAGGTGGATGAGTCTGGCAGCAGCAATCATGATGGAATGAAGAGGTGATAGACTATGTAGAGGTAAGCCAATGAGAAGGGAGTTGAGGTAGTCGAGGCGAGAGATGACCAGCGAGTGAATTAAGAGATTTGTTGTGTCATTGGTTAGAAAGGGGCATATTTTGAAGATGTTGTGGAGGTTGAGGAAGCAGGATTTGGACAGTGATTGGATGTAGTGCTTAAAGGAAAGTTCAGAGTCCAGGACGACACCTAGAACCTTGGCATGTGGGGATTGGCTTATAGTTGTGCCATCGATTTTGACTGAGAGATCAGGGGAAGGGGCATGTGGGGGAGGAAAAATTATAAGTTTGGTTTTGGATAGATTGAGTTTGAGGAAGTGGTGTGACATCCAGACTGATATATCAGATAGATGTAAAAATAAATTGTAGCGCTAGAAACACACAAATGGTAAATAGGATTCAAAGTGCATATAGACGTAATGTCCCGAAAAAAGCAAATATGTGATCTGAAGAAGCAAAAAAAGTCCACAATGAAAATGGATAATCCGTGTGTCAATTCTGTCTGCTTCTCAACCTTCAACTGGGATATCATCAATTTAAGCGAATAGATAAAATACGCTTACCAGAGAGGTTGGATTCTACTGCCATAAGCATAGAATCAATGGAGCTTAGTGCCACCCAGGGCGAAGTGGTGAGGTGTTGGAGGCAAAGGTAGAGCCTCTCCCAGGCCAGGACGTCCCCTCTCTACCAACAGGAACCAGAATAAAAAGCAGTGTATAGGGTCTGTATAGGGCGGCTTTTCACAGACCCTATACACTGCTTTTTATTCTTTCTTTGTGATCACATTTTTTATATATATGTATCGTGGTTTTTTACGAATAAAAACACCCAGAAGTTATACTATGTGGAAGCATCTCTTCTCTTTTTTCCATATACCCTGGTGAACCGAGAAACCACCACGTTTTCTGGAATCTATTTCCGGCTTGGTTCCTGTTGGTAGAGAGGGGACGTCCCGGCCTGGGAGAGGCTCTACCTTTGCCTCCAACACCTCACCACTTCGCCCTGGGTGGCACTAAGCTCCATTGATTCTATGCTTATGGCAGTAGAATCCAACCTCTCTGGTAAGCGTATTTTATCTATTCACTTAAATTGATGATATCCCAGTTGAGGGTTGAGAAGCAGACAGAATTGACACACGGATTATCCATTTTCATTGTGGACTTTTTTTGCTCCTTCGGATCACATATTTGCTTTTTTCGGGACATTACGTCTATATGCACTTTGAATCCTATTTACCATTTGTGTGTTTCTAGCGCTACAATTTATTTTTACATCTGTTTTCCTTGTTTGTCATATGGTTTTGTGGCAGCTTTTTTTTTTGTTTTTTTCTTCTTTTTGGGTAGCGCATTAATCATCCCCTTTACACTGATATATCAGATAGTAAATTAGTGATACGTGAGGAGACAGTATATATGCATATCCACTGTATCCAGTTTAGCTGTATCTGACTGCAGGCTGTTCCTGGTGTACTTTTTCAAATATACTTCCGGTGTTGTACACAGTACACTCATAGTTGTATTACACTTCTGTTAGTGTACACTGTACCGTGCAACCCTAGTGCAGTTGCTACTACTTTTCTGGTGGTGTACACAGTACACCCATAGTTGTATTACACTCCTGTTGGTGTACACAGTACCGTGCACCCCTAGTGCAGTTGCTACTACTTTTCTGGTGGTGTACACAGTACACAATACATACAGTACACCCATAGTTGTTATTACACTTCTGTTGGTGTACACAGTACCATGCACCTGTAGTGCAGTTGCCAGTGCTACTACTTTTCTGGTGGTGTACACAGTACACAATACATACAGTACACCCATAGTTGTTATTACACTTCTGTTGGTGTACACAGTACCGTGCACCCCTAGTGCAGTTGCTACTACTTTTCTGGTGGTGTACACAGTACACAATACATACAGTGCACCCAGAGTTGTTATTAAACTTCTGTTGGTGTACACAGTACCGTGCACCCCTAGTGCAGTTGCTTCTACTTTCCTGGTGGTGTACACAATACATACAGTGCACCCATAGTTGTTATTACACTTCTGTTGGTGTACAGAGTACCATGCACCCCTAGAGCAGTTGCTACTACTTTTATGGTGGTGTACACAGTACACAATACATACAGTGCACCCATAGTTGTTATTACACTTCCGTTGGTGTACACAGTACCGTGCACCCCTGGTGCAGTCGCTACTACTTTTCTGGTGGTGTACACAGTACACAATACATACAGTGCACCCATAGTTGTTATTAAACTTCTGTTGGTCTACACAGTCCTGTGCACCCCTAGTGCAGTTGCTACTACTTTCCTGGTGGTGTACACAATACATACAGTGCACCCATAGCTGTTATTACACTTCTGTTAGTGTAGACAGTACTGTGCATCCCTAATGCACTTGCTACTACTTTTCTGGTGGTGTACACAGTACACAATACATACAGTACACCCATAGTTGTTATTACACTTCTGTTGGTGTACACAGTACCATGCAACCCTAGTGCAGTTGCTACTACTTTTCTGGTGGTGTACACAGTACACAATACAGTGTAGTGTGGTTTTGCTAAACAAAATTTACAGCATGTCCGGAAGGCCACCAAGAAGGGGCAGACGCTGACAGGCCACTAAAAGATGGCAAGCAGGCTCTGTGTCTACAGTCGACAGAGTTGGTCATGGACACAGTGCATCCTCAGCACGTGGCTGTGGGGCACGCTTGTCCTTTTTTTCTGCAGCTGGCTGTGTTTTTGAGCCACAACATGCAGAAGAGTTGGTGGAATGGATAACAAAGCTTTCCTCATCCTCCTCATCCTCTGTCACCCAGGCTCAGAGTAGTTTGCCTGCCAATGCAGCTGCCAAAGCGGCCTATTCCATTGGCTCCATGTCAACAGTCACTGCTTCCCTAGCCCCATCATCATGCACGGAGGAGTCCCCCGAACGATTCGACCACAGTGTCGGGTATATGCTGCAGTTGGATGCGCAGTGATTTGAAGGCCAAAACAGCAGCTGCTTGGGCACCATCTGCTTGACCAGACATATGACGACCTCCCATGCAATCCGTTGGCAACAGCATTTAAAAGACCCACATCAAAGAACAATGTGGACCTCTCCTTGCTCCCCATCAGCTGGGATCTCCAACCCCACTATACCTCCAGTCCTCACAGAAACCTGCACTGAGAGGAATGAAGGTATAGAAATAGGTGTCCCAAGCACTTGCAGCCAATCTACTAGAGGTACACCAACATTGGATTTTAGCAGGCAAATTTCCCTACCCAGTTGCTAAACCGTTGAAAGAAATTTGATCCTAGCCATTCACATGCTCAGCGTCTGATTGCTAGCTTGGCCAAAATGCTAGCACTGCAACTGCTGCCTTTTCAGCTGGTAGACTCTGCCCCCTTTCGTGAATTTGTGGAATGTGCGGTACCTCAGTGGCAGGTTCCCAAAGATTACCAGAGACTATACTTTATGCTCTTTGAAGTGATAGAGACATTTGTTTTTTTGTTTCCTTTTCTTTTTGCTGTTTTGTGTATGCAATATTACACTTATTTTCTCATTTGATACAATAAGCGCTACACTTTTTATGCACCTCCCAAACGCCATTTCTTTTCACGTAAGGCCATTCCGGCTCTCTACCAGCATGTGGAAGGCAATGTCTTGGCCTCGTTGGACAGGGCGGTTAGCAGTAAGGTGCATATTACTGCTAACTCATGGTCCAGCAGACATGGACAGGGACATTACCTTTCTTTCATGGCGCACTGGGTAGCTCTGCTGGCAGCTGGGAAGGATGCAGGACAGGGTTCAGTATTGTTGGAGCTTATTCCGCCACCACGCCTCCAAAATGCTAGTGGTGATTCTGCCACAGCTCTCTCCTCCACCTCCTCCTCTTCTTCTTCCTGCAGATTTCTCCTCTGAACCAGCGGTGTTCCGTAGGCATTCAAGGGGCTAATCAAGCACTCAGGCAAAAAGATGCCATGTGGTGCTTGAGTTGGTCTACTTAGGGGACAGGAGCCACACTGGGGGAGAGATTCTGTCAGTTCTGCAGGGGCAGGCTCAGAGGTGATTGACGCCATGCCAGCTTCAGCCAGGAATGGTTGTATGCGACAATGGCACCAACTTCCTCTCCGCCCTCTGACAGGGACATTTGACCCATGTTCCCTGTTTGTCTCACGTCCTGAATTTGGTGGTGCAGTGGTTCTTGAGCAGGTACCCTGGCTTACAGGATCTCCTGAGGCAGGCCAGGAGTCTGTGGTCATTTCTGCCGGTCATATAATGCCAGTGCACGGCTGGCTGACATTCAAAGAGAATGCAACCTTCCCAAGAACCACCTCATTTGTGACATGCCCACCAGGTGGAACTCGACGTAGTCAATGCTGCAGCAGCTGCACACGCAGCAGAGGGCCATCAATGAGTACCTGTGTGAGCATGGCACCAGGACAGGGTGAGGGGAGCTTGGCTTTTATTCACCATGCCAGTGGCTACTGATCAAGGATGCATGCACTGTCCTGTCACCATTTGAGGAGGCCACGAGGATGGTGAGCAGTGACAGTGCATGCATCAGTGATACTGTCCCTCTTGTCTTCCTGTTGGAGCACATGCTTTGTGGAATAATGGACAGGGTACTTGAGGCAGAACAGCGGGAGGAAGAGGAGTTCTTTCTTACCTCTCAAGGCCCTCTTTATCCAGATACTAGTATTCCTGCAGGCCCGCCAATCACACAGGAAGAAGAAGAGGAGGATTGTGTCAGCACGGAGGTGGAGGATAACACTCAGCATGAGCAGCAGTCTTCAAGGGATCATTTGCAGTCCCCAGAAACCCATGGAGTTTTACATGGCTGGGAAGAGGTAGTTGAGGATCATGTGATCCTTAGTGACCCAGAGGACTCAGGATCGAATGCCTCTGCAAACTTACACTGCATGGCCTCACTGATCCTGCAAAGCCTGTGAAAGAACCCTAGGATTCGTGGTATCAAGGAGAGGGATCATTACTGGCTGTCAACCCTTCTTGATCCACGTTACAAGGGTAAGGTTGCAGAACTTATCCAGTGTTCGCAGAGGGAGCAGAGGATGAAACATCTTCGGGAGGCCTTGCAGAAAGGTTTGTGCAATGCCTTTCCAGAGCCTGGGAGGTTACATTTTCATGGTGCTGGACAACGTGTTGCTGAGTCTTCGTTCAGTTACAGAAAGAGCGGTGGAGAAGGTGGCCGGCTGACCGATGCCTTCAGACAATTCTTCAGTCCTCAGCACCCAGGTCTGATCAGTTCCAGCAACCATCACCAGCGTCTGAATTACATGGTGCAGGAATATCTAGGGGCAAGATCAGACTTGGAGACCTTTCCACCAGAACATCCACTGGGTTACTGGGTCTTGAGGATGGACCACTGGCCAGAGCTTGCTCAAGATGCAATTGAGCTACTGGCTTGTCCTGCATCCAGCGTTCTTTCTGAACGCACATTCAGTGCTGCTGGAGGCTTTGTAACCAATCACAGAGTGCGCCTGTCCACAGATTCTTTTGATCGGCTCACATTCATAAAAATGAATCAGTCTTGGATCACCAGCTACCAAGCACCTGATGCTGATGTAACCGATTGATTTTTCTATGGATGTGGGATCCTTTGAAGACATATGCTGAGTGACTATCCTATTATGCTGAGTGACTATCCTATTCTTCCTCAATCTTCATGATGATAGCTTCTAGGAATTTTTTTGGTTCAGGGCACAACCACCACTGCCTAAGGCCCAATTTTTCTGCCCCTCTTTAACAGGGGAGTGTAATAATAATTTTTGATCTAATATTTCACAGCAGGGCCTGTTCCTGCACTCAACAAAAGTATCTGTGAGGCTTTAGAGTGTTGTGCCACCACCACCACCACCGCCAAAGGCCCAATTTTTATGCCCCTGTTTAACAGGGGCACGTAATTACATTTTTTGATCTAATATTTCACAGCAGGGCCTGCTCCTGCTCTCAACAAAATATCTGTGAGGATTTACAGTGTTGTGCCACCACCACCACCGCCTAAGGCCCAATTTTTATGCCCCTGTTTAACAAGGGCACGTAATTACAATTTTTGATCTAATATTTCACAGCAGGGCCTGTTCCTGCGCTCAACAAAAGTATCTGTAAGGCTTTACAGTGTTGTGCCACCACCACCGCCTAAGGCCCAATTTTTATGCCCCTATTTAACAGGGGAGCGTAATTACAATTCTTGATATAATATTTCATATCAGGGCCCGTTCCAGCACCCACCAAGAGTAACTGTGAGGGGTTCTGGTACCACCAACGCCTAAGGCCCAATTTTCCAGTGTGTCCAGAGTGTATATGGCAGGCCGTATAGTATATATAGGCGGTCCCCTATTTTCAAACATCTGACTTACAAATGACTCCTACTTACAAATGGAGGGAGACAACAGGAAGTGAGAGGAAATCTACCCCTAGGAAGGGAAATTCTCTCCTGTAAGAGTTAATATGGGAAAAAAAGGTGTCTCCACTGATGCTTTTTCACCAATCCTTGTTTCCCTAATAACCCAAAATTTTCTAAATCCAATTATCATTGGGACAGAAAGTGAGGTGAAATTTTCTGAACAGGGGTACAGACAGCAAAACAAATGTTACAGGGGTGATGATAACCCTTCCCTATGTTATCCAAAAAGCTTAAAAATAGATTTTTTGGCTGGAGCTACACTTACAAAATGTACCTGTTCCAAATTACAAACAGATTCAACTTAAGAACAAACCCACAGTCCCTATCTTGTTTGTAACCCGGGGACCGCCTGTATACTGCTGCTTTACAGAGTATATAGGGCCTAGGGCCCCACGCTTTTTTTTTTTAATTTGGGTGCGGGGTTCCCCTTAATATCCATACCTGACCCAAAGGGTCTGCTAATGGGCTGGGGGGGGGGCAACATTACATTACAACCTCAAGCAGTTTTAAATGACTTTTATCCCTTTAGAAATGTCATTTTGTGCAGGGACTGTTCTAAACACGGGAAAAATGCACCACTTTACAGGCATACTATAGTCACCCCCAGGCACGAATATTTAAAGGAATATTTCACTTTTATTGTTTCACTTTAAGCATTATTAAAATCACTGCTCCCAAAAAAATGGCCATTTTTAAAACTTTTTCTTGCGTTGATACATGTCCCCTGGGGCAGGGCCTGGGTCCCCAAACACTTTTTATGACAATAACTTGCATATTAGCCTTTAAAATTAGCACTTTAGATTTTTCACGTTCAAGTCCCATAGACTTTAACGGTGTTCGCGTGTGTTTGCACAAATTTTTTGCCTGTTCGCACCGAACCGGGGGGTGTTCAGCTCATCCCTAGTCAATACCCATGGGTGAGTGCACATCTATGTGGGGCACCCAGTCTGAGCACAAGTTTATGGAGCACGGATGTTTATTATTAGGGATGGGCTGTCTGTTCGGGTCAAACATGAGTTCAACTCGAACATTGGCTGTTCGCCCTTTCGCCAAATAGCAAACAATTTGGGGTGTTTGCGGCAAATTCAAAAGCCGCGGAACACCCTTTAAAAGTCTATGGGAGAAATCAAAAGTGCTAATTTTAAAGGTTAAAGTGGTTGTAAACCCTTTAAAAGTCTATGGGAGAAATCAGAAGTGCTAATTTTAAAGGTTAAAGTGGTTGTAAACCCTTTACAACCACTTTAACCTACAGGTAAGCCTAGATTAAGGCTTACCTGTAGCTGCTTGAAATATCTCCCAGACCTGCACGGTCTAGGAGATATTTGCAAATCGCCGTAGGGCGATTTCTTCTACGCATGTTAGAAAGGGCATGCTGTAACAGCTCAGGGAACCAGCACAGGGACGAGTTAGAGGCTCCGACCTCTACGGAAGAAGTAGCACAGGTCATTAAAAACCTTAAAAACAACTCGGCTCCAGGCCCTGACAGCTTCTCTGTTCCACATTATAAACATTTCTCCCCTATACTCTCCCCATACTTAGCTCGCTTTTTTAATCATCTCTGATCTGGAGCACCCCTTGATCAGGCCTCAAACTCAGCATTCATTACAGTGATCCCTAAGCCAGGAAAGGACCCCAGTTGCACCTCCAATTATAGGCCCATATCCCTGATCAACAATGATCTTAAAATTCTAACAAAAATTGTAGCTGACAGGATTTCCAACTTTATTGGCCTTTACATTCATAAGGATCAAGTTGGCTTTATTCAAGGGCGACAGGGACCGGATGAGATCATCTCCCTCTAATGCCCCGTACACACGGTCGGATTTTCCAATGGAAAATGTCCGATCGGAGCGTGTTGTCGGACATTCCGATCGTGTGGGCTCCATCGGACATTTTCCATCGGATTTTCTGACACACAAAGTTTGAGAGCAGGCTATAAAATTTTCCGACAACAAAATCCGATCGCGTCAATTCCGACCATGTGTTGCCTGTTCCGACGCACAAAGTGCCACGCATGCTCAGAAGAAATTCCGACACGGAACAGCTCGGTCTGGTAAAATTAGCGTTCGCAATGGATACAGCACTTTCGTCACGCTGCAATGTTAAGAATGGTTTAATACAGCGCACTCTCTTCTTCTTTATAATGTGAGAAGAATTAAGTAGTTTTGCTGCTCATATTCACACACACTTCTCACAAATGTATTCCTTTTTTTTTATTGGGATTCCCTGAATATATTGTTATTTGTCACATCTGACATAAATATTTTTTTTTTTTTTTTTTTATTTAAAGCCATTTTTCTTTTAGATTTTATGTTTGTATTTTTTCAAAGGCTGATCTTTGTTTAATGCTATTTTTAGTTTTACTCCAGAATATTTTTGTGTGTGTTTTGTGTGTCAAGTTACCACAACACCATTGATATCTTTTATTATTTAATCTCAAGGAGATTGTTTGGTGTTGGTGTCCCTTGTTAATTTCACATTGTATTTTTGAAATGTACCTGAATCCTCACCAACAAACTGTCCTTTTTGAAGTAAAACACACATAGGCAAGTATAATTCAAACCAAAATTCCTTTATTAAGGGCTCAGAACCAAACAAAGAGGGAGGCAACGCTGGATAAACAGGAGAAATTAGCGAAGCCTGGGACCCCCAGGGCAGACATCAATTCTTGAACATCAAAATTGGTGGCCTGAGGAGTCCATATGTAAGGGAGGGCAGTCTGGTCCAGAAGTCCCAGAGATCCGGAAAGCAGCAGATGACATCTGTGTTCCCAGGCTGTGGTACCACAAGAGGCTGCATCTTTTGGCCGACCAGACTGAACCCAGGGTCCTCACTTTCTGGTCTTCCTTCCACGCTTCCTTCCTGGCTGTGGCTCTGCTGTTGGAGATGTGGCAGGAGGAGGAGTAGGACCTGGAGGAGGAGAAGGACTAGGAGGACCTGGAGGAGAAGGAGGAGGAGGACCTGCAGGAGGAGGAGGAGGACCATGTGTGAGTTCACAAAGGTGTGTATCAGATGTAATTTGGGCCCTCAACCCCTTATTGAGGGCCTCCAACATTAAGGACTCACACATGAGTTGTTGTCCCTCCTCCATCCTCTGCATTTTACAGGCAATGATGGCAGCGAAGTCCTCCTCCACGGTGTGTGGTGCTCCCAGGGCCTCTGTAGCCCTCCAAAAGAGGCCTATGGCAGCCTCCTCTAGGGCACTCCTCCTCCTGCCACTTTCTCTTTCCAGGTGTAGGGGAGGGACCTGCAGATCAGGCAGCCTGCTCGGCCCAGCCACCTCTTTGCTGAGACTTCCCTGTGTATGAAAAAGGGACATGGTTTTAGTTTTTGCATCATCAATCACAATCATAAATTAGTACTCCAAACTAACATCTAGTTAACATCATTGATTGGACAACCAGCAATATTTAGAGGAATGCTATACCTGGCTCAAGCTGGGCTCCTCCACATGTTGCTGCCTGGAAGGCCCAGGTTGGGCATCAGAAGCCTCAGCCGGGGGGGAAGGAAGCATGGAAGGAAGACTGGAGAGTGATGACCTAGGTTCAGTCTGGCCTGCCAGAAAATGCAGCCTGTCATAGTACCACATCCTGGGGACATAGATGTCATCTGCTGCTCCGGATCTCTGCGAATCCTTGACTTTCTGGCGCTCCCTTACATATGTGCTCCTCAGGCCACCAATTAGGATCTTCAAATATGTGATGTCTGCCGTGGGGATCACCTGCTTCACAATTTCCAACAATTGATCCAGCGCTGCCTTCCTCTTTGTTTGGTTCCTATAATGTGGGTGGTTGATCTCCCACAGACAAGGAAGCTCCCTTAACATGTCAATGAATATTGCCATGAAGTCATTATCTTGAAAGATATCAATTTTCACTGCAAGACACAACACAAGACAAACCCTAATGTCAGGCCAAACTCTCCTAATCGTGTTACAATATAGGCCTCAATGTAGAAGCAGTATAGGCACAAGTATGTCTCTTACCTTCGTTCTTACGATCGGCGCGTCCAATGCTCCTTCCTCCGCTCACAGATAGTACGTAATATGCACGTGTGGTACGCTTTATACACACTGCGCATGCGTGTAACTCCGCCCACCCCTGACGTTCTTTCTAGTCTATTCCCCGCCCTTTTTCGTTCTGCGCAGTGGGGGAAGAGCCCATGGCGGATACACAGCAGGTGCGTGCTAATTACAGGAATGAGGAGGAGGAGGAGGAAAGGCCGGATCCGGACACGTCCCGATCCAGAAGGAGAAGATTTAAGGCCACTAATATGTCCTTTGGGGAGATGTTGGAGATGGTCGACATCCTGAAGAAGGCCGACTATGATGGAAAGTATGGACCTTACCCCAACCCCAATATCAGAAAGGCCAAAATCATGGCAAAAGTAGTCAAGAGTCTGCACCGGAATTTCGGGGTACGACGATCCAAGGATCAGCTCAGGAAGCGGTGGTCGGACCTGAAATTAAGGGAGCACGAGCAGTACAGAAGGATCGGGAGAGTGCTGCAAAAAAGTAAGTAGTTGTGCTGTGTTCCTATTCTTTTTGTCTTTATTACGTTCGTGCTGCTCCATATGCTTTTCTTAATTGTTGTACAGTTTAAAATGGCAATTTTAATGTTCATGGGCCCATTATTCATTCGTATCAAACATTTTTATTTCGGCCTCTAAAACACCATTGTTTAAGCCATATGCATTTTCCTATATTTTTTAGGGCCTACTTGTATGAAAAATATTTGGTTGTGTAGATGGCTTTGTTACTAGAATAAAAAGCAAACTAGATTCTGTGTAAGGAGAGGACACTGAGCAGCTGTTTTCACATCTGGACACTGGAGCACTAGTGTGGGACACAAGAACATCATTTTTATTAGGGGGGGCACACAGGTGCTCCAGTGTATACTATAGGGGGGGCTCCATCTGTGAAGCTTGTACAAAACAGGTAAAGTATTGCAGCTTGACAAAGGACACTAAAAAAGCTACATCTTGGAACTCTGCTAAAATTGACAATTGTTCCCCACTTCCAAGCAATGTTTCCTATTTATAGTTCTGCCATCAAATATCTGTGTGCTAATTATACCATTTTTGTTTTACATAGGGGAGAAAAGACTCAGAGGACACCCCTCATGCGAGGAGACCAGAGACCCCCCACCTCTGGAAGAAGGGGAAATACCCCAAACACAAGCTGAGCAGGAGGAGGAAGAAGATGTGGTGGAAATTGGCACCACAACAGGTGAGTGTCTGCGACCACAGACTCAGGTAAGAGATGGATGCTGGCAGATTTTTGATACCTGTTTTTGTTTGGTTTCTCTCTTTTTAGGTGATCGTGATGTTATGGATCGAGATCCTTTCACATCAGAAAGTGCCCAGATCCTGATCGGGGAGATCATGGGGTATAATTTAGAATTGGAAAACCTCAAGAAAAAAATCAATGATGTTATTCAAAAAAATAATAACATCATTGATGTTTTGGGGCAAATTTAAAACCCCACAAAATCACTTTCTTTTTTTGTGTGCTACAATCTTAAAAATTTTTGAGCGATGTTTTGAAAAGCCAAATTTGGAGTATGCACACAGTGTGCCAACATGTGCTATCTGCCATCACGGGAGATCAATGGACGCGTTTTGGGGGTGCAACCCCTTCCTCAATAATAAAGTAGCAGTGAGGAAGGGGTTGCTCCCACAAAACACGTCCCTTGATCCGTGATGGCAGCTAGCACATGTTGACATTCGTAAATTGGTGTGCATCTTCCAAATTTGGCTTTTCAAGGAGTGACTTCACCCCATCTGAACGCAATATCAAACACAGTTCCTAAATACTCATGTCTGATATTGCCTTCAAGTTTTACCATATGTGAACTTTGTAAGTTCAAGATTTTTGTCTTTCTTGTTGGTTTTACACAGGCCTGTTTTATCGTAAATGGACATTTCTATTTTTGATAATGCCAACCCAAAAATTGTTATACAACAAACATGTTGGTTTGTTTTAAAAAACCTTTTCTAAATGCACATGTGATTGTGCAGGTATTAAAAACTTTGTTAATCAAGAATGTGTGGATTATTGTCTCAACGCTACAACACTTTTGTGGTGATGTAATTGCTGTTTTCTGTGAAAATGGGGGTTATTTCCTAAGTGCAAATCCTCTTTGCACTACAAGTGCAGTTTCAGTGCAGTTTCAAGTGCACTTGTAGTATAAAAAGTGTCTACGCCTTTAGTAAATAACACCCAACAGTGCTTTGTATAAGGTTACACAATCACGCCATTTTCAGGACTCCTCACATTGCTGTCAGGGTCAGCTAAAACCAACACAAGCAGTAAATGTCACCAAAGATTAGCTTTTTTTTTATTTGATAAATGCTTCACAAATTGTGTGGCATATTGATGGCCCCCCTACCCGCAAAGAACTCAAGGTATCTTAACCGGACATCACAGGACACTCAGGGAGGGCAAGCCAGGACGGCCACTTTCAAGCGCCGTCAGGGTTGTATCATGTAGAACTCCGGCCTCAGGCCCAACTGAGCCAGCATAGTTGGCAGAATGTTGGCGTAAAAAGTTATGTAGAACACAGCACGCCAGGATTATATGATTAAGCACAATATGGTTCAGTTTATATTCCGCCATATGGATGGGTGTCAGAAATAGGCGGAACCGGCTGTCCATGATTCCAAATGTGTTCTCCACTACTCTTCTGGCTCTGGCCAGCTGGTAATTAAAAACCCTCTGTTCCGGGGTGAGGGTCCTCATCGGGAATGGCCACATAAGATGGTCCCCCAGCGCAAATGCTTCATCCGCAACGAAGACGAATGGGAGTCCTTCCACATTGTCCTCTGGAGGTGGCAAGTCCAAGCTGCCATTCTGGAGATGCCTGTAGAACTCCGTCTGGGTGATGACTCTACCATCGGACATCCAGCCATTCTTCCCCATGTCCACATACAAGAAGTCGTAATTAGCCGACACCACCGCCAACATCACAATACTATTGAACCCCTTATAGTTGAAATAGTACGACCCCGAGTTGGGTGGTGGGACGATGTGGACGTGTTTCCCATCAATTGCCCCTCCGCAGTTAGGAAAGTCCCACCGCTGGGCAAAGTGGGAGGCCACAGTCTGCCATTCCTGTGGCATAGAAGGAAACTGTTGAGGAAAACAAAAATAAATTACTATTTTTGCACATAAACATAGCAAGCAGATTAGGCACAAACATTCTTGGACAACCTCCAGATAGCATTTATTAAGGGGAAATTAACACCAAAGTATAAGGTACACCTATCATATTCCCCCTCCCCCCTCTCATGGGCCATTTCTAACATTATAGGGGGGGAATCTTGGGCAGGTAACCCTCTTCACTTCATTGAGAGATGAATGCCTAAATACAGGGTATTACTTGGAACAGCCCCTCCTTAGTTACACTAGTGGCAGCCCACTGAACAGGTAAGAAGTGTCATAATACAAGGTATAAATACACACTGTACACATTTGAGGACATTTGGACATTCTGCTATTACCTATCAAGATAATAATAGAATACAAAAACTTTAAACAGTACCATTGGAAAGTATACAGGCAGGCCCTTGCACTACATGCTTTGGGGAATTCATCCATAAATCTGACCAGTAAAGAGATGGGTATAGTGTGTATGGGTTTGGCAAAGTCAGCAGATAGATGATTGAGGATAGATAGAGAATTGGGATCAGCTGACTTAGCAGTTGGGGGGAGGGAGTGTTTAGAAAAATGATTTGGGGACACTACAAAAAAAGCCTCTGGCACTCTGCCTGAATTTAAAGCACAAATCACATTTCTAAACATTTTAGGGGGTGTTTGGGGTAAAGCACTACTATGGAGCTGATAAAATACATTGTTAAGTGACTACATGAGGTGAATATAGGGGCAGGAGAGCATGTTGGGGAGGTAAGTGAAGGCAGATATGTATGAAGGACTAAAAATATAATTACATAAAAATCCAGCATGCATGAGGACAAAGGGGACATTCACAGCATATTACAATCATGGTAATTAGGGAATGAGGAAAGAAATACAATATCTTAGCAAACATTAAATACAATAAAATGTGATATTAAAGGATAAAAATCTTACCTTCATATACTCCTTCTGCAGGACCTGGATGATGGCAGAACAGGTCTCTGGGATGATGATTCCCAGAGCCTGGGGGGAGATGCCTGTTGAGAACTTGAGGTCCTGCAGGCTTCTCCCTGTCGCAAAGTACCGCAGGGTAGCGACCAGCCTCTGCTCCGGAGTGATGGCTTGCCTGATGCAGGTATCCTGCCTGCTGATATAGGGGGTCAGCGAAGCCAACAAACGGTGAAATACGGGGTCCGTCATCCTGAGAAAGTTCCTGAAATCATCAGGATTATTCTCACGGATCTCATGGAGCAAAGGCATATGAGAGAACTGGTCACGCTGAAGCAACCAATTCTTGGTCCATGAACTCCTCCCCACCCTGTTCATGGACTGGACTTGTGTCAAGGTAAGGACCCCAACACCAAGCCCCCGCACAGCACGAACTTTACGAGGAGTATGTATACGAAACATGGCTAGAAAATGGTCAGCTGCTCAGAACGAAGTAACAGAACGCACTGAAGAACAGCAAGGCCTGTGAAGAGCGACCTGAAAAACAGTAACGAATGAACAAGAACACAATGACTAATTAAAGTCACGCGGAACTTGCTTGCACGCACTGAAGAGCAGATACAAACCCACAAGCATAAACTGAACTGCAGAAAACGATCTGAAAGCCACGAGTCTGAAAAAGCGCAAATTGTCTCTCACCAAACTTTTACTAACACGAGGTTAGCAAAAGGAGCCCAAAGGGTGACACGCTTGGTTCTGAACTGGCCTTTTGTAGTCTCGTCGTACGTGGTTGACGTCACCGCATTGTTGGCGATCGGAAATTCTGACAACTTTGTGCGACCGTGTGTACGCAAAACAAGTTTGAGCCAACATCCGTCAGAAAAAATCCTAGGATTTTGTTGTCGGAATGTCCAAACAAAGTCCGACTGTGTGTATGGGGCATTAAGATCAGGATGGGACGGAGGTCCCCAACAAAAGGGTTTTCTGCTCTCGCTGGATCTTATGAAGGCATTTGATTCCGTCTCCTGGTCTTTTCTGGTCCCTACCCTGCAAAAATGGGGATTTGGTGAATTTTTTATGAACATAGTAGGTATTCGACTCCGAAAGCGAAAATTAAGATGCAGGGATACCACTCGAATTCCTTCCCAATCCTCCGTGGTACAAGACAGGGGTGCCCCTTATCCCCATTGATCTTTGCCATGATCATCGAGACTCTGGCCATTTCTATCAGAGACAACCCTGACATACAAGGAGTTCAATGTGGACCACAATCTCATAAATGTGCTTTGTTCACCCATGACATCCTGCTCTTTATATCTTCACCAATCACCTCCCTTCCTATTATATGCAGGGTGCTGGATGATTTTGGCAAAGTCTCGGGACTTGTAGTCAATTTTTCAAAGTCTTTAGCTCTCAATATTAATCTACCGACTCAGTTGGTCTCTCAGTTTAAAAACCACTTTAGGTTTGGGTGGACAGAGACAGCGCTCCCCTAGTTGGGAATTAATTTGACTGCGACTATAGATAAACTCTACTCAGGCAACTTCCCTGCAATCTTTCGCAAAATGGAGGAAGATCTCTCAACATGGGACAAAATGGGCCTTTCCTGGCTTGGCAGGGTGAACTCGGTGAAAATGAGCCTGCTACCTCGCATCCTGTATCTCTTTAGATCTTTACCCATACCCATCCCTAAGGACCGTATCCGGAATTTCCAATCAAAAATCATAAAATTTATATGGGGCACCAAAGGGCACAGAATTGCCAAGGGGACTCTCTTCCGCAGTAGAGACCAGGGTGGGATGGGAGTGCCAAACATACTCTGGTACTATCAAGCAGCTCAACTTTCCCAACTATCCACTATATATTCCAAAACTCTCTCACCCTGATTGGGTGCATATGGAACAACAGGCTATCCCACATCACACTCTAGACTATATACTTTGGTGTTCTACCAAGTCCAGACCAGCCATCCTACCACCCACACTCTCTCATTCCTTGAAACTTTGGGATTCCCTTAAAAACAATTCACAATTGATCTCCCACTGGCGCCCTCTATCCCACATTTTCAGAAATCCCTTCTTTCCACCAGGACAGGACATTAAAGCTTTCCAATGGTGGCTAGATAAGGAGCTTTACAGGATCGGCCACTTTGTAAACCCGTCGGGCCCTCTTACTTCTGCCCACTGTACCAGTAAACTTGACATGCCAGGGACGGAAATGTTTAGACTCCAACAAATATCCCATTTTATCAGATCTCTAAGGATCTCCGTTCACAAACCTCTATCCATCACGGAATACGAACTTTGATGTGGTCAGGCCATGGAGCAAAGGGGGGGGGTTTAACGGTGATTTACCAAGCACTTGCTAGGGCTGTATCTAAAAAACTTTTCATGTGAGAATGGGAGATTGATCTACAACAAGAATGGACCCTAAATGAGTGGCACAGAGCTTCTGTCACTGCTTCGAAAGGCATTCTCAACATGGCGCTAATTGAAGCTAACTTGAAAATATTAATGAGATGGTATATGGTTCCCAGGCGGTTAGCTAAAATCTACCCAAATGCATCTCCCTTATGCTTCCGTAACTGCAGACATATTGGATCCATGATCCATATATGGTGGGAATGCCCCAAAATTAGGGATTTATGGAACAAAATATTTCATACTATTAGGAAAATCACAAATGTACCTATCCCAAAAACTCCACAGTGCGCATTATTAAACTTCTCCATCCCAGGTATACCGAAATGAACCGAAAATCTTATACGGTTCATCCTTATCGGAACTAAAATAACAATAGCTCGAGCTTGGAAACAACCCATTTATATTAGTTAAAAGAAAGATATCCTGGATTATGGCTCAGGAAAAAACAGTCAGTATCCTTCTGGACACGGTGGATAGAAATGATGCAGTTTGGGAACCCTGGGTCAATTACATTTCCGGGCCTCTGAACCGTGTTTCACCTCCTGATTAAACGCAGAGGAGCGAGCACCACTCCGTATTAAGTCACGTTCTCTACACCTCTCTTTCTCTCTCTCCTTTTCCTCTCTCTACTCTTTTCCGTTTACGCTAGCCCTATATTATCTTGGTTTAGTTTATAGGTACAGCATGGTTCTACTCGGGGTTATAGATACTAAAGGCAGCATAGCTGTATGTGAAATTCAAGGGATATACCCAAATAGATACCTACGGGCTCTTAAAACAGGTCCTCTCCAATCAAGCGGCCCAGGCCAGCTGGCTAGGCAGTAAACAATAGATAAGCGAGCAGCTCCCGGAGGGGTGGCGCTCCTCGGACACCAACACAGTTAGTTCCCAGTAGGGGTGTTGGGACTGAGGAGTTCTGTCCTCCCCGGATTATTAATGATGAAAGCTCATTGCATTCACTCTGTAAGTTGGACCTTGTTTGTTTTGGCTTTGTTGCACCTCTGAAATACACTGCTGATGTATTCTCTACTTGATACATGTCTTCGCTGTACCATGTTATTTCTCCACTGTTAAAACTTCAATAAAAATCTATTAAAAGAGAAAGGGCACGCTGTGCCGTTTCTAGCTCGGGTCATGTCGTTAAAGGCGGCTCCCACGCGCATGCGCGGGAGTGACGTCACACGACTCCAGTCAGTCACAGAGCCAGAGTTCATGGCCTCGGAAGGAAGGTGAATGAAGAACAGACGCTCACTACCAGCGAGGAAGATGGGGACATCGCGGGCTTCTCCTGCAGGTAAGTGTCACATAATGGGCTACTATGCAATGCATAGTAGCCCATTATGCTTTACCTTTGAAGGGAAACAAAGAGGAAGTAACACCCATCAGGGTTTACTTCCTCTTTAATATGCAAGCTATTGTCATAAAAAGTGTTTGGGGACCTGGGTCCTGCCCCAGGGGACATGTATCAATGCAAAAAAAAGTTTTAAAAACGGAGGTTTTTTCGAGAGCAGTGATTTTAATAATGCTTAAAGTAAAACAATAAAAGTAAAATATTCCTTTAAATTTCGTTCCTGGGGGGTGTCTATAGTATGCCTGTAAAGTGGAGCATGTTTCCCATGTTTACAACAGTCCGAAAGCAAAATGAAATTTCTAAAGGAAAAAAACGTCATTTAAAAGTACTAGCGGTAGCGCCGGCTGCTATAATGAATTGTCGGGTCTCTGCAATACTCATAAAAGTCATTGAAAAAAATGGCCTGGGATTCCCCCACAGTGCATTACCAGGCCCTATGGGTCTGGTATGAATATTAAGGGGAACCCTGAACCAAAATTAAAAAAAAAAAAAATGCGTGGGGATCCCACCAAATTCCATACCAGGCCCTTCAGGTCTGGTATGGATATTAAGGGGAACCCCGTGCCAAAATAAAAAAAAATGGCGTGGGGTCCCCCTAAAAATCCATACCAGACCCTTATCCGAGCACGCAACCTGGCAGGCCGCAGGAAAAGAGGAGGGGATGAGAGAGCGTCCCCCCTCCTCCTGAACTGTACCAGGGCACATGCCCTCAACATGGGGAGGATGTCCCCATGTTGATGGGGACAAGGGCCTCATGCCCACAACCCTTGCCCGGTGGCTGTGGGGGTATGCGGACGGGGGGCTTATCGGAATCTGGAAGCCCCCTTTAACAAGGGGACCCCCAGATCCCACCCCCCGTGTGAAATGGTAATGGGGTACTACCCTACCATTTTACAAAAAAAGTGTCAAAAATGTTAAAAAAGACAAGAGACGGTTTTTGACAATTCCTTTATTGATGTCTTCTTCTTTACCCGCTTCTTCTTCCATCTTCTTCTGGTCTTCATTCGTTTTTTTTCCTCCATCTTGTTCTTCCCCCGCTGCTTCCTCTGCTTCCAGTCCTCTGCTTCTTCCTTCAGTCTTCTTGTCCACATCTTCCTCCAGCTTCTTCTTCCCCGCTTCGTTCTCCGGACAATCCGCATCCATGGGAGGTTCCCGCTGTGTGATGCTTCTGCTCTTCAGACAGTTCTTATATAACTGAGGGCAGGGCCACCTGGTGATCCCACTCCCTCTGACACACGGGGACTTCACGGGGACTTCCCTATGGCTTTCCCTGTGATGTCAGAGGGGGCAGGGTCACCCAGTTATGTAACTTATTTTCCTTGTCAAAAGAAGTTTATTGAGTATACAATGTTATAAAGATACATAAAGATACATAAAGTAAGTTTACAAGGATCTATAAAGTAAGCTCATTGTTTTACAGTAGGGTTTATATAGGTAAATATCATGAAATTTCAAATATTAAACATTGGGTTCACGTAAACCTAAATTAAAGATATATATCATTTCCTTAGTTACTTTTGTAGGTATTTAAATGATTTATACCTACTATACATATTGTTTACAAGTAGAGTGTATATAGGTCAAATAAATTCTGATAATGAGCTTTAATCGTAAGGTGGAGAAAAGGAAAGAGAAAGAAGAAAAAGGGTTGAAAGGTAGAGGTATGGTCCACAAGGTTGTCCGGCTCGTCAGTTTATTATTCTTTTTAGTTCTCTTTGAAGCCTTAGAATGGGTGTCTCTGTAAGTCATTTAATCTGTTACCATGGCAACAGGACAGAGTCATTGAAATTTGACAGGAACTGTTGTTTTATCCAAGGTTGCCAAAGTTTTTCAAATTTTGGAATTTGATTTTGATCGATGGCTACCATCTTAGCATGGGACATTGTATTATTCATTCTGTGAATTGTTTCTGCTAGTACCAATGTAGGAGATTTCCATGCCTTGGCCACTGTTTGTTTTGCAGCCGTTATTAGTTGGATCATAAGTTTGAATTGAGAGAGTGTTAACCATTCCGGTTTTAGATTAAGTAAAGTTAAATATGGATCTGGTTGTATTATTTTTTTAAATATTTTAGATGCAATCACGAAGACTTCCTTCCAGAAGGTTTGGATTACTGGGCACGTCCACCATATGTGTAAATATGTGCCTATTTCTGGGCATCCTCGAAAACAAAGAGTTGAGGTATTAGGTGAATATTTTGCCACTCTAGCGGGTACAAGGTACCAGCGAGTTAGGACTTTATAATTTGTCTCCAGTGCCAAGATGTTGGGTGAAGATGACTTACATGTGAGCCATATATTAGACCAGTCCGTGTCTTCTAAAGTTCGTCCCAGGTCCTCCTCCCACCTCTGAACGTAAGAGGGTCTATTAAGATTTGCTACTCCATATAATTGATTATAAAGTGATGAAATTGTACCTTTAGCAAATGGATCTTTTGTACAGATTGATTCAAAAATGGATAATTGGGATAATGGTGTATCCCCCTTTAGGAATGGTGTATAGAAATTTTTGATTTGGAGATATCTAAATATCTCAGAGTTTGGTAGATCATATTTTTCTCTAAGCGATGGGAATGAAAGGAATGATTTAGATGCTATGAAGTCATTTAGTGTCTGAATGCCTGATGTTGTCCAAGCTTTAAAAGAATTTGGGTAGATCCATGCCGGATAAAAGGCCGGATTTCTGACAAAAGAAAGGAGAGGATTGTGTGGAGATTGTAACTGATATTTGGTTTTTAGTTTATCCCAGAGAGATAAGAAGTGTTTAGTTATGGGATTATGAATTTTAAAGCGGTCTTTAGGATCAAGCCATAATAAATTTGATATTAATAGAGGGTCATTTTCTGAAGCCTCTATAAATACCCATAATGGGATTTCCTGTTTTGCATGGTATTTGGACACACTGGCCAAATGTGCTGCTCTGTAGTAGTTAGTAAAATTAGGGTATCCCAGGCCTCCTTTATTTTTGGGAAGATGTAGTGTGTGTATAGGTATACGTGGTTTAGAAGAGCCCCATATAAACGAAGTTGCTCTTTTTTGTACTATTCTCAAAAAATAGGAAGGAATTGGAATAGGGAGGACTCTGAATAGATAAAGCAATTTGGGTAGAATAGTCATTTTGATTGCATTAATCTTCCCTATCCAGGATAAAGGAAGTTGCGACCATTGTTTTATTAGATTTGTGATCTGTCTTAATACAGGAGGATAATTGGTTGAGAATAAGTCAGAATGAGATGCTGTTAAATGAATTCCAAGATATGGGATTGATTTTTCTGCCCATGTGAATGGGAGTGCAGCCCTAGCCGGGATCAATTCCATGTTTGTGAGTGAAATATTAAGCACTAGGCATTTCTTAGGATTAATCATAAGGCCGGATAGGGCTGCAAATCCATCAAGAGCTGGTATTAAGTTAGGACCAGAGACCTGTGGTGATGATAGAAAAAGTAATATATCGTCTGCAAATATACATAATTTGTGTGTAATACCTCCTACTTCAATGCCAGTTATAGTTTGGTTTGTTCTGATGTATTGGGCCATGGGTTCGAGTATAAGGGCAAATAATAAGGGAGATAATGGGCAACCCTGTCGGGTACCTCTTTCGATATGAAAGGCTTTAGATTTGTATCCAGCGTATTTTATATAGGCTTTGGGTTTATTATATAATGCTTTGATCCATGTTAAAAAGTGGGGTCCAAAACCCCATTTTTGTAATGAATATTGCATATATTGCCAGGATACTGTGTCAAATGCCCTCTTAATATCGAGAGAAAACATAAAGGGATTTTCCGTTTTTTAGCAATATGTGCCAATAACACTGCCCTGCGTATATTATCGCCTGCCTGTCTATTTGGCATGAAGCCTACTTGATCTCTATGTATTAATTTTCCTATAATGCTATTGAGACGTTTTGCTATTATTTTTGCTAATAATTTAATATCGAGGTTTAACAGAGATATAGGCCGATAATTCACACAGGAAGTATCATCAGAAAGGGGTTTTGGGATCATACAAACAATTGCCATTAGTGTTTCTTGCCGAAAAGAATGTCCATCTAGAAGTTTGTTAAAAGTTTCAGTGAGAATGGGAGAGAGTATTTCTGAGAATGTTTTATAGTATAAAGCCGAGTAGCCGTCTGGGCCTTGTCTTTTGTTAAGTTTTAGGTCTTTTATGGCGTTAGCAACTTCATCTATAGTTATAGGCTCATCCAAACTGCTTTTTTGATTCTGAGATAACTCAGGTAAGGTTATTTTTGAGAAGGATTCAGCTTCTGTAGGATTAAATTCATTGTTTGTCTTGTATAAAGTTGCGAGATGTGAGTGAAATTTATGGACTATTTTAACTGGATTACAAGTGTAAACATTTTTTGATAATTTCAAACGTATTGGTTTGAAAGATTTGTTAGTTGAATTTAATGCCCGAGCCAAATATGTACCTGGTTTGTTTGTATTCATGTAGAAATTGTGTTTGGAGCGTTTGAGGGATTTATCAACTGACTCAGTGAGAAATACATCGTATTCCAATCTAGATTTTTCCAGATGAGATTTTGTACTCTGAGATGGATTATCTTGAAATGATATGTAGGCTGCATTAAAATTGAGTTCTAGTTTTTTTGCTAGATTTTTGCGTTCCCGTTTAAATAGTGCCATTTGTCTTTGTATTGTACCACGCAAGACAGGCTTATGAGCTTCCCACAGTGTTATTGGGGAGATGTCTGTTGTATTATTAATTGATATGTATTCCTTTAAAGCTTGTTCAATGGCCATCTGATGTAGTGGGTGTTTGAGCATTATGTCCGGTAAGTACCACGTTGGGTCATGCGCTTTTGGTATGGCTGAGGCTATAGTAGTGTATACTGCATTATGGTCAGACCACGGAATCGGAATTATATCTGATGCAATAATTTCTGGTATCATTCCTATTGTTAGAAAAATATGATCTATTCTGGTGAAGGTTTGATGAGGGTGCAAGAAATAAGTGAATTTCTTTTTCATTGGGTTACTTTCTCTCCATGAATCTACCAGATTGTATTTGGAAAGAAGTTGAGAAAAAGGTAATCTAGAGGTTATTTTGGATGGTGTAAAAGGTGATTTATCTAGAAATGGGAGGAGGACCTGGTTCGAATCCCCACACATTATCACTGTTCCTATTTTGTGTGTATTAATCACTTGTAATATATGTGAGAGGAATGGTGTAGATTGTTTGTTAGGAGCGTAGTAGGAAATCACAGTGATTGCTGTATCCATTATATAACCCATGAGTATCAGGTATCTACCTTCTGGGTCTTTAATTTCTGATGATAAGGTGAATGGTGTGGATCGGTGAAATGCAATTAGAGTTCCCCTTTGCTTGGTACAGGCAGAAGCCGTGTAAATTTGTTGATAAAAAGGAGAAATATATTTTGGAGTAGAATCTTTGGTGAAGTGTGTTTCTTGGAGGCATACTATGTGAGCCTTCTTGTTATGGAAAGTACAGAAGGCTTTGGTCCTTTTTTGAGGGACATTTATTCCCTGAACATTCAGGGAAAGTATATTCAGTGGTGCCATGGCAATAGATCAAATAGTTTTGACTTTTTGTTATGCAGAGCTGACTGCGCAGATCAACCTGTGTGGACTGAAGAGATGAATAGATAGAAAAGAAACCAGTGAATTCTGGAGTAAAGAGTAAACAAAAAACATATGAGATTAGATGATACATTGTATAAATTATTTTTTGCAAGTAATCACAATTTACCCGTGAAAGAGAATAAATATCTCTCTCAGGGGAATAAGTGCCTTCGTCACACTCCCACATAATATGGTTGGGAGAATGAGCAGGGCTAATGGGGGTACACGGATCTTCCACTTACAGGAGAGAAGTGCTATGTCAAAAGACATCAAAATGATGTTTCATTAATTGGAGTGCAGAATGTAGTTTTTGTTGAAATTATTTATTCCAGGGTGGTTGTATATGGTTAGTCTTGCCCTAGGCTAAATAATTCAGTTAGAAAGGTACTGTTAATAACTTTGGTATTGATGAAGATAGTTTGAATTATTTTGGGATTTTAACCCTTTTAGAGTAAACAATTACATATTTTATTCATATGTAACTGTTTAGATATGTTAACTCATAAAATTGAGGTTGTATTGCTTCAGATTAGAATAAACAAAAACATAATTCTAGGAACTAGTTAGGTAATAATATATTTGTTTTAAGAAAAGAAAGAAAAAGCTTCCATTACTTCTGGATTATTGAACATATTTGTCCTAAAAAGTAATAAATCTATTGTTATTACCTGATAATATATAACTGAACAAGAATTTCCTTATTTCACTTATATATTCTAAGGCTATATGAATCAGAAGTAATAAGAAATATAACTGGAATGTAACATGATCCCACACAGTGTGTGACTATCAGAATGCAGTTACATTCAGTTATAAATATAGTTTTTTTATAGAGAACCATCTCTTAGTATAATAAATGAAGAGATATCAGAAATTAGGATGTCAGTCCATTGAATCTTCTTGGTCCATGGATGATGTGGCATAACGGCCTCTTTTGTGAGAATGATGATTCCCATTTTGTTCTGAAATTTTCTGGGTGCTGCCTGAAGGTGAAGATGACGCCATTCTTCTGCGTGTGGGAGTGTTGCTGCTTGTGGGTTCTGTCAGATTTAATTTTAAAAGGGTTTGTTGTAGTTCATCTGCTGATCTGCTTCTGTAAATTGTACCTTGGTAGTTAAATCTGACTGAAAAGGGGAAGCCCCATTGATACATAATGTTGTGGCGTTGCAGTTCCATTAGTTGGGGTTTCATGGATCGTCTTTTAGTAATAGTAAGTTGGGATAGGTCAGCAAAAATTTGATAATTGTGTCCTTGAAAATTAAGTTCCTTTTTTTCTCTTGCAGCAATTAGTATTTGTTCTTTCGTTCTGTAATAATGAAATTTTGTGATTATATCACGTGGGGGTCCATCTTTCTTTTTGGCTGTGAGGGCTCTGTGTACTCTGTCCAGTTCTAAACGTTCAATAGGGATATCTGGCTTTAGTTCTTGTAATAGAGCAGTAATAGTAGATTGCAGGTCTGTCACAGTTTCAGGTATTCCCCTTATGCGCAAGTTTGAACGTCTGGCTCTATTTTCGTAATCTTCGAGCTTAGTTTGAAGTATTAAATTCTCTTCTTTTAATTGTTCCAATTCTGTTATATTTTCTTGGGTTTCCCAGCTCTCTTATTTCTTTGGTTAGGCTTTTTGTTATTTGGTCTGAGGTTTGTTTTAAAGCCTTATGAAGCATCTTTTCAAATTGTAATAATATTACTGGGGATACTGAGGAGGCTTGTGGAGAAGTTTGTGAGAGGATTTGTTCTGTATCTGACTCAAATGGAGAGTCTTGCTGTGACATTTTCTGTCTGTGAGAGCGCCCTGATGCTGTATCTTGTGAGGTGACTGGAGCTGCTTCAGCTGCAATGAGTGCCTGTGAGCTCTTTGTGAGGTGATTTTTATTTCTGCCACGGTTTCCTCCCAGTACCATATTTCCTGCCCAAACTTTCACAGTTTGTTCCCTGGGGCAAAAAGGTTCAAATGGATACCTTTTGAGCCTGCAGGCTCCGCTTTGTCCTTTTCTTCTCTCCTCAGCGGTGTGGAGCTCTAACAATGCATGTCTGCTCTGCTAGGCTCCGCCTCCTGCCCCCACCATGTAACTTATTTTATATTTATACTATATATTTATACTTATATTATTGAGCATGAGCACTTATGAAAACACAAATATATTGGGACTGTAAAGGACTTTTATATTCATGTTTGTTATCACCTAACATGGCGATTTGTTTTCTTTTTTCTCTTAAGTAAACTGATTGCAGCCTCAGGTGATGAAAGTGACTTCAGGACATCATCTACACAAAAGTTTCTCTTAATCAACTGTCTAACATCTTGCCCATAGTCTTTTTCACCTTCTTGGGCAGATAGCTTAATGTGACACTAAAGCTTCGTTTTTTTGTTTTTTTTAAATAACAAACATGTCATACTTACCTCCACTGTGCAGCTTGTTTTGCACAGAGTGGCCCCGAACATCCTCACGGCTCCTCCCCACATTAGATAACCCCCTGGGAGAAGCGCTCTCCCGGGGGGGTTACCTTGTGGGCGTGCTCCCGAGTCATTCATTCAGTGTCCATAGAATCTGAATGTATGACTTGCCCACGCCCCCCAGTGCCCAGGTCATTGGATTTGATTGACAGCAGCGGGAGCCAATGGCTGCACTGCTATCATTCCATCCAGTCAGGACCCGGGACACCGGCTTTTGCTGGTGTGCTCGTCCCCGGAACGAGATGGAGGGATACAGGTAAGTAAAACAGGGGCTCGCGGGGGGGCTTGCTGCAGCATTACAGGAGGTTTTTCACCTCAGTGCATATAATGCATTGAGGTGAAAAACCTCAAAGGTTTACAACCCCTTTAAGTCCATAGATAACATAACAAGCAGGGTATGGGCTGTTGCGAAAAACGTGCACTTTCATGCGGTATTTTATAATGTCTTTAGTGGGGTTGTTATCCCTAAACCAGAAGAATCTAAGAAAGTTCCGGTGTTCTTCCTTGACTTGAAAACTGTGAAACATTTTTTGTATGTCAGCAACTATGGCGATGGCTATCTTGCGAAATCTGATGAGAGCTCCAAGCAGTGTGCTGTTGAGATCAGGTCCTTTTATAAGGATGTCGTTGAGAGAAATTCCTTTGTACTGGGAGCTAGCATCAAATACTACTGTGATTTTACCTGGTTTCTTGGGGTGATAAATACCAAAAATTGGTAGGTACCAGCACACTTCTTTCTCTTTTAGAGGAGGGGGCCACCTCTGCATGGCTGTCTTCAAACATGTTACTCATGAATGAGAAGAAATGCTCCTTCATTTCCGATTTCCTTTGAAAATTACTCCTGAGAGAAGAAAAGCATTTGAAAGATTGTTTTCTGTTGTTAAGAAGACAGGGTTTGTGTCATTTTTTTAGAATCTATGTTCCATAATCTTCATGAAGATCCGATCATCAATAGATAGGGCAATTTTAGTACTCTCATTTTGTCTTTTGGAAAACTGAGCGTCCCAACTGATCTTTGTTAGCGTCGCAGGGAAAATTGCTAGTGTAATGCCGATCGGAAATTCCAACAACAAATGTTCGATGTGAGCTTGTTGTTGGAAATTCTGACCGTGTGTATGCTCCATCAGACATTTGCTGTTGGAATTTCCGACAACAAATGTTTGAGAGCAGGTTCTCAACTGGTTGTCGGAAATTCCAAGTGTGTGTATACAATTTCGATGTACAAAATTCCATGCATGCTCTGAATCAAGTACGAGACAGAAGCGCTCCGTCTGGTAAAACTAGCGTTCGTAATAAAGATAGCACATCAAAGTTTTTAATCTTTCAATGCAGCACATTCTCTTCTTCTTTATGCTGGAATGATGAAGTTGTTTTGCTGCTGATATTCACACAAATTCTGACAAACTAATTTCTTTATTATTTCTCGTGATCTCATGAATAATCTTTTTTTTTTTTTCGCCAGATCTCCAGAATAATGTTTATAATTTTTTTTTTTTTTTTTATAGTGAGCTACTTTTCTTTTTTTATCAAGATGTCCTGCTTTTTTTTATAGTGATCTCCATAATATTTTAATATTTTTTGTTGTTTTGTGTGTCAAGTTACCACAACACCATTAATATCTTGTATTTTTTTAACCTCAAAGGGGTTTGTTGTTGTTGGTGTGCCTTGTTAATTTGACATTGTATTTTTGAAATGTACCTGCCTACTCACAAACAAACTGTCTTTTTTGAAGTAAAACACATAGCCAAGGATTTGTAAAAAAAAAAAAAAAAAAAAAATAGAAATTTATTAGGGGTCATAACAAAATAAAGAGGAAGGCAACGCTGGAGAAACTGTTGAAATTGGCAAAGCCTTTGTACCCCAGGGCAGACATCAATTATTTGACAGGCAAAATTGATAGCCTGAGGAGTCCATTTAATAGGGAGCACAATACGGTCCAGGACTCCGAGAGATCGGGAGCAGCAGAAGATGACATATGTGTCCTGAGGCTGTGGTATTACAACTTTTGCCAGACCAGACTGAACCCAGGCCATCACTCTCAAGACTTCCTTGCATGCTTCCTTCCAGGCTGTGGCTGTGGTGTTGGAGTTGTGGCAGGAGGTGGAGGAGGCGTATGGTCCAACTCACATACATGACTTTTCTCGGTGAGTTCGCCCCTCACCCCCTTATTTAGCACCTGAAATATCACTCACTGATGAGGCGTTGGCCCACCTCCATTTCCTGCATCTTACTGGCCATCATACAGGCAGAGGCCTCCTGGACATTAGGGGGGTTTGTGAGGACCGCAGTAGCCTGCCGAATCAAACCAAGAGCGGACTCCTCCACGTTCCTCCCCTTCCTGGGCCTTTTTGTTGGAAGGTGGAGGGGAGGAACCTGCTATTCGGTCAGGCTACTGGGCATGGCCACCTCCTGGCTGCCACTTTCCCCCGCCACCTGCTGGCTGCCACTTTCCCTCGCCACCTCCTGGCTGAGACTTTCCACGACCTCCTCCTGGCTGAGACTTTCCTGTGTATGAAAATGGGACATAGCTTTAGTTTTTTGGTCATCAATCACACAATTTTGAGCTCATGACTGTTGCAAATTGAATGTTAACAAATATAAAAGACTATCATTCTGACCCCAGCATTTTTCATTCTTGCCCCAATCTTTTTTGGCTACTACTGTCTATTGATATGTAAACCACTTTGTGAAATTAGTGATCAATAATAACATCTAGTTGAGGGATCCTCAACATCTTCCTGGGTGGAAAGCCCAGGTTGGACTTCAGAAGCCTCAGCAGAGGTGGAAGGAAGAGTGGAAGGAAGAGTGGAAGGAAGGGTTGAGAGTGATTGCCTGATTTCAGTCTGGTCTGACAAAAACCGCAGTCTGTCATAGTACCACAGCCTGGGGACATAAATGTCATCTGCTGCTGCTCCTGATCTCATGGAATCCTGGACCTTCTTGCACTCCCTATTATATGTGATCCTCAGGCCACCAATTTTGCACTTCAAATAGTTGTTGTCTGCCATGGGAATCACCGGCTTCACCAATTCCAACAGCTGAACGAGCGCTGCCTTCCTCTTTATTTTGTTGTTATAAAATGGGTGTTTCACCTGCCACAGACAGGGCAGCTCTCTGTATTTATCAATGAAGTTGGGGGGAAATCATGATCATTGAATTTATCCATATTCTCTGCAAGACACAAGACAAACCCTAATGTCAGGCTAAACTCTTCTAATATTGTCCCAATATAGGCCTCAATCTATAATCAGTATAGGACACTGATGCCCCAAGTTAAAATTGTACCTTTGTTAGCACGATCGGCGCTTACGCTACTCCGTCCTCCGCTCACAGATTGTACATACAAAGCACGCATGTTATGGTTTATATACACTGTGCATGCGTGAAAGTATATTTCCCACCTCTTCTCTTCCAGCGCAGTGGTAGAGCACATGGCGGAAAGACAAAATATGCCTGCAGAAGAGAGCAGCAATGATGAAAGCCAGGAGCCAGAAACGTCCCGATCCAGGAGGAGATTTAAGGCCTCAAATATGGCCTTTGTTGAGATGGTGGAGATGGTAGACATCTTGAAGAGGGCCGACTATGATGGGAAGTGTGGACCATACCCAAACCCAAATGTGAGAAAGGCCAAGATCATGACTAAAGTTGTGAGAAGTCTGCAGAAGAATTTGGGGTACGACGATCCAAGGAGCAATTGAGGAAACACTGGTCAGACCTCAAATTGAGGGAGCAGGATCAGTACAGAAGGATCAAGAGAGTGCAGCAAAAAAGTACTTGTCGTGTGTTCCTATTATTATTATTACTTGCATGCTGCTCCATGTGCTTTTCTTTACTGTTTTACAGTTTAAAATGGCATTTCAAATGGCAAGTTTTAGGTTTGTGGGCGCAGTAACGTTCGTAGTAAACATTGTTCGTTCGCCCACTAATACAATGTTTTTGACAGATGCAGGTTAACTACATTTGTTCAGGCCTATTTGTATTAAAAGAAGTTTAGTACATTGTTGTTTAGATGTGTTTGTAACTAGAATGAAATGCAAACTTGATTCAGTGTAAGGAGAGGACACTCAGCAGCTGTTTACACATCTGGACGCAGGAGCACTAGTGTGGAACACCAGAACACCCTTTTTAGGGTGTCCCACACAGGTGCTCCAGTGGAGACTAGGGGTGTCTCCATGTGTGAAACTTTACCAAAAAAGGTAAGTATTCCAGCTTGAAGAAAGGGGAAAAAAATCATGTCTTCAGCTTGGAACTCTGCCAAAACAGACAATTGTACGTCACTTCCAAGAAATGTTTCATATTCCTATTGCTTGCCTCAAATATCTGTGTGCTAAGTATACCTTTTTTGTATTCACATCAGTGAGAAAAGACTCGGGACATCTGAGAACACCAGGAACCCCACACCTCCTAAAGAAAGGGAAATCCCCACACCACAACCTGAGGATGTGGATTTCAAGGTACATGAATTGGGTGAAATAGTGACCACAACAGGTCAGTGTCTGAGACCATAGCTTCAGGTAATAGATGTATGCATGCATATTTATAATACATGTTGTGTTTTTTATTTTAGGTGATGTGGATGTTGTGGAAGAAGAAACTTATTTCACCAGTGCCAGTGCACACATCCTCATCGGGGAGATAATGGTGTGCAATCAGGATTTAGAGAAGATAAAGTGGATTTGCCCCCACAGTGCTCTAAAAATTTGCCCCAATCAGGCCATTTTAGGGACTCAAAACAATTAATTCATGGTGCCGAAAAGGATGATTATTTTTATCATTAATGCATTACATATATTAACAACAAAAACAATGTGTGTGTGTGTAGCAGACTCACAACATAATAGTTAGGTGAAGAATAAATTGTCACCTCATGTATCAAATAAATTACGTTTGCACTATTGAAGTAAATGGCCAAAAAGAAAAGCTCATTGGAGAACCTAGGAGACAGCTAAAAGAAACACAAGCAGTAAATCAAATGAAATATTAGTTCAGTTTATAATAAAAATTTATTTAAAAATGTTTCACACATTCGCTGGCAGATTAATGGCCCTCCTACCCGCAAAGTACTCAAGATAATTTTGTCTCACTTTGCGGGGGGCAAGCCAGGATGGCCAGCTTCAAGTGCCATCAAATTACTATTTGGTAATCTGGCCTCAGCCCTAACTGCGGCCACATAGTTTGTAGCATTTTTCCATAGATAATTGTGTAGAATGCAGCAGGCAAGCACAATATGGTTCAGTTTATATTCCGCCATGTGGATTGGTGTCAGAAATACGTGGAACTGGCTGGCCATTATTCTGAAAGCATTCTCCACCACTCTTCTGGCTCTGGCCAGCTGGTAGTTAAAAACCCTCAGGTCCTCATGGGAAATGGCCTCATCAGATATTCACCTAGCCCAAACGCTTCATCAGCAACGAACACAAACGGAAGACCAGCCACGTTGTCCTCCGCAGGTGGCAAGCCCAAGCCACCATTCTGGAGCCATCTGTAAAACTTTGTCTTGGCGATGACTCCACCATCGGACATCTGGCCATTTTTCCCCACGTCCACATACAAAAACTCGTATGCCGCCGACACCATCCCCAACAACACAATACTATTAAACCCTTATAATTATAATAGTATGACCCCGAGTTGGGGGTTGGGATGATGTGGACGTGTTTCCCATCTATTTCCCCTCTGCATTTTGGGAAGTCCCACTGCTGAGCAAACTCAGATGCTACAGTCTGCCATTCCTGTGGGTTTGGAAGAAACTGTGGAGTAAAACAGTCAAAAAAATGAGTACTTTTGCACATAAACATTGCAAGCAGATTAGACACAAACATTCTTGGCCAACATGAGTAGAACATTTATTGAAATGAGTCTTTAAAGACAAAAGTATAAGGTCCACTTATCAGATTCCCCACCCCCTCTGATGGCCCATTGTAAAAATTTTATGGTGGGGGGGATGTTTTGGACAGGTAACCCTCTCCACTTCATTGAGAGCTGAATGCATAAATAATGTGTTTTGCTTTGGCCAGCCCCTCCTTACCTACACTATTGGCAGCCCACTGGACAGGTAAGAAGTGTCATAATCCAAAAATATGAATACACACTGTACAAATTGAAGCACATTTTTACACTCTCCAATTACCTATCAAGATAATAGGAGAACAAAACTTTAAACAGTACCATTTGAAAGTATTCAGGCAGGCCCTTGCACTATATGCTTTGGTGAATTCATCCATAAATATGACCACAAAAGAGGTAGGTATAGTGTATATGGGTTTGGCAAAGTCAGCAGATAGAGGATTGGTATCAGCTGACTTAGCGGTTGGGGGGGAGGGAGGGTTCCAATTGAGTTTTGCTCCCCCCAAAAAAAGCCTCTTGCACTCTGCCCAAATTTAAGGACAAAAATAACATTTGTACACATTTTTGGGGGTGTTTAGGGTAAGCACTACAATGGAGCTGACAAAATACATTGTTAAGTGACTAGGCTAGGTGTGTATGGGCCCAGGATAGCGTGCTGGGGAGGTTAGTGAAGGCAAATATGCATGAAGGACAAAAAAGGAACTTTACAAACTTACAGCATGCATGAGGATAAAGAGGACAGTCACAGCATATTACAATCATGGTAATTAAGGAATGATGAAATAAATACATTACATTAGCAAACATTAAATACATAGAATGTGATGTTAAAGGAGAAAACTTACCTTAATATAGTCCTTCTGCAGGACCTGAATGATGGCAGAACAGGTCTCTGGAATAATGATCCCCAGAGTCTGGGGGGAGATGTCTGTCGAGAAAGTGATGTCCTGCAGACTTCTCCTCGTCGCCAAGTACCACAACATGGCAATGAGCCTCTGCTCGGGAGTGATGGCTTTCCGCATGCAGGTGTCCTGCTTCTTAATAAAAGGGGACAGCAAAGCCAGCAGGCGGTGAAAAACAGGGTCCGTAATCCAGAGATAATTCCTAAAATCATCAGGATTATTGTCCTGGATCTGCCACAAAAAAAGGCATGTGAGAGAATTGATCACGCTGGAGCAACCAATTCTTCGTCCATGAACTCCTCCTCGCCCTGTTCATGGACTGGACTTGGGTCAAAGTAAGAACCCCAACACCAAGCCCCTGAACAGCACAAACTCTATGGCGAGTACGAACCCGCAACATGGCTAGAAAACAGTTGGCTGGTCAGAACGAACTAACAGAATGCACTGAAAATCAGAAAGGCCTGAGAAGAGCGAGCTGAAAATCAGAAATGAGCAGACAAGAACGCACTGAAAAACAGATAAGAACTGACAACAGGCACTGAAGAACAGATACAATCCCACAAGCACAAACTGAACAGCAGTAACAAACTGAAAAGCACGAGGATGAAAAGCGTGAATCGTCTCTCACCAAACTTCTACTAACACGAGATTAGCAGAAGGAGCCCAAAGGGTGGCGCACTTGGTATTGAACGTCCTTTTTATAGTCCCATCGTACGTGTTGTACGTCACCGTATTCTTGGAGATCTGAATTTCCAACAACATTTGTGTGACCGTGTGTATGCAAGACAAGTTTGAGCCAACATCCGTCGGAAAAAAATCCACGGTTTTGTTGTCGGAATGTCCGATCGTCTGTACGCGGCAAAAAGATTGGAATGTATGACACTAGTAGGTTTCTCTTTTATGAGGAATCTGTTGGGGCAAAGTTGGAAGAGGGATGGATGCCCGCTCTCTAATGTCTTTGTAAAAAGAGATGTCATGCTGGTTGGTTTGTGAGCATTTCCTAGGCAAACATTGCCTATAACGATCCATCCTAGGTCCAGCTTCTGAGCACAAGGGGAGTTGTGGGGAACATTGACTTATTTCCTCAGCTTGTGAACTTTGATGATATCTCTCAAAAGCAGGAGCGCTATCTGAGCCTGGGGATTAACCGTAGGGATGAGATGTGCTATGCTCTTGAGGTGTCTGTGATGTTTCTGTTAACATTCTATGAGGAAGTGAGCTGCCATCTAGATAGGGGGAGGCTTGTGGATGTGGCGTATCTGGAAAAAGCATTCGATACAGTCCCCATAAATGCTTAATCTACAAGCTGAGGTCTGTTGGCAGAGGCGGCTCTTTAATTAGGCGGTCGCCTAAGGCCTCACGCTCCTAGGGGCCTCACGGCCACCTAATTTGCCTGACAGAGGAAGGGGAGAGCCCGGCATCGGGAAGAATGATGGCACTGCCTGCGGATGTGCGGGACCGATATTCTCATACCAGGACTCTGCACTAACACCAGTGGGACTGTCTCCCACTCTCATCTTTATCCCGGCTGCAGGGAGGAAGAATCAGGGTGAGTCACTGCTCCTCGGGCAGTCTGTAATGCCCGTATATAGGTCCGCACCAGCGATGACGGGAGGAAACCATCTCACTGGTTGGTCCAGTGGCCAATGAGCTGATCGATGAAGACCCTCCCTGCATGTGTGTTGTGGTTTCACCCAGAGGCAATGCAGAGGCTGCTAGCACTGACGGCGGTCTGATGAGTTTAAGGATTGGGGTGAGTCCAATGACAGAAAGAATCTGTTTTATTGCACACTGACACATAACTGCTCTGTCCACCACCCAGACCCTGTATGCAAACAACTCCTCTTCCATGCGACCGGACCACAGACCTCACAGGTTATCTCAGATCTCACACAGGAGCACAGAACAAAACACCTCCTTCTCCCCTCCTCTCTCTCTCTCTCCCCCTCTACTCCTCCCCATCTCCCACCCCTCTCCCACTCCCCCTCTCTCTCTACCCCATCCACCCGCTCTCCCAACCCCTCCCCCTTCTCTCTCTCCCCCTCTCCCTTTTCTCTCCCCCTCTCTCCCCCTTTCTCTCTTCCTCCCACTCTCTCTCTCTCTCTTATCTCTCTTACCCCCTCTCCCCCCTCTCCCCCTCCCTCTCTTTCCACCTCCCTCTCTCCCTGTTCCTCCCTCCCTTTCCCTCTACCCCTCTCTCCTTCTCCCTCCCCCCTCTCTCCCCCTCCCCTCTCTCTCCCTCCCTTTCTCTCTTTACCTCCCTCTCCCTTCCCTTCTCTCCTCTCTCTCCCTCCCCTCTCTCTCTCCCTCCCTCACTCTCCCTCCCCTCTAACCCCTCCCCTTTTATCCTCCCACCCCTCCCTCTCTCCCCCCTCTCTCTCTCTCCCACTCTTTTCTCTCTCCCTCTCCCACTCTTCTCTCTCTCCCTCTCCCCCTCTTCTCTCTCTCCCCTCCCACCCTTCTCTCCCTCCCACCCACCCTCTCTTCCTCCTACTCTATCTCTCTCTTATTTCTCTATCTCCCCCCTCTCTCTCTCCCCCTCCCCCTCTCTCTCTCTCCCTCTCTCCCTCTATCCCCCCTCTCTCTCTCTCCCTTCCACTCTTCTCTCTCTCCCTCCCTCCCACCCCTCTCTCCCTCCCACCCCTCTCTCCCCCTCCCCTCTCTCTCCCCTCTCTCCCCCCTCCCTCCTCTCTCTCTCCCCCCTCTTTCTTCCCTCTCCCTCTCCCCCTCTCTCCTTCCTGCCATCTCTCCCCCCTCCCCTCTTTCCCTCCCACCCCTCTCTCTCCCCCTCTTCTCTCTCCCTCCTCTTCTCTCTCTCCCCTCTCACTCCCATCACCCACTCTCTCCCTTCCACCCTCTCTCTCCCTTTCACCCTCTCTCTCCCCCCCACCCCTCTCTCTCCCCCCTGCCCCTTTCTCTCCTTCCCATCTCTCTCCCCCCTCTCTCTCTCCCCATCTCCCCCCACTCCTCTCTCTTTCAACCCTCTACACTTCCCTTTTCTCTCCCTCTCTCTCTTTCTCTCCCCTGCTTCTCCCACCCCCTCTCTATCTCCCTTCCCTCCCCTCTCTCTCTTCCTTCCCTCTCCTCCCTCTCTCTCCCTTCCCTCTCCCCCTCCTCTCTCCCTTCCATATCCTTATCTCTCTCTCTCCCTTCCCTCTCCCCCTCTCTCTCCCTTCCCTCTCCCCCTCTCTCTCTCTCCCACCCCTCCTTCTCCCACTCCCCTCTATTCCCCTCTCCCTCCCATTCCTCTCTCTCTCTCCCACTCCACTCTATTTCCACCCCTCCCTCCCCCTCTTTCTCTCTCCCCCTCTATCTCACTCCTCTCTCTTTCCCTCTCTCCCACTCCTCTCTCTCTCCCCCTCCCCCTCTGTCTCCCTTCCCTCTCCCTCCCACCCCTCCCTCTCTCTCCCCCCTCCCCCTCTCCCTCCCACCCCTCCCTCTCTTTATCTCTCCCACTCTCTCCCCTCTCGGTCTCCCTCCTCTCTCCCCCCTCTCTCTCCCCAGTCAGCTCTGTATTCAGGTTCACTGACCTGAATACAGTGGATTGGTTGTGTCCACAGCAGGAAGGGGGCATAGGTTTAGGAAAATAGATGATCAATTTATGGCCAAGGTAATGTGAAATGTAAGCATAACAGAGAGCTGTGTAGTAAGTGATGGTCACTATAGAGAGGGAGCTTGTGTTGCAGTGCATATCCTGTGAGATATAATCCAATGCATACTGGACTGGCCATGGGTGAATTCCCATCAGTTATCTGGACACTGTGCAGTGTATTATTAATTTTTATAGCTTTAATTCTTTTTCCCATTATGGGCGTGAGTGGGGCCTCATGTCTAAGTTTTGTCTAAGGCCTCACAAAGCCTAGAGCTGCCTCTGTCTGTTGGCATGGACCATAAGGTTGGTTCTTGGATAGAAAACTGGTTACAGGGGCGGGTCCAAAGGGTAGTGATAAATAATGTGTACTCAGACTGGTCTGGAGTGGTAAGTGGGGTACCCCAAGGCTCTGTCTTGGGACCAATTCTGTTTAATTTATTCATAAATGATATAGAGGATGGGATACATAGCTCAATCTCAGTTTTTTGCGGAAGACACAAAGATAAGCAGGGCAATAACTTCACATCAGGAAATAGAAATTTTACAGAAAGACCTGAACAAAATAATGGACTGGGCAACTACATGGCAAATTCAGATTAATGTGGAGAAATTACTTTGGTGAATTTTTGTACTCACTATTAAGCTTCTAACACAAGCATCCAGCCATCTAGAAGCCTCAGTAGAGATGGTAAAGAAATAAGTTTCTTCATGTGTTGAAAGCTGGGTCTCTGTTTCTGCATTGCAACAGAAAAATCAGGATATATAGAAATACAGTGGCCATTATGGCTTGCTCGTCTGACTCTTCTGCTTGCTGCTTTACTCCTGGCTGATATCCCATGCATGGTTTCTGGCCTGGCTCCTGACTCTGCTTCTGGCTCTCCCTGCTGCAAAGTCTCACGTAGTACTCTTGAAGGACCTCTGCCCAGCAGTGTATCCTGCTCGTCAGCCACCATCAAGTGGTCATCAGCTCATCGCCTCAGCCTATAGCAGCTGGCAACCCCTGCTTCTCTGAGCATACTACTCCCTGCTACCACCTTCAGGGGCACTCTGCACTTTAGCTGCAATGAAAGTGCTCTCAGCACTTCGGCCTCCGACCAGGTACGTGACAATAGGGTGGCAACATTGTCATCCTGTTTCTTGGGCTAAAATGTTTCTACTTTGATACACTTTACCCCGGCATGGTCTACTGTTGTATTCATCATCAGGTAACCTATCCTGAAAAATGTCATGCAATTATTGGTTATTTGGAAAAAGAATTCCTTTAAAGACAAGACCATTTGACAAATTTCCCCCACTTTCCCCTGTTGTAAGAGGAATTGCAACAGCATTGGTTTGTCGGGATTTCAAATGTGCAAGAACTGAGACGTGAAGGTTACATAAAAAGAATTATATAATGGGGGAAATATATGATATAACACAATTGTATCATATAAATGTAAATGCTACTAAAATTATTTTGTAGTTGAAAACTATTAAAAATTACTTTATTTCATTGCAACCAGCTGTGTTCTTCTAAACTAAAGTTCAAATTATGAATCCTTTCAACCATGGTAACAGTGCTCAGATTATAAAGAGAAGTTCTGAAATATTATTTCTCTGCTCATTTAATCAACTTTTTTATGAGTCTGCATTTAGCTTGAGGTAATATTGCAGTCAATCTACCCAATTTCTGAAGTGTATAAGTGTGCAAAATAAAAATAAAACCATATGCAATACATCTCTGCAGTACATGTACATTTTTTCATTATTTGTCTATTTAAAAATACTGCAAGCCCAGAAAAATATCTGTTGATCTGCCAAAAATTAATTGTGCTCTTAACTTCCTGATTGAGCTGACCATGTAAAAGGATGCCAGGATCCAACAATACTTTATATTAGAACACTTGAATTTGGCATGGTTATAATGCAGGCAGTCCTTTTCTGTTGGTACTCATTTTACCAAGTTCATTGCCTGTCTGCCTAAAGGCACGTACCCATGATACGAAAATCGGAAGTAAAATTTCGTCTGATGAACGATCTGCCAATTTTCGGATTGTTAGTATGGTGCTTTCAACAGCCAATTACGGTTTTTCGGCAGACAAAAGCTGGATGTGCAGACTATACATTTTTTGTCGTACGTGAACTCAACGTCCGATTTTCATTTGATTAGTACGGTTTTGGTATGAAAAAAATCGTAAGAGTAAGACTATGCATGCTCAGAAACAAAAGAATACATACAAAATTATTCAACACATTACGTCGCTTCTGAAGTTGTATTCTGTCGTAAGAGAATTTTCATATGGTGAGTAACCTCTGCACTTTCGACATGAGACTAGTATGCAACAAAAAATAGACAAACGGTCGTCCGAAAATCTGATTGTGTGTAAGAGGCTTAATGGTGACAGGTCAGAATTTTCAGTTAAGGTGCTAAAATATTTGCAATTTATATAACTGTCTTGGGAAGAATGATATTTCTTATTTTTCTATAAAAAAGTTTGCTTTAAAAATACATAATAAACATATTGAACAGAGGTTGGTCACAATGAAACACCAAGGATTTATGTATTTCTCTAACATCTTTCATCAATATTTCAACATCCTTTGGGGTAAAGATCTCATGACAACTAAACTTACAAAAAGTTTCACTCCCCTGTATTCAGATGTTGTATTATTGGACTACCATAGTCACATGACCAATACCGACTAAATATTTTGTGCGTGCATACTTAATTTTGTACAGTATAAGACAGAATTATTTATTATCTACTTGATCAAGAACCATTTCAGTTGAAAAGTAACAGGTTTAGGCAGATGATGTTATGAATGAAAGGAAGGAAGGGGTGGAGCACTTTTAGGACCCAACTTGTATGACAGATATGCAAATCATGATCATATCCATTAGTAAAAAATGTAATACATTGTGCAAAACATATTCATTTATAACAAAAAGTGTTCTAATCCATGTTGCAAAACATATCCATTTGTGATGAAATACAATGTGCTCACAAATATTGTAAATTAAATGTGCTACTATTAGTTCTACACAGAAATGTATTATAGTCCAAAAAATTTAATGTGGGAAACCAGCTCTTCAGTGCATACTAAACACTCTAATGCTGCTTTATCAATACACCACTCTGTATTATGTAACTAAAACTTCAAGCAATGTTAAACCCAAAAGCAAATATTTATTATATTGCAGTTTACCAAATCTTAGATGTGATGGCTGCATTTATTTCCCTTTTTGCTATTTTCATCTGGTAATCCAGCCAATCTGTTTTTCACAGCACAAACTCTCCAAAGGGGGTGTGTGGTCTGGAACCGTTCCAAGATGGACGTGTAGATCTGGAGCTCCCGTTCCACGGGGTCCAGCTACATCAGCTAACGAGCCTAACAACTACCAAGACACGGTGAGAACCTTCCATAGTGTCTCGGCAACACGTCCCCGATTCCCGCAGGAACAAGACACTCAGCTAAGCAGACACATTCCTGCAATCTTCAGATCGCGGCCTAGAAGCAAGATGCAGGCCTCACAGACACCCTCCTCGCATGAGCACCTCTCCTGGAGCATCAGCCCACAACGCTCTGGAGCTCGGAGCCCGTTCGGCATGGAAGAGATATCCCCCTGCTGTTAACCTGGAGGACCTCCGCAGCGTTGCGGCTGATATTGAAAACACACTCATGGCGGCCATCATGGACATGAGGTCCGACATCCAGGCCATTGCCTTAAGGGTGGAAGAAGTGGAAATCACACAAGCCCGCCAAGACACTTCCCTATGTCATGTGCAGCAGCTAACTGAATCCCACGCCGTCCACCTCAGAGAGATTAACCGCCACATGGAAGACCTAGATAATCGTGGGAGATACCGAAACCTTAGGTAAGAGGAGTCCCAGAATCCATAGACTCCAGCCATCTATCCCTAACGGTCACCAATATATTTAATGATCTCCTAGAGAGGCCCCTAGACACACTGATCGCCTTTGAGCAGATCCACAGGGCATTACGCCAGAGGGGAAGGGACACAGACCCTCCTAGAGATGTGGTCTGCTGTCTCATGGACTTTCCACTGAAAGAGGAAATGCTCCGCAAAGCAAGAAGCCGTAACCAACTATCCTTCCAAGGGGCGATGATAAAGATCTACCAAAACCTATCCAATATCACCCTACAATGCAGGTGGGAACTGCGGCCTTTACTGGAAATCCTGAGAACTAGATCCATCATTTACCGCTGGAAGTTCCCCTTCAGCTTATCAGCGACGCATCAGGGCCAAACAGCAAACTTCAAAGTACCGGAAGATCTGGAACACTTTTGTTCTGCATTAGACATCCTGCTGGTTGACCTACCGGACTGGTACAGCGACTTCCGTCTGCCATCACCTAAAGGAGCCACTTCCATGGAAGACATAGACGAGGCGGGCAACTACAGTATCAGTCACGCCGACCCCATCCTCCTACTCCTCATACTCCACCGAGGATCCCTGGAGCCCCACAAAATGGTAGCCCAATGGCCTCTCCAGCACACCGCAGGGTCTGCATTACCTAGACAGGTAACTACACTTTCCTTCCCTTTTTTACATGACACAGGGACCCAACCCCCCAAAAAAAACTTGTTCCCAAAATACCCAAGAGACCACAGCATGACCACAACCTTCGCAGTCTGCTTGAACTCTTTAACTGAAAGTCATGGTTCCAAAGACACGGTAGAGCACCCCTCTGATCCGTGCCATACAAACTGTTCACGTAACATATCCCCCTCACCCTACCCTTCGGACAGCCAAAGAAGTAAGCAGCATATCCTGAGTCCATCTACTCTGGAACACTGATGACTATGATCCCCACCACCATATCCGCCGGCTACCTCTTTTCCCCTCACTGAATTAACAATTCCCAATCTCAATGCAAAGGGAGAGACTGACCTGAAGAGCTCAAGACGGGGGACTCAAAGTTCGAGAACAGTAGCCAATACCACATACAGTGAAGAACAGTAAAACCTACATCTATGTCACCTGATGGAGATGCTAAGCTACACACTGAACCCATGCCCTTTGGAAACCGTTCTCAACAACCATTCCAGACTCTAACAATGCACCAGATCAGGTGCTTTCTATTCCTCTGCAGTTACAATTCGGAACCTTCAGGTGACTTATGCTACACAACTATAGGGTTCCATATGCCCCACGGTAACTTCCCCCAACAACCTCTGAGACCATGATAGCAAAGGCCTCAAACCTCCCCAAAAATGGACTGAGCTCTCACTGCCACCTCTCCACTATCTGCCTTCCTCCTTCTTCCCTCCCTGCTACCATCTCTCTTTATCTACATCTGGATCAATTCCTCAACCTTATCTTCTCCTCCTCCTCCCTCTTTCTCCTTCAACACTTATCTCCCTTTTTTCTGATACTCGTTCTCAGGATAACAACTGTATACTAATATGCATATTAAATAATATTAAATATGTCATGTTACTAACCCTTTCTCCTACCACAAGGAACCATGGCAACTACTCCCCTTGTGGCTCAGCCATCAACATGGGGCCAGGGCTCCGAGAGGGTCACGAGCAGGTAAGACCATCGAAAAGGCCTAAGAACCTCCACCTGCTCTTCTTATCTACTGGAGCAGGTGAATACTTCCCAAAAAATATTGCATCTCATCCCTCCCTAAATGGCCAAAAAGGGCTACTGATAAGGCTTTGCTTTCTAAATCGAGGCTGGGCGTGGCCCCCTCGGAACATAGAGTTCTACTCATGTCTCACACGGGTGTAGTTATAGTTATAGTTATCATTAATACTGTTATTAATTATGTTATTATTGATGTTGATGTTTTTGTTAAAGCATTAGTTTCCTACCCTATGTCATGTAAACTTTAAACCTCCAGTTTTAAGTTGTATGATAATATTACATTCAAACTCAAACCACAAAATTCCTCCTTGACACCATCCCTGTCCATATCTCCCGATAAGTCAGAACCCCATATATGCCTGCGTATAATCCTACAGACTTAGAACCCTCTCTCACCAGACAAACAACCCAAATCAGATCTGTCATTCCACACCAAATGTTGATTTTTTCACCAACATATTTCTGACTTGCTGTCAATAGACCAGGATACCTATCCCCCACCTGATCTCCGACAGCACCCACCATGAACGCCTTACTCAACCCTATAGACCTCCTAGGGACACAGAATTCACCCTCTAGCTGAACACCCCCTACTACCCCCACCAACAGCGGACTCTGGTAGACACTGCTGATGCAAACCGGAATTCCCCCCACTCTTGGGTGGGTTTGCAGGTCAACCGCCACATCCGGTACAACCTCATGACCCTCCCACCTTAGCTCCTTTCACATCCTAGTCCACCACAGTTCACTACCCCTCCCTACATGAGACCCACTTTACCTCCCCTACCCACACACCAGGCACCACTACTCCTTACCTCCCCAGCATCTCTGACTTCTCTGCACGAATATAAATGACCCCTACACTTAACATGACATCACATAAGCCTAACACCTCTAACCTCTCCCTAAAATTACTATTATTGAATGCCAAAGGCCTGAACACCCCAGAGAAACACTCCCAACTACTAACTAATATGAGAAGCATGAAAGCGGACGTAATCTTCCTGCAGAAACCCATTTTGCACCAAGAAAATACCGACTCTAACAAACCGCTTCTACCCCCATAGCTACCACTCCACCTACCTGATTTCAAAGTCCAAAGGAGCCTCAATACTCCTATCCAGAAATGTTCCTTTCCACATCTCGGACACCCTCACTGACGACCAGGTCAGATATGTCTTCCTGAAGGGCACCTTTAAGAACAAACCTATCATGCTGGCAATCATATGCAGTCCCAACAAAGCACAGGTCCCCTTCTTTCGAACCATTACACAAACACTAGCCAACTTCCAAGAAGGGATCTTGATCCTTGGAGGGGACTTCAATCCTCTATCAGACTCCTCATCTGGACATTCCCATCTACCCTACAGGGCCCTCAAACAAATAAGAAGATGATTCCAAGACCTACTATTGCATGACACTTGGCGTACCCTTTATCCAAGTGATAAAGACTTCACCTTTTTTCTACCCCACAACAAGTACTCACGTCTCGACTATTTCCTCCTTACGCAACAAGACCTCCCCACTCTGACAGCGGCAACTAAAGAACCAATGACACTTTCAGACCATCACCCTATCTCAATGACACTCACCTTCCCTGAAAAACTCAACCACACATACATATGGAGACTAGACCCTACCATCCTTACAGATAACACGAAAGAACAAGAGATTTGCAAATGTTTAACCAACTACTTCACCGAAAATGACACCTCATTATTGACACAATGGGAGGCTCACAAATGTGTAATACGGGGCAGGCTGATCTCCTTAACAGCTGTGCTCAAAAAAGAAAAGAAAATCAAATTGGCTAAACTCTACACCAAACTTAAAAAACTTGAAGCACTACATAAACACAATCTAGCTACACAAACTCACCAAGAACTAATCGAAATGTGCACTCACATACAAGAGGAACTAGGCCAAAATCTCAGGAAATAATTTGCCTTATCCCAGAAACTCTTTTACAAACTCGGAAACAAATGTGGCCACCTCCTCGCACAAGCCTTGTGTAAAAAAAAAAAAAGCCAGCACCACGGTTCACCAAATGCACTCCCGCACGAGCAAGACACTTACGAATAACATTGAATTAGCAGAAGAATTTGAAAAATACTATGCCTCCCTATAAGATCTCATCACATCCAACCCCCATACAACCTCGCTCTCCAAACAAACTAACAAAGTACATTTGTTCTTAGCTCAATATACCCCAGAAAAGATTCTCGAAGACGTTGTCACAAACCTTGAATCCCCGATCGCCATAACAGAATGGAAACAGGCGATAAAACAATTAAAACCAGGCAAGAGCCAAGGCCCTGATGGCCTCTTCGGGGTATATTACAAAACATTCTCATACAAAACATTCTCTGACACCCTCCAAACACCCTTTTTAAATGACTTCAACTCCCTCTCTCTCTCAAACCCTCTCACAAGAGTGAAGTTGGAAGCCCACATAATAGTCATCCCTAAAGACAGTAACTACAGACCAATATCACTATTACATGAGGATATTAAGATATTTTCCAAGATACCAGCAAACAGACTCTTACCGCTACTCCCCTCTATCATTTCCCAAGATCAAGTAGGATTTGTCCCTGGCCAAGATATTCAGGGAATCCAAATGCCCATAAAGGAATATAAATATGCCTCCTTTGCAGACGACATATTGCTATTCCTAACAAACCCGGTGACTTCCCTACCAATGCTATTGTCAGAATTCAAACAATTTCAACTACTCTCCAACCTCAAAATTAATTTTTTAAAATCCTTTGCACTCAACATATCCTTACCTCAATCTCTAGTAGCCCAATGCAAAGAAAACTTTCCATTCCAGTGGAAACACAAATCAATCACATACCTGGGTATACAGCTCCCATCCAAGCTCTCTGACTTATATACAATGAACCATCTCCCCCTCCTAAATAGTCTGACCTCTGACTTCAAATCCTGGAACAAACCAATATTTTCATGGTTTTGGCAGATCACTAAAAATGAATGCTTTACCGAGAATGCTCTACATATTACAGACAGTTTCTATACAGCCCGAAGTGCCTTCTTCAAAACATACAGAAGTATTTGTTCCATGTTCCTCTGGGGGGAACGCAAACCCAAAATAAGTTACTCACTACTTACCCGACCAAAGCGACTTGGAGGCATAGGCCTTCCAGACCTCTTAAACTATCACACAGCTACCCATGAAAGTGATAGATAGGGGATAGGGGACTTTAAAGGTACATTTTATGTGAAGAAAGTAGGTATACTGAGATCTAAAAAGTTAAATTGTTTATTATAGAAAACTGATAAAAAGTAGAGAATACAGTATAAAACACAGTCATAGGTACGTACACATTTGCCTATTTATGACAGCGAAAAGACTGTAGTCACATACAAATAGATATTGCGTCCACATATTTCAACATGTTTCGCCGATGTGGCTTCATCAAGAAAGGGATGTAACACTGTATTTAGTAACCATAAAAAAGTACAAATTTCTCAGCTTTAGGTGTATGAAAAAAGAAAAGAAAAGAAAAAATATAATGTTAATATACAGCATTTTTACTTTACATATTATAGACCTACACACACATGGCTGTGGAAAAAAAAAAAACCCAAACCCCCCCCAAAAGAGAAAATACCCCACCCCCCAAATGAAAAAACCTCCCGTACCTTGAAGGGTCATGAGAGAGTGTTCTTCCAGGCAGGCTGGCATTCCCATGACCCACTCCAGTCCAAAATATAGCCAGATCTCCCGTAGGGAGGGATGTAGCAATTATTCAAAATCACACAATAATGCCTGTAACATGTAACGTATATTTAATATTTTTTGAGTTCTCGGGGAGGGGAGCACATGTTCAAGGCAGGCTCCAAAAAAAACAAACATGAACCGTACTCACCTTCAACAAAAGCGTTGCAAAAATGTGTACTGGGAGCTCAAGTGGACGAAGTAGATAAACGATCCTTAATTTAGTATTGATAAATTTAGAGATTTCGCTTATTTCAAAAATATTTCATAAACAATGATGTCCCCCATTGTGGAAAAACCCCCGCCAGCCAATGGTCACTACAACCCAAAAGGCAGTGGAGGCACACAGGGCAAAGGTGAACAGCAGACACAGCCGGTGACCAGGTGATAAAGCATCAAGACTATGCCTATCAGTAAAACACAAAAGAAAAAAAGAAAAAGCAAAGTAAGCTAACATCTAAGCTTCAACAAAAAATGGGGGAGATTAGCATTTCATTGATCAAAGGAGTTTACCTGTAGATTCGTCGCCTTGTCTCCTGAGCTCCCAGAGGTTTCCAGCATGGCCAAAGCCATGGCGGGTTTAAATAACCCCCCCCCCGTTGGTGCCAAAGCGCGGTGTGTGACGTCACGCCATGATGATGCAACGCGGAAGCAAAAACGAAGGTGCACGAGGCACAGAGTAACACCCGGAAGCCGGGAGTATCACACAGCTACCCGCCTCACAATGATAGTGGACTGGAATGTACACTCACTTCAAAAAGATTGGGTTTCCCTGGAAGCATCTTTTACCAACCTGCGACTAGACTCTCTTCCATGGATCCCCCCCGCGACACATCCCTCTGGTTATACAACGTCACCCCTTAATAGGACCTACCCTAGACTGCTTTCGCCGGACATGTCACAAAACCTCCATATCTTCCATCCCTGGACCGCTCACACTGGGAATGCATAGCCATTTTCTTACAGACAACTGGCCACATGATTATATTAGGACATACCAGTTCTTTCACCAGAGTGAATCCCTATCCACTTCTCAGCTATCGACCCAATTGGAAAAACCACCTATCCCCCTTGGACATACTTATTATTTGCCCACTATCTAAAATCCCTAGACAAAGATCTGCAATGCTTGAGACAGCTCATGCCCTTCGAAATACCGTGTATTCAGAAGACACCACAATCTCACCTAATATCTGCTACACATGAACTCATTTTTGCTGACATGCAAGCCAACGAGAGCACCGCTTGCAAAAATTGGGAGAAAGACCTAGCCATCTCACTCTTGAAAGAGAACTGGGACCAGAGTTTTCTGAACATTCATAAAGGGTCAACAAATGTCACCACTCAGGAAAACAGATACAAAATCCAATCCAGATGGTACCATACCCCATCCCTCCTACATAAATTCAACCCCGCTACACCAGAAATTTGTTGGAGATGTCACCAGCAAAAGGGCTCTCTACTAGCTCAGCGAAGCTGGCCCCCCTACAATCAGCACAAATAAAAACTCAAGTGTGTTTCTTTAGTGCTACGTTTGTGCTGTTTTGTGCCGTAAAAATTTACATTTGTGCTGCTTTTATTTTTAAGATATTAGCAATTGTTTTTTCCAGACTGTGACATCACCTAGCCCCCCTACAACACCCAAATGACACAAAACTGGTCTCGTTGGTTAGTGCTACGTTTGTGCTGTTTTGTGCTGCTAAAAATTACGTTCTATCTTTTATCGTTTTTGCGTTATTAATGATTTATTAAAGGTCACCAAAGGTCAGTCAGCCCCCCTACAATGCCCAAATGACGCAAAACTGGTCTCGTTGGTTAGTGCTACGTTTGTGCTGTTTTGTGCTGCTAAAAATTCCATTCTATCTTTTATCGTTTTTGCGTTATTAATGATTTATTAAAGGTCACCAAAGGTCAGTCAGCCCCCCTACAATGCCCAAATGACGCAAAACTGGTCTCGTTGGTTAGTGCTACGTTTGTGCTGTTTTGTGCTGCTAACATTTCCGTTCTATCTTTTATCGTTTTTGCGTTATTAATGATTTATTAAAGGTCACCAAAGGTCAGTCAGCCCCCCTACAACGCCCAAATGACACGAAACTGGTCTCGTTGGTTAGTGCTACGTTTGTGCTGGTTTGTGCTGCTAAAATTTTTATTTGTGCTGTTATGGTTTTTAAGTTATAACAGTTTTTTTTTTTTTTCAAACCCCACTCACTTTGCTCACCCTACAATCAGCACAAATAAAAACTCAAGTGTGTTTCTTTAGTGCTACATTTGTGCTGTTTTGTGCTGCTAAAATTTTTATTTGTGCTGTTATGGTTTTTTAGTTATAACAGCTTGTTTTTATATTTGTGCTTTTTTGTGTCATAATAATAAAAATTCGTGCTGCTTTTATTTTTAAGATAATAGCAATTTGTTTTTTCCAGATGATGACATCACCCCGCTCTCCTGTCACATACCTAGTTAGTGAGCTCCTGGTTAGAAAGCAGCCATGGGAGCACAGTGAGGTCTGAGTGCCTGTGATCAGTCCAGTAGACTGCGTGGTGGAAGCAGTCAGCAGGTGGATGTGGCGGCAGAACCAGCTGGTGGCAGATGAGCTGGCACTGAGCTTGGCTGGTGGCAGACTGTGGGTAAGCAGCTGGAAGCAGGAGACAGATGAGACCTTGCTGGGCTGAAGAGCTGTAGCAGGCTGGATGAGCAGGATGCAGGGTCAGATGAGCCGGATCCATAATGGTCAGGCAGATCAGGCATAGACGGCACACAACAGGATAATCGGGTCACAAACCAAGTCAGCAACAGGAGGTAGATCAGGCAAGAAGAGAAGGCAGAAGCAGAATCCAGAGACAAGCCAAGGTCAGGGCAGGTAACAGTCAAACGGAGGTCAGGAGCAAGCTGGGTTAGGATCAGAGGTCAAACACAGGAATCAGGAATGAACACACAGAAGCGGCACACCAAATTGCAGCCTGTTTAAATAGTCTGTCTGGTGCCAGCATTGGTGACAGGCTCACGCTCATCTGCCCAGCCAGTTGCCAGTCTGCGCATGCGCATATGTATGTACAGGGAGACATCATTTGTGCTATGCGAAAGCCTTCCCTGACACCCCCTACAGCAGCCAAACAAAATGAAAACGGGCTGGTTGGTTAGTGCCACGTTTGTGTTGATTTGTGCCTATTTACTTTCCATACTGTGACGGCATCTCTTCGTCTGACGGCTCTTAAATAACTGGGTGGCCCCGCCCCCTCTGACGCACGGGACATGACGGGACTTCCCTGTGGCATTCCCCGTGACGTCACAGGGAAGTCCCGTCAAGTCACCGTGCGTCAGAGGGGGGCGGGGTCACCGGGTGGCCCCGCCCCCGTTTTTTAAGAGCCGTCAGACGAAGAGACGCCGTCACACAGCGGGAGCCTCCCTTCATGACAGCATGGGTGCGGAGCGGCCCGGAGAAGAAAATGAAGAAGAGAAGAAGAGAAGAAGGAAGAAGAGAAGAGGATGAAGAAGAAGATGAAGAGAAGAGCGGGAGCCTCCCCTCATGCCATGGGTGCGGAGCGGCCCGAGAAGAAGAAGATAGAAGACGCCGCGGAGGAGATGCTGGACGAGAACGCTGGAGGAAGAACCAGAAGAGCCAGAAGAACCAGAAGAAGATGAAGGAAGAAAGAAGAAGCATTTAAATAAAGGAATTGTCAAAAACTGTCTCTTGTCATTTTTAACATTTTTGACAGTTTTTTAGTGAAATGGCAGGGGTAAGTACCCCCTTACCATTTCACACAGGGGGGGGCCGGGATCTGGGGGTCCCCTTGTTAAAGGGGGCTTCCAGATTCCGATAAGCCCCCCGCCTGCAGACCCCCACAACCACCGGCCAGGGTTGTGGGGATGAGGCCCTTGTCCTCATCAACATGGGGACAAGGTGTTTTGGGGGGGTTTGAAAAAAAAAACTGTTATAACTTAAAAACCATAACAGCACAAATAAAAATGTTAGCTGCACAAACCAGCACAAACGTAGCACTAACCAACGAGACCAGTTTCGTGTCATTTGGGCATTGTTGGGGGGCTGACTGACCTTTGGTGACCTTTAATAAATCATTAATAACGAGAAAACGATAAAAGATAGAACGGAAATTTTAGCAGCACAAAACAGCACAAACGTAGCACTAACCAATAAGACCAGTTTTGTGTAATTTGGGCATTATAGGGGGGCTGAGTGACCTTTGGTGACCTTTAATAATTCATTAATAACGCAAAAACGATAATAGATAGAACGGAAATGTTAGCAGCACAAAACAGCACAAACGTAGCACTAACCAACGAGACCAGTTTTGTGTCATTTGGGCATTGTAGGGGGGCTGACTGACCTTTGGTGACCTTTAATAAATCATTAATAACGCAAAAACGATAAAAGATAGAACAGAATTTTTAGCAGCACAAAACAGCACAAACGTAGCACTAACCAACGAGACCAGTTTTGTGTCATTTGTGTGTTGTAGGGGGGCTGACTGACTTTTGGTGACCTTTAATAAATCATTAATAACGCAAAAACGATAACAGGTAGAACGGAAATTTTAGCAGCACAAAACAGCACAAATGTAGCACTAAAGAAACACACTTGAGTTTTTATTTGTGCTGATTGTAGGGTGGGCAAAGTGAGTGGGGTTTGAAAAAAAAAAAAAACTGTTATAACTTAAAAACCATAACAGCACAAATAAAAATTTTAGCAGCACAAACCAGCACAAACGTAGCACTAACCAACGAGACCAGTTTCGTGTCATTTGGGCGTTGTAGGGGGGCTGACTGACCTTTGGTGACCTTTAATAAATCATTAATAACGCAAAAACGATAAAAGATAGAACGGAAATGTTAGCAGCACAAAACAGCACAAACGTAGCACTAACCAACGAGACCAGTTTTGCGTCATTTGGGCATTGTAGGGGGGCTGACTGACCTTTGGTGACCTTTAATAAATCATTAATAACGCAAAAACGATAAAAGATAGAACGGAATTTTTAGCAGCACAAAACAGCACAAACGTAGCACTAACCAACGAGACCAGTTTTGTGTCATTTGGGCATTGTAGGGGGGCTGACTGACCTTTGGTGACCTTTAATAAATCATTAATAACACAAAAACGATAAAAGATAGAACGGAATTTTTAGCAGCACAAAACAGCACAAACGTAGCACTAACCAACGAGACCAGTTTTGTGTCATTTGGGCGTTGTAGGGGGGCTAGGTGATGTCATAGTCTGGAAAAAACAATTGCTAATATCTTAAAAATAAAAGCAGCACAAATGTAAATTTTTACGGCACAAAACAGCACAAACGTAGCACTAAAGAAACACACTTAAGTTTTTTTTTGTGCTGATTGTAGGGGGGCCAGCTTCGCTGAGCTCTCTCTACTCCATATCTGGTGGTCCTGCACTTCCCTACAAACTTTCTGGAAGGAAGTCTGCCGTATCACCTCCCAGATTTCTTCCTATGCCCTAGAATTCTCCCCAGCTCAATTCCTTCTCCACCACTCGCCCATACCACACCCCTCTATGGGATCAGCCATGATCCTTCTCCCTGTCCAGGACCTAACTCCCCCCCCAGAAGACCTAATTTAGTTAGTTTCAGGATAGGGGTGAGGGTGCATTCCTGAACCTTGCACTCTGTACGTAGCATCCTCCTGAGCCCTACACTTTGTACGTAGCATCCTCCTGAGCCCTGCACTCTGTACGTAGCATCCACCTGAGCCCTACACTCTGTTTGTAGCATCCTCCTGAGCCCTGCACTCTTTACGTAGCATCCTCCTAATCCCTGTACTCTGTATGTAGCATCCTCCTGAGCCCTACACTCTGTATGTAGCAGCCCCCTGAGCCATGCACTCTGTACGTAGCATCCTCCTAAGCTCTGTACGTAGCATCCTCCTGAGCCCTGCACTCTGTATGTAGCATCCTCCTGAGCCCTGCACTCTGTAGGTAGCATCCTCCTGAGCCCTGCACTCTGTGAGTCGCATCCTCCTGAGCCCTGCACCCTGTATGTAGCATCCTCCTGCACGTAGCACCAGTATACAGGAGCTACAGTGACCATCAGCATACAGGGGGCACACTGACCACCAATATGCTGGGTCAGTGGTTACCCGTATACAGTGGACATAACAAATCAAGTTAAACAACTACCATACAACTAAAAAAAATCTCAAAAGCAATAAGAGAAAAGCTGGTTCCCTTATCTAACGCAAATCAATAAAAAGAAAAAATGCAGCACTGCCCTACACTTCATCTATAAAATTGTACAAATAGACTTATAAGTGCAATAGTAAAACCTATAAATGAATATCCAGTGCAAATCAACGAAAGTATTGCAATATAGTAGTGATGGTGTCACCCCCTCTGCAAAAAGGTAGGAAATGTTGCAGAGCTACAATTTGCAAATAGTGGTGAAACCCCTACATTTAATCATAAAAAAATGTAAAATATGTACATCAATTGTACATTTTATTATGATTATATATATGGGGTTTACCACTATTTGCACATTGCAGCTCTGCAATATTTCTTACCTTTTGCAGAGAGGGTGACACCATCACTACTATGTTCTAATACACGGGTTGATTTGAATCTCTATTATTATTATTGTATGTAGGGGGTTTCACCATTATTTGCACATTGAAGCTCTGCAATTTCTCAAAATATTTTTGCAGAGGGGGTGACACCATCACTACTATTTTGCAGTACATTGGTTGATTTGCACTGGATATTCATTTATAGGTTTTACCATTGTACTTATAAGTCATTTTTGTAGAACTGTATAAAGGAAGTGTAGGGTTGTGTATTGGTATACAGAGGCCAGGACATACTGATTACCAATGTACGCCATTAGGAAGAAACCTCCACTTGCTGACCACGCCCACTTGCTGGGCACACCCACTTTTTAGCCACACCTACAGGTGGGCAGTAGCCCGCCACATTTGCACCCTCACTTTTACCTCAAACAGCACCATAGCACCCCCCCAAAAAATTGTCTGGAGCCGCCCCTGCACGGATTAGATTTGAATTTTGCCGTCCTATCCCTCCCTCCAAGTTTTTTTTCTATTCTATTCTATTCTATTTTATGAAGCATCTTTTATTTATTTCATGGACAAAATGTGAGAAATAATGTGTATATATCATAAATCATTTCTTAAACACATAGCACATACACTGCATATAACATTTGAGGAAAAAATGCCTATAATATAGTTTACCGTTTGCCAATAAAAAAGAAATATGTCCCCTGATTTTAAAAATGCGGCCACCTTATTATAAAGTGTGAACTGGAGTTTGTCTTTCATTTGTTGTGTTAGATTTAGTGGTTCTAAATCTACTAATACTAACACCCCCTCACACCCCCCCCCCCCCCAAACTGACAATGCTGCTGTCTTCTGTGCCTCCTCTGCTCATCCTCAAGAGTTGTGAAAACAAGGTGAAAACAAATAGAAAAAAAGCCAAAAAAAAGAAAACTGATGCAGCCACCACAACTAATGATTGGTAAGCTGCAATATATATACAATTTTTGGTTTGTGGTTTAGTGTGTTACTAAACCCAGGACCCTGCATTCACTATGTCTGGTCTCCCGCAGTACACAGATCATGGAAATGCAATAGGTTTAGTAAATATAAATGGCTAAATACCTTTTTTCAGTAGCAGTTAGAGCAGTCTTGTAAATTGTACCACCCAGTGTCTGCTTAACCACTTGCCGACCGCTGCACGCCGATATACGTTGGCACAATGACAGCGGTGGGCAAATGGGTGTACCTGTACGTCTGCTTTAATTGGTGGGGCTAGCACCGTGTACTGCGTGACCGATGTCTGCCGGTGTCCTGGCGATCATGTCACAGAGCCACAGGTCCGGGAGATGCAATGTAAACAAGGCATTTCCCCGTTCTGCCTAGTGACATGACAGGGAGCTACTGCTCCCTGTCATCGGGAGCAGTGATCGCTGTCATGTCAGTGGTAGCTCATCCCCCCACAGTTAGAATCACTCCATAAGACACACTTAACCCCTTGATCGCCCCCTAGTGTTTAACCCCTTCCCAATCAATATACGCTTATTGAGATTTTTTTTACCAAAAATATGTAGAAGAATACATATCGGCCTAAACTGAGGAAAAAAAAAATTTTATATGTTTTTGGGGGGGATTTTTTATAGCAAAAAGTAAAAAATATTGCTTTTTTTCAAAATTGACGCTCTTTTTTTGTTTACAGCGCAAAAAATAAAAACCGCAGAGGTGATCAAATACCACCAAAAGAAAGCTCTATTTGTGGAAAAAAAGGACATCAATCTTGTTTTGGTGTAACGTTACACAGCCACGCAGATGTCAGTTAAGCGACGCAGTGCCAAATTGCAAAAAGTGCTCTGGTCAGGAAGGGGATAAAATCTTCCGGGGCTGAAGCGGTTAAAGCTTGTAGGAGGAGTTTTTATCCTCTCCAGATCCTCGGTCTAGACAGTGCTGTAATTTAAGGTGATTTTTTTATACCCCATCCTTGGATGACTAGGTGGCAAACATTTAAAGACTCAAACACATCATCATTGATAGACCTATATTCTTTACCAGACTTTTCTTTAGAGGATGCTGTTGATGTTGTGCTCCCAATTAAACAAATGTTCTTGTGAGGATCTGTTGTACAGCAAAATCAACTTGACAACATGAACAAAATGGTACTTCCCTCACTGCATTAACTCTTTTGACAAATTTCTCCCAGAGCCTCTTCATCACAAGTGAAGAGGTTTGGAAGTAAAAAAGTAAAGAGGGAGGCGCATGCACGGCTACTGATAATGGAGGACATGTGATCCATCTCTTCCAGTCCCCGCCGCTCTTCCGCAGCTCCCACAGCACGATCCAGAGTTTCTTCTCACCACAGGAGTTCCTCTCACTTACTGCCACTCCCCACAGGCACCTCATGGTGAAGATTTGACCCAAAAAAGCAGCATCTCCACCTGTCACAAAGTCACGGCCTTCACAAACTCTAGACCACTTCCTGCTTAGACCTGAATCCCTGGCCTCAAGCATGCAGGACGAACCGCCAGACCCCATGGACCTGCTCGTGGCAAATGGGGGCGTTTTCCTACAGGTCTCACCCACCCAAACAGTTGGGATGTCTGCCCCCCTGACGGAGGAAGTCCTGGATACAAAGCTACAGTCCCTGCTGCAGAACCTGACGTATATTACCCGGGAAATAGGGATAATTGCCCAGGAATTGAGAGGTGAGATAGTTCACTTGGGTAAACGTACTGATACACTTCAAAATAAATTTGATCATATGGTACAATATGTACACATTCTGGAGGGAGACAATACAGCCTTGAAACATACTGCCTCCCAACTCAAGTCACAGCAAGAGGTCCTGGAGAACAGGGAACGTCATCAGCACTAGGGATGAGCTGAACACCCCCCTGTTCGTTCGCACCAGAACATGCGAACAGGCAAAAAATTTGTTCAAACACGCGAACACTATTAAAGTCTATGGGACACGAACATGAATAATCAAAAGTGCTAATTTTAAAGGCTTATATACAAGTTATTGTCATAAAAAGTGATTTGGGACCTGGGTCCTGCCCGAGGGGACACGGATCAATGCAAAAAAAAGTTTTAAAAATGTCAGTTTTTTCGGGAGCAGTGATTTTAATAATGCTTAAAGTGAAACAATAAAAGTGTAATATCCCTTTAAATTGTGTACCTGGGGGGTGTCTATAGTATGCCTGTAAAGGGGCACATGTTTGCCGTGTTTAGAACAGTCTGACAGCAAAATGACATTTCAAAGGAAAAAAAGTCATTTAAAACTACTCGCGGCTATTAATGCATTGCCAGTCCGACAATACACATAGAAGTTAATTGATAAAAATTGCATGGGAATTCCCCACAGGGGAACCCCGAACCGAAATTAAAAAAAAAAAAACGGCGTGGGGTCCCCCCAAAAATCCATACCAGACCCTTATCCGAGCACGCAACCTGGCAGGCTGCAGGAAAAGGGGGGTGACGAGTGAACCGTACCTGGCCACATGCCCTCAACATTGGGAGGGTGCTTTGGGGTAGCCCCCCAAACACCTTGTCCCCATGTTGATGAGGACAAGGGCCTCATCCCCACAACCCTGGCCGGTGGTTGTGCAGGTCTGCGGGCGGGGGGCTTATCAGAATCTGGAAGCCCCCTTTAACAAGGGGACCCCCAGATCCTGGCCCTCCCCCCGTGTGAAATGGTAAGGGGGTGCAAAAGTACCCCTACCATTTCACTAAAAAACTGTAAAAAATTTTAAAAATGACAAGAGACAGTTTTTGACAATTCCTTTATTTAAATGCTTCTTCTTTCTTCTTTCTTCTATCTTCTATCTTCCTTCGGTTTCTTCCTCCATCTTCTTCTTCTTCTGGTTCTTCTGGTTCTTCCTCCAGTGTTCTCGTCCGGCATCTCCTCCGCGGCGTCAGCGTCTTCTTCCCTTCTTCTCCTCGGGCCGCTCAGCATCCATGATGGCATGGAGGGAGGCTCCCGCTCTTCTCTTCATCTTCTTCTCTTCATCTTCTTCTCTTCATCTTCTTTTCGGGCCGCTCCACATCCATGATGGCATGGAGGGAGGCTCCCGCTGTGTGACGCTTCTCTCTTTATCTTCTTCTCTTCATCTTCTTCTCTTCATCTTCTTTTCGGGCTGCTCCTCTTCTGACGGTTCTTAAATAACAGGGGGCGAGGCCACCCGGTGACCCCGCCCTCCTCTGAAGCACGGTGACTTGATGGGACTTCCCTGTGGCATCACAGCAGCCCGAGGAGAAGAAGGGAAGAAGACGCCGCAGAGGAGATGCCGGACGAGAACACCGGAGGAAGAACCAGAAGAACCAGAAGAAGATGGAGGAAGAAACCGAAGGAAGATAGAAGATAGAAGAAAGAAGAAAGAAGAAAGAAGAAGCATTTAAATAAAGGAATTGTCAAAAACTGTCTCTTGTCATTTTTAACATTTTTGACAGTTTTTTAGTGAAATGGTAGGGGTACACACAGGAGGGAGGGGCGGGATCTGGGGGTCCCCTTGTTAAAGGGGGCTTCCAGATTCCGATAAGCCCCCCACCCGCAGGCCCCCACAACCACCGGCCAGGGTTGTAGGGATGAGGCCCTTGTCCTCATCAACATGGGGACTAGGTGTTTTGGGGGCTACCCCAAAGCACCCTCCCAGTGTTGAGGGCATGTGGCCTGGTACGGTTCAGGAGGGGGGGCGCTCTCTCATCTCCCATCTTTTCCTTCGGCCTGCCAGGTTGCGTGCTCAGATAAGGGTCTGGTATGGATTTTTGGGGGGACCCCACGCCGTTTTTTTTTTTTAATTTTGGTGCGGAGTTCCCCTTAAAATCCATACCAGACCTGAAGGGTCTGGTATAGATTTTGATGGGGACCCCACGCCATTTTTAAAAAAAATTTTGGCCGGGGATCCCCTTAATATCCATATCAGACCTGAAGGGCCTGGTAGGGAATTTAGGGGGACCCCCACGTCATTTTTTTTTAAATTTTGGTTCGGGGTTCCCCTGTGGGGAATTCCCATGCCGTTTTTATCAATGAACTTCTATGTGTATTGTCAGACCGGCAGTGCATTAATAGCCGCAAGTAGTTTTAAATGACTTTTTTTCCTTTGAAATGTCATTTTGCTGTCAGACTGTTCTAAACATGGGAAACATGCGCCCCTTTACAGGCATACTATAGACACCCCCCAGGTAGGAAATTTAAAGGGATATTACACTTTTATTGTTTCACTTTAAGCATTATTAAAATCACTGCTCCCGAAAAATCAGTCGTTTTTAAAACTTTTTTTGCATTGATCCATGTCCCCTGGGGCAGGACCTAGGTCCCCAAACACTTTTTATGACAATACCATGAATATAAGCCTTTAAAATTAGCACTTTTGATTTCTCCCATAGACTTTTAAAGGGTGTTCCGCGGCATTCGAATTTGCCGCGAACACCCCAAATTGTTCGCTGTTCGGCGAACTTGCGAACAGCCGATGTTTGAGTCGAACATGAGTTCGACTCAAACTCGAAGCTCATCCCTAGTCAGCACCTAAGGATTCGGGGTGTTCCTCAAAATCTGTGGGCGATCATGAAATTTGTTCTTATCTCCTGAGTCTTTTTAACACTGTAGCTCCTCTCATTCCTTGTAGATTGGCTTTTATACTGGGCTCACAGATCTCTAGCCCCTAAACCTCTTCCAGGAGCCAACTCCAGAGATATCATAGTACGCTTCCACTACTATGACAGCAAGGAAGCCCTCGCATTGGCCACCCTCAACAAAACAAGATTGGAATTTAAAAGAGCCAAGATACAGATCTTTAGTGATTTATCACCTATTACTCTTGCTAAACGTCAAAGGTTCCATCCAGTAAATAGTCATCTGCAAAATCATCAGATCGCTTACCACTGGGGATTCCCATTTTGTCCATCTGCTTCCCCTGATGGCATCCAATACTCTATGCGAGATCTCCAAGAGGGCGAAGCATTTGTCCACAATTTAGGCCTTCTGCCTCTTCCAGAGGAAGATCTCACACCGCTTCCCTTAACACCCAAACCTCCATCTGCTCCGGGTCAGATCTGGACCCCAGATCGTCAAAAACAGAAGACCTTCTCCACCCCTCAACGTTTTCCTTCATCTAAACATCCAACCTGAAGGTTGTCTTTGAAATGGTTTGTATGGCTTTGTTTTAGGCTGAGTCTGGTTCAGCTCCCCTAATTTGGGATCCTCTCCCACACCTGTGGGGTGAATTTCTAGTTTGTTTTGCTTTAAATTACAGTTGTTTTTCATTGTTACGCCGGAAGGGACCACTCCTGTCTGTTTGGGGGTCCCCATGCTCCTCTCCCTGGTCCATTTTGCACTAATGACTTCCTTTCCCGACATCCCCCTTTTTAGGTGTATCTCCTATAAGACACACCATGGACTTTTTTTTTCGTTTTTCGCTTCTGCTTTGTGCTAGGTGTGCTTCACCAATATCACTGTATAATGGCATTAGAGGTTCTTACTTATAAAGTGAAGAGATTGAACTCCATTCAAAAAAGATGATCTGCTTTGAAGAAGTTCAAATCCTCAGCAGCTGACGTGATCCTAGTCCAGAAGACCCATTTGCACGCAGGGAGTTCCTTTAAATTTGCTGCTAAACATTTCCCTACTTCCTTCACAGCCTCTGACACCTCTGGGAAAGCAGGTGTACCCATACTAATTAAATGCTCCAGCCAATAAGGATATGATCCTCTTATCTGACCTCCATGGCAGATTTATTTTCCTGGACTGTGATTACCTAACATGCTCTTTTAGTTTGATCAATGTTTATGCCCTTAATTCGGGCCAAACTCAATTTCTTACAGATGTATTTGAAAAACTTTTCACAACCCTTTATGATCGTTGGAGGAGACTTCAATATGACTATGTCCTCTGGAAGAGACAGCGCGCGTTATTTTCATATACCCCTTCAGCTAAGATAGATCGCCAGGCAGCCTCCTTCCGCAACTTTATTGACGTCCATAACTGCCTCAGAAATTAACCCCATGCACTTGGTCAGACCACTCTTCTGTTCAACTCAACATCACATTCTCTTTGCCCTCAACTAAGACCTGTCACCTGTTCCCTGTGGGGAAATCCCATGCAATTTTTATCAATAAACTTTTATTGTCGGATCGACAATTCATTAATAGCCATGAGTAGTTTTAAATGACTTTTTTTCCTTTGAAATGTCATTTTGCTGTCAGACTGTTCTAAACACAGGAAACATGCGCCCCTTTACAGGCATACTATAGACACCCCCAAGGTATGCAATTTAAAGGGATATTTATTGTTTCACTTTAATGGGGCGTACACACGGTCGGACTTTTCGTCTACAAAAGTCCGACAGCCTGTCCGACAGACTTCCGGCGGACTTTCGGCGGACTTGCAGCAGACTTTCTAACGAACGGACTTGCCTACACACAACCACACAAAAGTCCGACGGATTCGTACGTGATGACGTACACCGGACTAAAATAAGGAAGTTCATAGCCAGTAGCCAATAGCTGCCCTAGCGTGGGTTTTTGTCCGTCGGACTAGCACACAGACGAGCGGATTTCGGGGTCCGTCGTAGTTACGACGTAAAGATTTGA